>NC_079500.1:99804427-100408981 GCF_030052815.1 Hevea brasiliensis
CAACTTCTCTAGAATGAGTAGAAAATAAATTAGTTTTAATTGTTATACTACAAATCACAGGTAAAGGAAAATAATAAATGTCCTCAAACCCATGTTGAACTCGACAACAATTCCCTTTCGAGATCTTACTGCATAGTTTAAGTTTGTTGGAAGATAAGCCTCCTACGTCCTACCAGAAACAAAAATTGAATAACAGAAAGAAAACCAAAACTTAAAAACACACACAATACTCTCTCTCTCTCTCTTCAATCTTCAGAAAGAAATCATGACGACTATTCTTAAACTTCTTCACAATATCCAAACCTAGAGCACCAAAACTGTTAAGGTGGGGCAGCATTTTCATTTGAATGCCATTAGCAAAAAATTTTAATGGACTTCAACTTCAAACCCGGGAATTTAGACTGGCAACTTTGGCTTTAATTTCTAATCAACCAAGCTGCTTAGATGGCTCTAATGAGTGATTAGAAAAATGGCAAAGAGTTGGTCCTTTCTGAATGTATAGAACTCTCCCCCACTGATAATACTCATGAACAAAACTAAATGAACTCATAGTTTGACATCATATGAATACTCCCTTTCCCTGCTACATGATGGTAAAAGAGTCTTCAAGTGCATTGCATGGCCATTACAGGTAAGTGGATGATATCGTTGCTTTTTCTTCTCTAACTTCAGTCACAGAAATGCGCACAGCATGGTTATATAAATAACCAATGTGAGCGGTAAAACACTAAAACTAGATAGGTAAGACAACCATACTATTGTATTCTGCTATAACATGCAAGGTTTAAAAGAAACAGAATAAACCAAAGCATAAGTGGAAAGCCTTTTAAGGTTCGTAACAATGGTAGACAACTATCCAAATTAAAATCAATTGACAGACTCCTATCACACATAACTATTAAAGGCTGTAACACGACCAACAGCCAATATGACATCTAGAGATATAAGAAACTCTGTCACCTGATAGAGCTTTGGCAGAACATTATTCCTTCAAAATTCTAAAAACCGTCCACAAAAGCATGAAGTATTGATTGCTGAATCATCTAAATGTTACAATAAGTATTAGTAACTCGAGCATACATGTTGAAAAGAATTTTCACAATCTTCCACATTAGCAGGCACCCTTTTTTGTTATGCCCTTCCAAGCAATTCAATGAGAACGTTTTTCTAAACAAGACAAACCAATTGGAATTTACTAAGAGGCGAATAATTAATTCATTCTCAACTTCCTAAGACATTATATGTTCTAATTATAAAAATATATTTACAAATCTAGATAGCTATGTCACCTGTATACTGGCTCCCATAAGATAAGCACACATTCTTCTGAAGTTTGCATCAAGTTCAACCAACTGTACAAGAAATTACTTCAAAAACACGGTGAATTCTCATATTGTCAGTTGATTAAAAGCAAGATTTGCCTTTAAATAAGATCTTCAAAATACAATTCCTCAACTAGGCCTCAAATTTTCCTGATGGAATCCAAGTATTTTCCCAAAACCACCTCCCTTAGTTTCTTAAGAAAAGTATTTTGGCTCTCACTGACTGAAGACGGAAAAGGCAGCATTTTGGCAACAAGAACAAAATTCTCTCCATTTCCAACATCAATTTCATACAGCTCATTAAAAAACTCCCGGAATTTATGTATTAGTGTATCATAGAATGGCCTGCTTGGAGGAATCACATTGATAATAAGAATTCCAAAATCACAAAGAACAGAACTTGCAGCAAAAAGAATATGGCTCTGAATAAGCTCCATCGGAGGAGCACTGATACCACTCATGGCATCACAGGAATCCAAATCAACCATAATAACGTCAAACTTAGTATTGAAAACAGTTGCATGGTTCAAATGATCTTCCTCATCACTGCAAGAAACAAAATTTGAGGAACTGCCTCCACTAGCGATTGTCTCTAAATACTGTATTGCGTCTCCTACGAAAATCTGAATTTCGCATTCTTGCAATCCAAAATACTGTCTTGCAACCCTTAAAACCTCCTCATCCATTTCCACACCAAAAACTTCAAATCCGAATTGGCTTCTTAAAAAACTAAGCAGAGCCCCACCTCCAACTCCTAAACACAAAGCTTTAGGCTTATACCCATTTTGAATCCTATCCTCAATATGAGGACCTACCAAGGACAGACCACTTACCATTGGTATCAAATATGGATGCACCAAAACCCCAGTATCAGGCCTAAACTGCACTTTACCACCAATTCTTATTCGATCTAAAACAAAATCTGGTTCAGGCACTATTCGGATCTCTGTTTGAATCAAGTTCGGCATTCTTTTAAACCTCATTCTCCTCCTAAACTCTCGTTCTCTACAATTATCATCCAATTCACTGTGACTCTCTATCTCAACATCTTCAACAAGCATTTCACCCACCAAAACCCCAACACTTCTCTCTAAAACCACACTACAAATCAAGTTATCTTCATAATGCAAGAAGGGCATATCAAAGATCCCATTTTTAACAGAAAGCTTGGGAGATAAAGCGATAAGAAGAGGTTTTAAGCTATTTTCAAGGTTTTTCACGAACTGGGTATCTTTATCTCTCTTGTGCGAAATCATGAGAGAATCAGGAACATTGATGGGGTTTTTTCCGATCAATATGAGCCGAGAGATTCCAGGAGAGGAGAGGAGAAGCTGGAGATGACCGGACTCGGTGGAGAAAATCCAGTCTGATTCGCGGTTTTCAGGGACAAAAAGAGCGGCGACAATGAGCGAGTCGCTGGTTTGGATGGGTGAATCGAGAACGGCCACACGAAGAAGGTGGGTGTGGAGAGTAGGGTGAGGGACAGTGAAGGAGAGGAAGCGAGAGGGGATTATGGTTTCAAAGATCGTAACGTCAAGAGCCATGGAGTTTGTTTGTTTGATTTGTTCTTGTTGCAGAACGAAGAGGGAAAATGATAGAAAATTTGAAATTGATGGGAGCCCCTGTGCTAATGCGCTCTTAAGATATTCATGGGGTACGCAAAAACTAGTCAGCTGAACCTCAAATAAGCTTCAATTCAACTGATTAATGATCAGCACCAATATGATTTCAAAATTCAGAGACTCAGAAGCTGCAGCCAACGAAGAAGACGACTAGGATCTTTGACTTTTTCGATCCTCATGAACCTAGAAGGAGTGCAAGAGGAAGAATGATTTGGTTGCCAATTTATGTCAGCAGAATTATCCCAAAATTATCCCAAAATAAACATAAATTATCCCAATTTATGTTTCAGATTTGAATGGGTGAAAATAGTTTCTGCAAAATCGATTTGGTGGGTATCCAAATCGATTTGAAGGGGCTTAACCATGGTGCTTTGGGCTTGATGATTTTTTTTTTTTTTTTAATTTTATGCATGGCAGGGGTGTTATTGGAATTTTAAAATTTATTAACTTTGTATATGTATTCATTTATTAAAATTCTGAATTTGTTAAAAATTTTGTTATTAACCTTTTTTTTTTTTTTTTTCGAATACGAAAAATTGAGGCTCTTTCAGTATGATTATAAAATAATTCACCATCACCTTTAAATACAATCGAATGCTAATTATCATATCAAATATTTAAATTATTAATAGAGATATAATTTTAATATTTTATAATGTAATTCAGCGTCAATACATATTATTAATAAAATTATAATTAATAAAAATTTAATTATTTTTATTAATTTAATTGATTAAAAATTTAAAATTTTAAAAATTATTAACCAGTATCAAAATTAAATTAAATATATTTCTCTAAAAATAATCAAATTTTATAAATTTAATTTAATTATTCAATTATAACTTAATAATGTACTCTTAGCCACCGCCATTCTACTCTATGATTTGTTTAAGAGGATGGTGCCTAACTAGCTACCAAACTATTTTGTCTTAGGATTATTCAAATATGGTATGCGTTTCATTTTTTTATATAATTTTAAAAAATTAAAATAAATTATAAAATTAATCTGCTAAATGTCAAAATTTGAACATACGTTATATATTGTTAATGTAATGATATATGTATTAATAATATTATTTTGCTAGTTTTCTAATCGTTTTAGTTATTTCACATAAATTTAATAAAATTTTATTGATATTAATATTCTAAGCAAAAAATTATAAACAAACATTATTAAAAGGGATATAAGAAAATTTTGCACTTAAGTGGTTTATTTTTATTTTATTAAGAAGTTTCATTTTAACAATTAAATGTTTTTTTTATTTCCTAATATTTAATCAATGAGAATTACTCCAATTGAATTATTAAAAACTAATCTAATCTCTTACATTAATTGATCATACTACTAAAAATTGATATTAAGAAAAATATTTTTTAAATATACTAGTTAGAGGATATTAAATTTAATTTAAAATTAAATTTGATATGTCATAAAACTCAAAATAACATATGTTGTCTTAAAGAAAGTGACCAAGAGGAGGGTGAATTGGACACTTTAGGTAAATTTTCAGTCCTTGCTTAAGATTTAATAAAAAATTATGGCTTTACACTTCTATATATGTGTATAACTCTATTTCTAAGATTTAATTTAAGTGATCAAACAAGTTAAGCACAAATAACAGCTCATACACAAAATAATTACTTAATATCAAGTGAATCTTCTTACATAAAAATCAGAGTTTGCAGGTTTGATTGTTCAAGCTCAATATTAACTCAATAAGACAAATTCTCAACACATTCAATATATAATTAGAGAATCAAAGTGCTAACAATTAAAGAGTTAAGGAAAAGAAGAGAATCAAATACAATGTTTATAGTGGTTCGACTCTCTTAGCCTACATCCACTCTTCACAAAATCCCACTTTGAGAGTCACACCACTATTTGATTTTTTTCAACAGGCTAGATTCAAAGTTTTTACAATCTCAGCAAGCTTTCCAGATACTTGAGAACCTTTATAATGTCTTTGCTTCCCACAAAAACCACAAGCTTCACAAGGTACTTGAAAACCTTCCACAAGCTTCACAAGGTGCTTGAAGACCTTCCACTAGCTTCACAAGGTCCTTGAAGACCTTCCACAAGCTTCACAAGGTACTTGAAAACCTTCTACAAGTGTGTCCTCACACTTACACAACCTTAAATAGGTTTTAGTGTAAATGAAATCCCTCTCAATAACTCTTAAATACATAATTTAATGCTAAAAGATTGAGAAAAAAAATTTGCCACTCAAGCTCAAGAGTATTTGAATGAAAACTTTAAAAATAGCACAATAAATTCTCAATGAATAGGAATACTTTCATTAGGTAAAATTGTAGTAAATGCCTTTTATAGGTGCTTTTCATTGCTAAAAACATCTACTGGAGAGTGTGTTTAACAGCTATTTAATTTTCAAAAAACTAACAATTACTTCTTTGAAAGTCATGCAGTAGAGTTGTATCAGGTCAGAGTATAAAAATGGTTAACTAAAATTTTCACTAGTTAACTAGTTTCATAAGACAGAAAATTTTAGACAACAAAACTAGTTAACTAATATTCGCAACGAGTTAACTAATTTCGCTACTGTCTGACTTAAATTTTGAAAATTTGAGTTTTTGAAGGAAAGTTGTAAAAATTATTTTGACCATTCAAAAACCTTAGAAAGGATGTAAAAATACTTTCTAAACTCTTGAATCTAAAAACAAAATTGATTTTAGGTCTTAAATGACATAATCTCTCTAATCTTATATAATGGACCTAAAAACTTAATTTCTATCCTAATTCTTCATGGATTTTGATTCGTCTTGTGTTATACAAGATAATAATCTCCTTTTATATCAGCCATTTCGATAGAGTAGTCCTTCCATCAATGTCTTTGCATATCATGACCTATAAAATCGTTTCAAATACTTATACACAAAGGGTTAATGTACATTTCATTAAGTTTTGTTATCATCAAAACCAAACTCATTATAGTTTACGGGGCCTACAATCTCCCCCTTTTTGATGATGTTAAAACTTAATAAATCTATGAAGATTATAAAAATTCAATTGTATAACTATCTATATATGTCATGTGTGCAAGAACTTGCTTTGAGACAAGCTCCCCCTATATATATGCACACGATCATTCAAAATGCCACAAAGTTGAAAAGCTATAAAATAGCTCCCTCTAAATCTGATATTCAAAGCATTTTGAAGATAACAATATAAGTAATATGTTAAACAATTTCCAAGATCAATTCATCCAAGATCAATTCAATCATCATATACAGGATATATCAACCATAAGTCAATCATAAAAGAGCATCATCATAACTTCAATAACTTTCCAAAATAAGTCCAAAATATCTATATCAGAATATGAACCATACAACCACTGAACAAAATTAGTTAACTAAAAATGTACTCAATTTGTACCCAATTAACTAAAAATATTCTGTCAGTTAAAACATTTTCCTATCTTCTCCTAATTTTTTATCTTCTCCTAATTTCTTCCCCTTTTTGACATCAACAAAAAGATAGATTTTTTTCTTATTTTTCCTTATTTTCTCCCCTTTTTGAAAGAAAAACAAAAAGATATAACTTTGAAAGTCATAAATCATATTTCAAAAATCTCAAGATTTATCCTTGCTGCTAAGAATCTTGCCACTTCTCCTAAGGATAGTAGGATCAATAGCTTTGGCTTGTTTCTTCTTCTTCGGGGGTTCTTTTTCAGGTATGGTTACTTGGATTTTTGGAGGAATGGGTAGAACTGATTTTCTGGCTTGTGCTTTGGTTCTTCTAGGGCCATATTGCATAGGTAAGGAGATGAATGATTCAGGTACTAGTTGAGAGGTAGTAGGAGCAGGGTTTGGTTGATCAAAGGATGGGTTTTGTGACTGCTCTTCTTCCTTATTGCCAGCATCCTCCTTCTTCTCTTTTTGTCATGAACCATTTCTGCTTCCACTTTTCCCATTCTCACTGCTGTTGCTTTTAGTATGAGATGAGGAGGATTCTCCTGACTTTTCTTTTTCCTGTCCTTGTTCTACTTCTGATTTCTCTTCTGCAGTTTCTTCCTACTTATCATTTTTCTCTACTTCTTCAAACTCAACTAGCTTACTTTCTTCTTTTTCCTTTTCAGCAGTTTCCACATGCTCCTCTTCTTCTTCTTCTTCTTCTTCCACTTCAGAAATTTTTACTCCACTTGGTCCTGGCAATTGCATTGCCAGGACCAGCAGTACCCTGTGGGTAGCTTCCAAAATCTCCAAACTTTCCAAAAGATTCACCAAACAGTATTTGAGCCATCTTCTTCATAAACCATTCTTGTCTATCCAATCTATTAATCAACATATCCATCTTTGCATTTTGCTCAGTCATAATTTCCTTCTGCAATTCATGAGATTTTTCTAAAATACTCAAGCTCAGTCCACTCATTTCTTTGATTTCCTTCATCATTTCCAGATTTGCTTTACTTATTTTCACAAAATCTGACATTTTTAGCTTCATTTTCTCTTTCTTCTTAGAGTTTTCCCCTTCATCTATCTTAGAACTTCTCTCTTTCAACTTGCTTATTGGGATATTTGATTCTGTTTCAGAGTTTGATTCTGATTCTGATTCAATCTCAATCTCTTCTTTTTGCTTTTTCTCTTCTTTCTTACTCCTTTTCCTACCATCATCAGCCTTGAATATCTCCTTAATGGGGATAGGATTGCTAAACTTCTTTTCTATGGTCAGGTTAACTCCCATGGCTTGAAATACAAGAGTCAAAGGAATAGCATATAGCAATCTTCTATGCTTACTAGACTTAGCAATCACTTTGAAAATAAAAAATGGCAAATTGAATCTGATTTTATTGATCAAGTACCACATGATACATAAATCAAGGCTATTTGCATATGAATGACTACCACTTCTAGGATTGAGCAAATATCGAATGAAGGATTGTAGAATCCTAAAATTTTGAGGCACTAAACTGATATTGGTCATTTCATTTTCGGATGTACCCTCTGGAAAAATTGACAATTGAAATACCTTCTCATCATATCCTTCAAGCTTCTTAGTATCTTTGAAGGTTCTAATCCTATTTCCATCATTTGGTAGGTTCAAAACAGAGGCTAAGAAATCAACATCAACAATTTGACTTTTCTTCTTAACTCTCAAACTAAAACTTTCTCGTTTAACAACTTCTTTTATACTTCCATAAAATTCTTGAAAAGTAAATAAATCTTCAAATTCATAAGGCAAATCAGAAAATGAATCCCATTTAATGTACCTTGGCTCGAAAATATTCTTTTGTATAAAGGGTTTCGAAGCAGGGGCCTTTTCCATTTTCTTCTTTTTCTTGAAAGGTTCTGACCCAGCAATACCCTTTCCTTTTCTTTTTCTCTCTACCTCTGCCATTTTCTCTGTTTCTTCATCGCTACTTTCAACTTCGATTTCTTTTTCTCTTTCCTTTTCAATTCTTCTTGTAGCCTTCATAGCATCACCCATGAATTTTCGAGGTTTGGTAGCCACTTGTTTTACCCTTGCCATCGATTCTTGGAGAAGTTCAGTGAGAAGTAGCGGCTTGAGGAAGAACGAGATTTTACCGTTTAGGGATTTTGAGAAGGAGAATTGGGGATTTCTGATTTTGAGAGAAATTTAGGTTTCTAAGAGACTGGAGAATCAATTTGCAGCAGGAAATGAGGGAGTTTTTTAGAGATTAATTGAAATGATATGTAGTAGTTATCAAAAATTTCAAATTTTGAAATTGTGTATAGTTTATCATGGAGAACCGAAAATCTCTTTTTGCGAAAACCCAATTTTACTTTTTAAAAACATAAAAAGTGCTTAACTGTGCTAAGAGGTATATTTGTCAAAATAAATTGTAAAGAGAGCGAAAATACTAGTTAGAAAGAAAGTAATTTTAAAACAGGCGCGTTTTCTCAAATGTACATAGAAGCAAAATTAGTTAACTAATTTTGAAACCCAGTTGGCTAAATATTATACAGGTATAAAACTAGACAACTATAGTGAGAAAGTAGTTAACTAAAAACACATATACGCAGAACATAGCACTAATAACATATTCAACCAAATTTGACAGCATATTTATATCAAATGTAGCAAGTATCATTCAATAGCTTCATTCATGACAAGTTCCCTTCTAATCCTACAAAAGGTTTCCTTATTTAGGGGTTTTGTGAAAATGTCTGCAAGTTGTTGTTCTGTATGAACAAACTCTAACTCAATGTCACCATTTTGAACATGATCTCTAATAAAGTGATGTCTAATTTCTATGTGCTTTGATCTAGAGTGTTGGACTGGATTTTTAGTTAGGTTGATGGCACTAGTGCTATCACACCTTAGAACATGATCAACCTTTATACCAAAATCTTCTAATTGTTGCTTCATCCATAGAATTTGAGCAACACAACTTCCTGCAGCAATGTATTCTGCTTTAGCAGTAAAAAGAGTTACAAAAGTTTGTTTCTTACTATGCCAAGACACTAAGGCATGACCTAGGAATTGGCAAGTATCCAAAGTACTCTTTCTATCCAATCTACTTCTAGCAAAGTCAGAATCACTATATCCAACTAGATCAAATGTGTCGCATTTAGGATACCATAAACCAATTGAGTGTGTGCCAATGAGGTATTTGAAAATCCTTTTAACAACAAATGGATGAGATTCCTTGGGACGTGATTGAAACCGAGCACATAAATATACACTAAAATGAATGTCGGGTCTAAATGTAGTTAAATATAAAAGTGAGCCAATCATACCTCTAAATAGCTTTTGATCAACATCTTTACGTTTTTCATCCTATTCTAACTTGATGGTGGAGCTCATAGTAGTTCCAATACTCTTCAAATCATCCATCTTGAAATTCTTTAGCATATCTTTGATGTATTTGAATTGATTAATGAAGATGCCATCAATGAGTTGCTTAATTTGTAGTCCAAGGAAAAAGGTAAGTTTAACCATCATGCTCATCTCAAATTTATTTTGCATCATCTTAGAGAAGCTTTTGCATAGAGACCCATTAATAGCACCAAAAATAATGTCATCAACATAAATTTGAACAATAAACATATCATGTTTGTGTGTCTTAGTGAAGAGTGTATTGTCTACTTTTCCTCTTTAAAAACCATTATCTAAAAGAAACTTATTAAGCCTCTCATACCAAGCTCTAGGGGCTTGTTTCAATCCATATAAGGCCTTAGTGAGTTTATAAACATGATTAGGAAATTCATAGTTTTTAAAATGTGGTGGTTGTTCAACATAAACCTCTTCATCAATATAACCATTCAAGAATGCACTCTTAATATTCATTTGATATAGCATAAAATTTTTATAATATGCAAATACATACAATTTTCTAATAGCTTCAATTCTAGCAATTGAAGCAAAAGTCTCATCAAAATCAATACCTTCCTCTTGATTATATCCTTGAGCCACTAATCTAGCCTTATTTCTAATAACATGCCCTTTATCATCCATTTTGTTCCTAAAAACCCACTTAGTACCAATGATAGAATGATTTCTAGGCCTAGGAACATCTCATCACTTTGAGCTTCATCATAAAACTTTGGTTCAAGTTGAGAAACAAATGCAACATTACCAAAGTATTTTCAAAGTTGAGCTCTTGTCATCATCTTTTGTGAAGGGCTATCAATTATATCCTCCTTTGGCTGATTTCTATGATATCTCCATTCTTGAGGTAGGTCATCATGATGTGGTTCATCAATTTGGAGTTCTTCAATATTGGGCAATACTTCTTAATCACCTTCTTGATCTTCCTCATTAGCATTTTCATTAACAACATCATTCTCAATTGCACTTTAGGGCTCATCAATAAGTTGACTATGTTGCTTTTGAGTCTCATCCCTTTTTCTTCCAAAAATTTTACCTAGTTCATTATCATCACAAACAATCTTTCTTTCCAAGAAGTTGTTTGTTTCATCAAATAAAACATGAATGTTTTCCTCAACTAACAAAGTTCTCCTATTAAAAACTCTATAAGCTTTGCTATGCATTGAATATCCTAGAAAAATACTTTTATTTGATTTTACATCAAACTTTTTGAGGTTATCCTTCTTGTTATTCAAAATGTAACACTTACAACCAAATGCAAGAAAGTAAGAGATGTTAGGGTTCCTCCCTTTCCATAACTCATAAGAGGTTTTCTTTAGGATTGGCCTAATCATTGCTCTGTCAAGATATAGCAAGCAGTGTTTATGACTTCTGCCTAAAAATATTATGGAAGATTGTGCTCACTAAGCATTGTTCTTGCCATTTCTTGTAAAGTTTTATTTTTCCTCCCTACAACTCCATTTTGTTGAGGGGTTCTAGGAGCTGAAAAGTTATGAAAAATGCCATTGTTTGAACAAAATCCATCAAAAGATTGGTTTTCAAAAACTCTCCCATGATCACTTTTAATGGAGCAAATGGGTAAGCCTTTTTTACTTTGTACTTTCTTACAAAAAGATGTAAATACACTAAAAGTTTCATCCTTATGTGCAATAAAATATGTCCATGTATACCTAGTGTAATCATCTACTATGATCAAAGTATATGCTTTACCACTAAGACTTATAAGTGTAATAGAACCAAGCAAATCAAGATGTAATAACTCAAGAGGTCTAGATGTTGAAACAACATTTTTTGATTTGAAAGAAACTTTGGTTTGTTTCCCAAAAGAATAAGGCTTGCAAACATGATCTTTTTCAAAGTTAATTTTTGACGAACCTTTAACTAGATCATATCTTAAAAGTTTTGAAATCACATGCATACTAGCATGACCAAGTCTTCTATCCCACAATCAACTATCTTCTTCAAGAGATACAAGACATCTTTCATTTCCATTTTCAATAACATTCAAATCAAACAAACATACATTTTCACTTCTAGGTGCAATGAATAATGTATGATCATCATGTAAACTTCTAATCTCACAATGTGTAGAATTAAAAATAACTTTATAACCTTTATCACATAGTTGACTTACACTAAGAAGATTGAATTTCAAACCTTCAATTAGTGCAACATCCTTTATGCTTGGATTCTTCCCAATAGAGCCACTTCCAATGATGTAAGCTTTGTCTTTGTTGTAACATCCTCCCGGTAGCAACTCTGTACATTCTACTGTTCCGGTGACCGGTGTCGGTCCGGACAGCTAGAACGTCCGGAAAAATATTTAAACTAAAGTGAGGAACCATAATTAACTCAAATATTAATAAGAAAAATTTAGTAAAAATTTTAGAAATAAAATGCAATTAAGTCAAATGAGCCGGTGCCCAAGCGATGGGTAATCCAGAGGGAAGTTGCGGTTCTCGCAACTAGAAGCCCTAGACCCGGGAAAAAATTCATAAAATAATTTTTGGGACTCCAGAGAAGGGTCATTGAGGTTCCTATGGCATTAGAATGCCAAGAAAATATTTAGAAAAATTTTTCAATCGGTACAGACAATTTTGACCCGTTAAGCCAAACGGAGGGCATTTTGGTCATTTCGCCTTCAGAGACGATTTTTGACCGACTTGTCCAGTTGAGTAAATAATTATTATGACATAAAATATGAATTAATGTTGATGAAAAATTAATTTGAAGTTAGTAGAAAAGAAAAGAAAAGAAAAATCAATAAAAAGCCAAATATGACATCATTATGATGTCATTTAAAAGCTTCCACCAATCATAATTAAATAACCCTTTAATTAACCAATAAAATAGACAAACAAAGACCAAAGAATCAAAAATACAATCTGCCATTCTTCTTCCCCAACCAGCCAAACCCATGCCCTTGCCCTAGACCACCATTAACACTCCATTCAAGCTCCATTTCTCTCTTTGTTCCACTATAAAATCCCTTCTTTACTTCATTAAAACTTGTCCACTCATCTTGGAAAAGTGTTTGGCAGCCTAGAAAGTGAAGGAAAGTGAAGTTTTAGCTTGGGAAAATTCTGCCCTCCAAGAGGTTAGTGCATATTTATACATAAACCTCTTTTAATCTATGTTAGTGACTTGGAATAAGTGAGAATTTGTAAATTAAATGAATAAAAGTTGAGTGTATGCACCCCATGGATTTCGGCTGCCCTAAGGAAGGAATAGGATTGAGTGTTTTTTATTGACTTAGAATGAACTAGAAATCATGTTTAGAGTATATAAACATAAGGATATTGATTTAGTTAGTTAACTAGGGTAGTTTGTACAAAACCATGAATTTGAGCTAGGGTTTAGGAGTGAAAATTTGACTTTGCTTATGAAATTGTTAAAGAACATTTTAATGGTCAATTAGTGACCATTTGAGGTAAGTTGACCATAATTTTAAGTGCACTAGAGTGTTACAAACCAAATTGGTAGGCTGCCTAGTGACAGCAGCAGGGAGGCTGTGAGTCCAGCCCACTTGGACAGCCATAACTTTGGCTGTGTAGGTTCAATTGGTGTTTGGCCAATTGGACATGAAACTAGACTTATAATGGCACAATTTTGCTGAAGAAACCATGCCCAAAAGACCAAAGCAAGTGGATCAAAAGTTGGCCCCAATCCGGATACCTTGCAAGCAGAATCTGCAGAATGACCAAATGAATAGTAACTGTTCATTTGGCCATAACTCACTGTAGAATGGTCCATTTGACTTGAAATTTTTACAGCAACAAGATGAGATATAGACAAACAACTTTCATGAAGAAATCTACCCCAAATTATGACCAGAACCTATCCAACAAGGCAGTGGCAGTCACTGTTCATGGTACTGTAGATTTGGTAATTTTGCAGTTTTTCCAATCCGGCCAGCTGTGGTTTTTGGACCATATCTGGAGCTACAAAACTCCAAATGGAGTGATTCAAAAAAATAAATTCAACTAGACAAAATAAGGAACAACTTTCATGTTTACCATTTCCTCAAATTCCCACTGCAACAGTGCTTAATGGAACAGTAAAATTAGGCTTCAAAAACTGAAAATTCTGCCCTCTTGGTTTTAAGTTTAGAAATGGTATGGGTGCTCAATTCCAACAAGTTTTAAATGTAAAATGTGGTACATGGGGAGTGTTAAAACCAATGCACCTATTTCTATCCAAAAGTCAACATTTTTGTTGACTAATAAAGTGAATAGTGACACCAAAACTTGAAATATGAAATGTACTTACATGAATAAATTGTTGAATGAATAAATGTGATAAAAGTGTCATTTGTGATTTAGGTTCCCATCAAGAGAGAAAGGTTAGCCCATTTTCCACTCTAAAATTGTCCAATGGAATAGTAAACTTAGGTAGTAAAAACTGAAAATTTAGAAATGCATCTAGGGGACTTTAAATTGCAATTGGCAATTAATACTAGCAAATGTAAAACTCAAAATGTGGGATCTTGGTGTAATTAGAATTAATATATCCATTAAGTATAAAAAAGTCAACATTTCGGTTGACTAGTAAGGTGAATAGTAATCAAAATGATTAGTAAATTAAGATGAAGACCTAGAACCAATTCTAAGCTTAAATGCTTAGAATTGTATGACAAATGTGGACTATGCATCCTAGTCAAAATTGTTAAAAAGAAATTAAGGCCATAAATTTGAAATCCATGAAATATTCATGGATTACTTGAAACATGAAAAATAAGCCACCTAATCGATGTGAATAGATAGTTAGGGCTTATATGCCCATCACAAATGGAATTCATAAAATATTAGTAACTCAACTTGAAATATAAAATTTGTAATTACATAAGTAGATTCTTGAATGTATAAATGAGAAAGGAAAAAATGTTTTGAATACAATGATACATGTGAACCATTGTTTAGAATTGTGATCAATATGAATAACATAATGAATGAATAAATGAACCATATTAATGTATGAATGAGACATTAGTTCTCATTATTGTAGAGAGGAGAAGTATTTTGAGTACAATGGTATAAAAGGATAATTGATATGAATTGTGATCATATAAATGATCAAATGAATGTATGAATTATAATTGAAATTTATCATGAAATAATGAAGTCATAAAACACAATATATTAATATTTAATGATATTATGTGCCCTTGTATTGCCTAGACATGTGTGTCAGATTGGATAGTTTGGCATGCCAATAGGGTATTGTTTTAGCAGTACTGCGAAAGGCTTTATGCCCGTATTTAAGGCTTTATGTCCGTATTCATGGCTTTATGCCCGTATTCATGGCTTTATGCCAACATTCATGGCTTTTATGCCCGATTATGTGTTATCATGGCTTTTTAGCCATACTGACTGCATACGTGGTTGACGTTCTGCGTCCCATGGTATGACGGCCCGAGGCACCGCGGTGTCCTGTGCCAACGACCTGTTATCCAGTTTAGTCAGCCTGTCATAGGTTACTTGGGCAGTGTAATTTATTGAAATAAATAAAGACTATTAGTAATTAAAAATATTAGAAATGAAATAAATGAGTTAATACAACTTCAAAAGAATTAGTTACAATTATGAAATGATCCAAACCACATAAAAATTGTTAAGTAAAATGATAAAAGAGTTGCAAAAATAGGTATAACTTAACTAAATATTTTAAATGTACCTTCAATTGCCATATAAATATAAACTGAGTATTTTTATTTATTCTGTATGTTGTACATTATCACTGTGAATTTCGGAATTAAACGCTTCCAAAGCGAAACAAATGAGAACAAAAGATAATTAATATTAGACACATTGTATTAAATTAAATTGATTCTTAAATATTCAAATTATACTTCGTTCTTTCTTTATTTGTATATTTTATTTTCTTGTTCTATTATTGCACCACTAAGCAGCAATGCTTAGCGCGATGGATTTGTTTCCTCGCGCAGGTACTTTGACTAAGATTTTTTTTGGAGTCCAGATCTGCAGAAGTGTCTGAAGTATTCAAGGTTGTCACCTCATCAGCAATGCATGTAGATAGGGCCCATATAGATCATATTTTATATTTAGTATAAAATGCTAGATATTGTATTATAATGTAGATTATGAGCAGGTAATTAATAGAAATGTAATGTAATTTAATAAATTAGCTTTTTCATATGTACTTAATTTATATATCATGTAAATTATGAAATTATATAAATTAAAGAAATTTGAAAATTTTACTTATGTGATTTGAGCATGAATGAGATTGTATGGATTCGAAGACAGATTTGAAATATATAGTTAATGCATGGAAATGAATATAAAATTGAGATATATGAATGAGATGTGAATTATGAGATAGTTATGAAAATAATTGGTGAGATTTTATTTGTAAAATATTGTTGAAACTTTCAAATAGGTAAATAGTAAAATACGTCAACTGGTAATAAAATAAGAGAAACTCCGCTGGTTTCTCCATCGAAAAATAATTAATATTAAAATATAACGAGATCAAAATATGAAAGGAATAAAGTAAGATAAGATAGGGTGCTCCGGCACCGATTGAAGCACGCCTTGCTCAGCTACACTGTAGTCGGGTGAGGGGTGTTACATTTGTCACCAAATCTCACATGTCCACCATTTTTTAAGGTAAGGTTTGAGAATTTTTCTTTGTCTCCAGTCATGTGTCTTGAGCAAGCACTATCAGCATACCATTGTTCACTTTCTTGCTTACTTCTAAGACATACCTTAAATTAATTGACTATTTCTTAGGTACCCAAGCAAGTTTGGGTCCTTAGGGGTTAGAGACATTAGGAATTGTTCCTTTAGGTACCCAAATCTTTTTTACCTTTGAAGAACCTTTCCTTATAGGACAATGACTAACCATATGATTATTTTGGTTACAATAGAAGCAAATAACATTTGGTAACAAATAAGAGGCAGCTTTCACAAAGAAATTTTTGTATTTTCCATAGTGCATGAATCCATCATAACCAAGACCAGATTTTTTATTTGATAACCTTTGAGAACCAAGTAAAGTATCAAGAATTTGTGTGCCATTGGTGAATTTAGCTAAATCATTTGTTAAAGATTCCACCTTGGTTTCTAGAATCCTATTTTTCTCAATGAGTTTTTCACAAGCAGTTTTTGAATCTTCTAACTCCTTATTCAACTCATCAAACAAGAGCATTTGATTTTTATAAAACTTATTTTCTTACACAATAATACTCATAGAATTATTTTCATATCTTAAAGAAGCAATTTCTTTGTTTAAAATAGAACATTTTTTCTTATAAACTTTGTATTCTTCATACAATTTAGCAAATGCATCTTCATAATCTTCAATACTAAGAGAGTCAGAATTATTTACCTCAACGTTGATTTCTCTTTATTGGGAGCTTTTTGGTTTATCCTCTTCTAGAGCCATGAGACAAATGTGTATAACCTCCTTATCACTAGAGTTATCACTTGAGGAGTTATCACTGTCCATCCAGCCAGCAACTAGAGCTTTTTTGCTCTTGTCCTTTGAATTCTTCTTTTTCAATTTAGGACAATTTGGCTTGATGTGGCCATGTTTGTTGCTTTCAAAGCATTTAATCTCACTTTGATCCTTGCTTGTTTCACCTTTGGGAGAATACTTCTTTAGGAATTTCTTATTGTAAAGTATAGATCAACCTTATCATTTACTGTTGTCAAATGATAATATATATACACGGACTGTGGAGGTGGCAGACCTATACCCAACCTCATCTAGTTGTTACACAGTTGGAGTTTGTTACAAGGATAAATACATGAGGATAAATACATGAAGATAAATATATGATTATCTACACGAGATATACTCTATCACCGCCCTACAAATCTAACCAGGTGAGGTTAGAATTGTGAGTCTCATCCACAAATCAGCATGTTTACTACTTGGAAGAGGCTTGGTTAGCACATCTGCAACTTGATCCTTAGAAGATATGTAGCGAACTTGCAGGTCTTTATTAGCCACCTTGTCTCGCACAAAATGATAGTCCACTTCAACGTGTTTTATGCGGGAATGGAAGATGGGATTAGCTGTGAGGTAGGTGGCACCTACATTATCGCACCTACATTATCACACCACAGAGTAGGAATTTGTGGAGATAAAATAGACAACTCATGAAGCAGAGTTTGAATCCAAGTTAATTCAGCAGTTATAGCACCAATGGAGCGATATTCTGCTTCGATAGATGATCGCGCTACCGTAGGTTATTTCTTAGACTACCTTGAAATTAAATTACTCCCCATAAATATCACATAGCCACTTGTTGATTTTCTATCATCCAGATTGGATGCCCAATCTGCATCACTATACGCATGAATATCAAGATTAGAAGAAGGAGTAAGGAGCAGCCCATACCATTGTGTGCCCTTCAAATAACGTAAAATACGTTTTACTGCAACCCAATGCTGCAGTTTGGGAGAATGAACATATTGAGAAGCTTTGTGGACCGATAAGGCAATGTCGGGTCTGGTGATATTCAAATATTGCAAAGCACCAACTATGGTGCGGTAGAGAGTGATATCAGGTGCAGATTCAACACCAGTTGCTTGTAATTTCTCATTTGGTGTGGCTGGTGTAGATAAGCTTTTGCATGTGGTCATATTGGCTTTGTGTAACAAATCCTCAATGTACTTTGTCTGTGTAAGTAATAAACCCATTTTTGTATGATGAGCTTCAATACCCAAGAAATAATCTAATGAACCCAAATCTTTTAATTGAAACTCTAGTTACAGAGATGCAACAAGGTGCTGTAAATGAGTATTATCACTCCCAGTTAGGATGATATCATCCACATAAATAAGACAGAAAGCTTGTGTCCCACCATTCGTATAAGAAAATAAGGATGTATCTGCAGCAGATGACTTAAAACCATTTTTAAAAAGCGCATTAGACAAGCACTTATACTATTGACGTGGAGTTTGACGAAGGCCATACAGAGAATGATGTAATCAACATACATGATTCGGTTTATCGGGATCAGTAAAACTAAGAGGTTGATCCATAAAGACCAGGTCATCAAGTTTGCATGTAAGAAAGCATTTGAAACATCTAATTGTTTGATATTCCACCCCAGTGTAACTGCATAAGACAAAATAATTCTAATAGTAGTAGGCTTTACCACCGGAGAAAAATTCTCAAAGAAGTCAATGCCTGGCCTTTGATGGTAGCCCTTAACAACTAATCAAGCTTTTTACTTTTCAATGGATCCATTTGGTCTATTTTGATGCGGAAGACCCATTGGCAACCAACAATATTCTGGGCATCTTCTCATGGTACCAATTCCCACATACCCGTTTGAATTAGAGCATTTATTTCAGACTGCATTGCATCACGCCATTGTTTAGATTTCATAGCCTGGGAATAGCACGTAGGAACAGCTTGGGCAACTATAGTAGTGGCAAAGATCTTTGGTTTAAGATTCCCTATTTGAGATCACGTCACCATTGGATGAGTTTTAAGTGGAACAAATGGTTGATTATGGGAGTTGGTGAGACCTTATTGATGAGGTGAGTGGAGATCACTAGGTGAGTGTGGGCTTTGAGTATCAGCATATATGAAAGTATCATGAGGTTGAGTGGAAGTAGGTGGGCTATGTGGGAGAGTGGATGCACATGGTGTGATGTGACTATGCTGAGGGTGGGCTAAGGGACTATGTGTCATTGGAGTTGGGGTGGATACTGCATCAATGGGCTGTAGAGATAAGTGAGCTAGTGGAGGACCAAGTATACCATCTTGAGGAGATAGTGATACAGTTACAGGTTATGGCATCAACAAAAGAAGTGGAAGAGGTGCATATGGAGCAGTAGTGGACATAGTTGATTTATTGGCACTAGCATCATCAACACTTTTGAATGGAAAAATCTATTCATGGAAAATAACATGGCGTGAGACAAGAATTTTTTTTAGTAGATAAATTTAAATAGTAATACCCTTTATGAACCTTACTGTAACCAAGAAAGACACATTTGGTAGACCGAGGTGCCAACTTATGAGGAGAATAGGGCTTGAGCCATGGGTAGCAGAGACTACTAAAAATGCGCATATCGTTATAATTTGGAGGGCTACGAAATAATAGTTCAAATGGAGAATGAGGCTCAGTTTGGTCAAAAGGTAATCTGTTAAGTGTATAGACAGCACACTCAAATGCATAAGTCCAATAATGTAAGGGAATAGAGGCATGAGTAAGTAAAGCACGACCTGTTTCAACGATATGTCTGTGCTTTCTTTCTGCACAGCCATTTTGTTCAGGGGTATGGGGACAAGAGATGTGTTGGCTAATTCCATGTTCACACAAATAATTGGTAAGTGCTTGGTACTCTCCGCCCCAATCAGCCTAAAAACATTTGATGGGAAGAGCAAAATATTTTTCAACCAAGTGTTTAAATTGGATAAAAATATTCAGAACATCAGACTTTCTTTGCATAAAATAGATCCAGGTATATTTACAATGGTGATAAAAAAAGATAACATAGTAACGAAATCCATCCACATATGCAATAGGTGCTGGGCCCCAAAAGTCAGAAAAAATCAATTCAAGTGGTTTATTGATAACAGAAACTGAATTGACAAATGGCAACTTATGAATTTTACTGACATTACAAGCATGACACGTAACAACGAAGGACTTATTCTTAACAAAAGAAAGACTCTGACTGGATAGAACACAATGGGTAACACGATCATTAGCATGACTGAGACGTGCATACCATGTGCTAAGTTCCACAATGTGTGCTTCAGGCTTGATAGGAGTCAAAGAAAGCGGTATGGTGTAAAGGCCCCCATTACTCCGGCATGTGTATAAGACCTGCCTCATGGGGATATCCTTTATGACAAACAGATTAGGGAAAAACTCAATTGAGACATTATTATGTGAAGTAAAAGAGTGAACAGAAAGTAAATTGCGAGTAATAGTAGACGAACAAAGAATATTATGAAGAGTAAAAGAACAATTATCAAGAGAAATTCGTGATGTATTAGTGTGGGTAATAAGGAGGGTATTACCATTTTCAACAAGAATTTCGTCAGAGCCCTGATAAGGAGTGAGATTGGAAACATGCCCGGTTTCATTAGTGAGATGATGGTTAGCGCTAGAGTAAACTGTCCATTGAGCCATGGAAGGATTGTTAGATGATGGTTAGCGCTAGAGTCAACTGTCCATTGAGCCATGGAAGGATTGTTAGATGATGAGGCTAGGTATGTGGTTGGCTTAGTTTGTCCAGTGTTGCTATTATGTTGGAGCTTTGGCGAAGGACACTGCCTTGCAATGTGGCCATGACCATGACAATTGTGACAAATAATATTAGGTGACACTTGTGCAGTAGAGGAAGAGTTGTTACCATAAGGTGGCTTATTGCTTCGACCACGAACTTGAGACCTGCCACCATGTTGATGTGGTGTCTTTGTGGCCACATGTGCTGATGGTGGAATTGAAGAGGATACAGCTAGTGCCTCCATTTTTAGTTGAGTTTCTTCACTCAACAACAAAGCATAAAGATCATCATATTCAATTGGAACATTTCGAAACTTAATGGCCATAATAAAGGGACGGTACTCACTGCCTAACCCTTCAAGAATGTCATTAACTAGAGTGTCATAAGACACAGGTGCTTGAAGAGCTGCAAGCTGATCGGCGAGTGTCCTGGCTCGCCACATGTAACTATCAATCGAATCAGTGCTCGGAGATAAATGCTTGAGCTGTTTCCGAAGTTGAAGAATTTGAGTTCTAGAACCAGCTGAATATATGGACACAAGTTTCGTCCAGGCTACCTTTATAGTCGTACTACCAATAATCTGTGGTAAAATAGTATCAAAAACAGAGGAGAACAACCAACTCAGGACCATCTGGTCTTGCCGAAACCAGAGATCATACTCAGGATTAGGCTTATTATCTTCAAGTAATTGGGATGGCGGAGTGGCAGTGTCAGAGATATAATGAGACAAATTGTACCCATGCAGTAATGGCACCAACTGTGCTTTCCAAAGGACATGGTTTGAGGAATTTAATTTTGTAGAGATGAACTGAGCAACATTTGGTGGTGTAGAAAGAGAGGAGATAACAGTATTGGTGCTAGAAACCAATGCTTGAGAAGAAGAAAAGCCTGCCATGGTCAGATGGCTCTGATACCATGTAAAGTATAGATCAACCTTATCATTTACTGTTGTTAAATGATAATATATATACATGGACTGTGGAGGTGGCAGACCTATACCCAACCTCATCTAGTTGTTACACAGTTGGAGTTTGTTACGAGGATAAATACATGAGGCTAAATACATGAAGATAAATATATGATTATCTACATGAGATATACTCTATCACTTATATTTCGAACCTCCCTTTTTGAATGCTTTCTTGAATCTTCTTGTAATCATGGAAATATCATCTTCATCACTTGAACTATTAGAGCTGTCACTTGAGGCAGCCTTAAAAGCTATAGTTTTCATTAATTCATCCTTTTGGCTTGATTTCAAGGCAATTCCTCTCTTTG
Source organism: Hevea brasiliensis (assembly GCF_030052815.1). NCBI lineage: Eukaryota > Viridiplantae > Streptophyta > Magnoliopsida > Malpighiales > Euphorbiaceae > Hevea > Hevea brasiliensis. The sequence continues at coordinate 99,826,683 of NC_079500.1, forward strand.
TCTTTTCTTGATCTACATTACTCTTGCTCTTGTCATAAAGCATTTCATGAGCAATAAGAGAACCAATTAACTCATCATAAGTGAATTTAGAGAAGTCTTTGGTGTCAAATATCACTGTCACTTTTGTTTTCCATGATTTAGGTAGTGAATTCAAGACTTTCTTGACTAATTCTTCTTCAATGAATTCCTTTTCAAGAGCTTTGAGAACATTCACCAAATCAGTAAATCTTGTACTCATTTCTGAAATGGTTTCTCCAGGTTTCATCTCAAATAGTTCATATTCTCGAACAAACCTATTGGCTTTTGATTCCTTCACTTGATTAGTCCCTTCATAAGTGACTTCAAGTTTATCCCACACTTCTTTTGCAAATGTACAACCTGAAATACGATTATACTCAGTTGTTTCAAGTGCACAATGAAAAATATTTAAAGCTTTAGCATTTGAAGAAACTTTCTTCCAATCAAGTTCATTATATTCATCTTCTAGTTTTTCTCTATAACCATCAGCATGCAATTCTAATGGAATTTCAAGACCTTTAACAATTCTTTGCCATGCTTCAATATCAACAGATTGAATAAAGTTTCTCATCTTAACTTTCTAGAAAGAATAATTAGAACCATTAAACAAAGGTGGTCTAGTGATAGAGTGTCCTTCAGCTAAAGTTGCGGGGATACCAGTTGTGTTAGATATGCCAGCCATCGTAGGATCTCTCTAAGGTGTTTAAACCTCAAGCAAGAGAGACAAGCTCTGATACAAATTTGTTGTCCTAAAGAAAGTGACCAAGAGGGGGGTGAATTGGACACTTTAGGCAATTTTTCAGTCATTGCTCAAGACTTAATAAAAAATTGTGGCTTTGTACTTCTATATATGTGTATAACTCTGTTTCTAAGATGTAATTTTAGTGATCAAACAAGTTATGCACAAATAGCAGCTCATACACAAAATAATTACTTAATATCAAGTGTATCTTCTCACATAAAAATTAGAGTTTGCAGGTTTGATTGTTCAAGCTCAGTATTAACGTAATAAAATAAATTCTCAACACATTCAATATATAATTAGAGAATCAAAGTGTTAAAAATTAAAGAGTTAAGGAAGAAGAGAATCAAACACAATATTTATAGTGGTTCAGCTCTCTTAGCCTACATCCAGTCTTCCCAAAGTCTAACTTTGAGAGTCACTCCACTATTTGATCTTTTTCAATAGGCAAGATTCAAAGCCTTTACAATCTCAGTAAGCTTTCCAGGTGCTTGAGAACCTTTATAATGTCTTTGCTTCCCACAAAAGACCACAAGCTTCACAAGGCGCTTGAAGACCTTCCACAAGCTTCATAAGGTGCTTGAAAACCTTCCACAAGCTTCATAAGGTGCTTAAAAACCTTCCACAAGTGTGTCCTCATACTTACACAACCTTAAATAGATTTTGGTGTAGATGAAACCACTCTCAATAACTCTCAGATACAAAATTTAATGCTAAAAGATTGAGAGAGAAGATTTGTCACTCAAGCTCAAGAGTATTTGAATGAAAGCTTTAAAAATAGCACAATAAATTCGCAATGAATAGGCACACTTTCATTAGGCAAAATTATAGTAAATGATGCCTTTTATAGGTGCTTTTCATTGCTAAAAATGTCTGCTGGAGAGTGTGTCTAACGAATCTTTAATTTTTAAAAAACTAGCCATTATTTCTTTGAAAGTCGTGCAGCAGAGTTGTGTCAGGTTAGAGCATGAAAATAGTTAACTAAAATTTTCACTGGTTAACTAGTGTTGTAAGACAGAAAATTTTAGACAACAAAACTAGTTAACTAATTTTGCTACTGTTTGACTTAAATTTTGAAAATTTGAGTTTTTAAAGGAAAGTTGTAAAAATTATTTTGACCATTCAAAAATCTTTGAAATGATGTAAAAACACTTTCTAAACTATTGAATCTAAAACCAAAATTGATTTTAGGTCTTAAATGGCATAACCTCTCTAATATTGTACAATGGACCTAATAACTTAATTTTTATCCTAATTCTTCATGGACTTTGATTCGTCTTGTGTTATAAAATATAATAATCTCCTTTTATATCTGTCATTTCAATAAAATAATCATTCCATCAATGTCTTTGCATATCATGACCTATAAAATCACTTCAAATACTTATGCACAAAGGGTTAATATAGGAAGTAATAGACAAGGTTATGAGAATGTTCATGGAGGTTTTGGTTTTGGCAGTCGAAATGAGGAGAGAAAAAATATCCTGGATTTTGCTATGGCATACGACCTAATACTAGCAAATACCTACTTTATAAAAAGAGAGTCACATTTAGTGACTTTTAAAAGTGGGCAACATAGAAGCCAAATCGACTTCCTCTTAACCAGGAAGACAAATAGAGCTCTATGCAAGGATTGCAAGGTCATTCTAGGAGAGACTTTAACAAGTCAACATCGGTTGATGGTTTTGGATGTCAAGTTTAGGAACAATTCAAGTAAGGTCAGAAGAAATAGTGTAGCTCGAACAAAGTGGTGGGAGTTCAAAGGAGTAAAGCAAGTGAAGTTCAAAAATGAGCTTTTCGAGACCGAAGTATGGAAGCTGGATATGGAGGCCAATGATATGTGGATACAGATGACATCAAATATTAGAGAAGTAGCTAGAAAAGTACTTGGAGAGTCTAAAGGACATGGACCACTATCAAAAAAGAGATGGTGGTGGAATGAGGAAGTACAAAAGGCAGTGAAGAGAAAAAGAGAATGGTATAAGAAATTACCTAAAAGTGATAATAATGAGACATATGAACAGTACAAGATAGCAAAGAAATAGGCAAAAAAGGCAGTCAGTCAAGCAAGAGCACAGGCCTTTGAAAAGTTATATGAGAAACTTGAAACCAAAGAAGGGGAGAAAGATATTTATAAATTAGCAAGGAGGAAAGAAAGGAAATGTTAAGATCTCAATCAAGTTAGGTGCATTAAGGATAAAGAAGGAAAAGTGTTAGTGAAAGATGAGGACATTAAAAAAAGATGGAGAAATTATTTTAATGGTCTCTTTAATAATAGTCAAAATGGTAATAGCGTGAATATAGATTATAGAACAATAGAAAAGAATGTGAATTATACTAGAAGGATTAGATCTTTAGAAGTAAAGGAAGCACTTAAGAGAATGAAAGTGGGTAAAGCCTGTGGACCCGATGAAATACCAATTGAAGTGTGGAAGTGCTTGGGAGATATGGGAGTGGCATGGTTAACTAAATTATTTAATAAGATTCTAAACTCAAAGAAAATGCCTGATGAATGGAGGAGGAGCATTTTAGTACCTATTTTTTAAAATAAGGGAGACATACAGAGTTGCTCAAACTATAGGGGAATTAAACTCATGAGCCATACTATGAAGTTGTGGGAGAGAGTTGTAGAGCATCGACTACGTCATAATACTTCTATCTCTCTCAGTCAATTTGGTTTCATACTCGGTCATTCAACTATGGAAGCGATCTTTCTCATTAGAAGCTTGATGGAGAAATATAGAGATGTGAAGAAAGATCTACACATGGTTTTTATTGATTTGGAGAAGGCTTATGATAGTGTTCCAAGAGATATCTTATGGAATGTGTTAGAACAAAAGAGGGTATCTATTAGGTACATACAAGTGTTGAAAGATATGTATGAAGGAGCAACTACTATTGTGCGCACGGTGGGAGGGGACACAAGGGATTTTCTGATCTCAATTGGATTACACCAATGATCAGCCATAAGCCCTTACCTTTTTACATTAGTTTTAGATGAATTGACGAAACATATACAAGAGAGTATTCCTTGGTGCATGATGTTTGCGGATGATATTGTTCTGATAGATGAGACACGAGAAGGAGTCAATAGAAAGCTAGAGCTTTGGAGAAATACTCTAGAGTCAAAGGGTTTTAAGTTAAGTAGAACGAAGACAGAAAACATGTATTGCAAGTTCAGTGAAGACCAAACTGGTGATAGGGAAGGAGTTAGTTTGAATGGAGTGGTACTGTCTCAAAGTAATCACTTTAAATATCTAGGCTCAGTCTTTCAAGTAGATGGGGGATGTGAGGAGGATGTTAGTCATAGGATTAAAGCTGGATGGTTGAAGTGGAGAGGTGCCACGGGAGTTTTATGTGATCGTAAGATTCCCAATAAGTTGAAAGGAAAATTTTACCGTACAGCCATACGACCGGCTATGTTATATGGTAGTGAGTGTTGGGCACTGAAAGAGTCGTATTCGTCTAATATAAGAGTTGCAAAGATGAGAATGTTAAGGTGGATGAGTGGCCATACTAGACTAGATAAAGTCTGTAATTAGAGTATTAGAGAAAAGGTAGGAGTGGTGTCAACTGAAGATAAGTTGAGAGAAGGGAGATTGAGGTGGTTTGGTCATGTGAAGCGTAGACATACAGAGGCTCTAGTTAGACAAGTAAAGCACATTAGGTTAGAGGATAGAAAGAAAAAAAGGGGTAGACCTAAATTGACTTGGAGGAGAGTAGTATAACATGACCTAGAAGCATTACACATTTCTGAAGATTTAACCCAAAATCGTTTAGAGTAGAGAAAGCGAATCCATATAGCCGACCCCAAATTTTTGGGATAAAGGCGTAATTGAGTTGAGTTGAGTATCATCAAAATCAAGCTCATTATAGCTTACGGGGCCTACAATATAGTTGCTTTTCCTTAACTATTTTTTTAATAGCATTTAGGGTCTACTTGACATTACAGTTGAAACTGCTGTTAAAATAATTATTTTTTTAAATATACTAGTTATAGAGTATTAAAAAATAATTTATAATTAAATTTAATAAATTTTAATCATAAAAATATTAAAATAATAAAATAACTTTTTTCAAACTATTTTTTTTAATAGCATCTAAAATAAAATTTTTATTTAAAAAAATAATTTGAACCTTACAAATTCAATGTCAAATAGACACCGAAAATAATACTTTTTATGAAAAGAGGTTTTTATATCAAAACCTCAGTGCCAACGGAATCGCTGTAGAGTTCATTAATACTCATTTAGGTAAATTTTATCATTTTGAGTTTCAATTTACTTTCCATCAATCTATTTCATTGGGTCACTATAATTATCGCTTTTAATTTAAAAAAAAAAATTACAATCATTATGAGTTTATGGATATTATTATTATTTTTTTTCTTTATAAAAATAAAAATTTTAATTTAAAATCTATTCAACAATAAAAAAAGAAAGTTAAAATATTTAACTATAAAAATAAAATTTAAAGAAGGCCTGATTAAAGATTTTTTTTTTTTAGCAATTAAGTCTATTATAAATGACATACTTCATATGGAAAAATTGAACAATAAATTCTTTTTTTTTAAATAACTTAATAACAATTAATAAGTTGGGACTATTTAAAGTGTATCATGGTTGAAATCTTGTTAAAAAATATAAATATATAATATTAGAAGACATTTTTCATAAAGATATGTCAACCTATAATATTTTAATTTCCAAATAGCACCAATCACGTCGATAATTATTTCAATCATAGAGGAGGGGGATTTACTCAAATTTATATATATTTTAAATATTTTATTTTAAATTAATATAAAATAAAATATTTCTATAATATACAATTAAAAAAAATATATCGAATCTAATTATAGGTACAGCTTCCCATACAGCCAGCCAACAGGCTGCCACTACTTGCATATAAAACTCACCGGATTTGTTGGACAAGTAATCAAAATTCAAAAAGCATTCAATTTTCGCAAAACTTAATCCCTAAATAGAGACACGCTCTAGAATTATGAAGTTAAAAATAAATTTAAATTTAATAAAATATAACTATTTTTTTAATTAAAATTTAATTTATAAATAGACCTCTAAAATTACAAATTTAAATATAATAAAAAAATTAAAGCCCATTTGAAAAATATTTTTAGAAGTACAATACTGAAGTAAGAATTCGAATTCTTTTCAGTTTCGTCACGTAATTGGAATGTTCATTCTATATTATATAAATTCTCTTCTCTTTATCATCCTCAGCTTTGGAACATTATATATTTATTTCGTTAATTTCATGGAAATATGATAATGAGATTTTTCATTTTAAATTAAAAAGTATTAAATTTTTTAACTTAAAATTGATAAAGAAAGAAATTAATTAAATTAAATTCTAATTTTATTTTACTAATTCTAATTTGTATATAGATATACTTTAATTTAAATTAATTATATTTTCTAAAAATTAATAGTAAAGTAATTAATTACTTATTTTATAATAAAAATAATTAATCCTTTGAAAATAAAAAAAAAATCTTCTACGCGTGTGAGAAAATCATATTTGGACACGCACGTGTGACGTGCACAGGCTTCCTATTAATGCGCACACAACGAAAATACAGAGTGTAGTGTCTGTGTCTCTCCCTTTCACATTTAAGCCGCAATCATCATGGCTTCTTCAGCTCAAAAGCAACACCAACACCTGCCAAAAATCTACAGCACCACCTCAGCTCCACCACCAACGCCCTCGTCTCACACCCACCACGTCACCTCAGCCGCCGACGCTGATGCTCTCTCCCGCCTCCTCCACCGCCTCCCTCCTACCCTTTCCCTTCCTACTCGTCGCTCTACTCCTGCCACCTCTCCCCCTGTCGTCTCCCTCTCTGACCCAAACTCTAGCGATCTCCTCCTCTCTGCCTCTTCTCAACTCGGCTTCTTTCAAGTCACCGATCATGATATACCTTCTCAGATAGCTAAATCCTCCGAGTCGGAATCGCTCTCTCTCTTTCAGCTCACTAGAGATAAAAAAGAATCGTACTTCCCCGAGAACTGGCCTTTGGGTTTTGAAGATGATGAAGATGGAAAGAGTGAGTCGTTTTGGCTGGACGCAAACTGTTCCCCTGGATCAACCGAGTTGAAGTTATCTTCTCTGCACGAGTTAACTCGGGCTTTAGAGAAAGTTGGGCTGGAGATTATTGAAATGCTTTCTCGCGAGGTGGGATTTGAGAACCCGTTAAAGGAAGATCCGACCCGAATTTGTTCATTAATGTTGGTTCACGAGGGCTCATACGAGGATAAACCAGCTATATCGGGTGGGTTTTATCCATATATAGTTGGGTTACAATATCAAATCCGGAGCCACAAGTATTCGTTGCTGGCGGATTCGGGTTGGGTTGCTGTGCAGCCTCAAGCGGACTCGGTTATGGTCACCGTAGGCGACATTGCTCAGGTGAGTTTTTGGTAATTTAAGGTTGGCATTTTATTGCTATATTTTAAACTATTAGGAAACTCATAGTTCAATTAGCAAGAATAATGTAACTCATTGAGGATATATTTTATTAAAAATACACTAAAATTATTTATTTTAAATATACATTATATTAATGTAAGAAAAATACATCTTTGAAATTAATAAAATTTAATTTCAATGCTCTCATCTAATGATATCCCTAATTATAAATAAAAAAAATTATATTTATATAAACCTTGATTTTTTATAAATAAAAATAAAAATTTTTAATTTAGTTATGTATTTATTAGAAAATTTTAATTTAATTTTTTTTAATTTTTTATCTAATTTAATTAAAGAATTTAAATTTAAATTTAATTTAATTTAAAAGTTAAAATTTACAAACTAAATTTATTATTTTTTATCTAAATAAAAAATAAAAAATATATTTTTTAATTAAATTAAATTTTTAATTTTTTAATTTAAATTTAAAAATTAAAGATTTTAATTTTTTTATTTTTTTAAATTTTAGATTAAATTGATTTTAAGTGAAAATTTTTTAATTAATATATATATATATATATATATATATATATATATATATATATATATTGCCTTTAGTACTTTTTGCCCTTTTTAAACAAGGCAATTCTGTCTTGATGGTTCCATATGGACCACAGTGAGTTAAGGCTGCTGGCTAGAACTTTTGGGCTCCACCACTGTGGATTTTTGTGCCAAATGATGGTGTCTGTCTGACCTTTCAATGTTCTGTGCTTGAAAAAAAAATTCAAGAATAAATTAAAATAAAATGAATTTAAACTAAATTTATTTCTTTAAAAAAAATTAATAAATATGAAACATATGAATCTATTTCATTTTTCTTTATCAATTTGTATTTTTCTCAATCATAAAAAGTTCATTATAAATAATTAAATATAACAAAAAATTATTTAGGTTTTACACTTTATTTGGATATGAAAAAAAAAAGAAATAAATAAAAAAAATAAATTGAGATTAGTAATTTTCTTATTTTGAAATGAAGAGTAAATAAAGGGAGGAGAAAAATAATTTTTTTTTCTCTAATTTTAATAAAAAATAATAAAAATGTGATTATATATCAAAATTATAATAAACTCTTTTAAAAAATATTTTTTTAAAATATATCAAGTAAAATTATAAATTTATCATATTTTTTTTCTTTCTTTATTTTTTCTTCCTTTCTATCCAAATAAGAGTAAAGAAAATAACAAAAGTAAAAATATTTTTTATTTTTTACTCTTTATTTTTCTTTTCTCCTAAAAAATTTTTTCTAGAGTATCAGTTTCGGTTTAAGAGATACTGTTAATTAAGGTCGAATCAAATGGTCTACTTATTATTATTTCGATTTTATTTTGATTTAGTCTAATTTTAATTTAATTTATTTTTTTAGCTCAAATAAGATCAATTGGCTTTGTTTATATTTTATGTTGATTTTGGTAACTTAAATTTAATTAACTTTAATTTTAAATTGAATCAATCTAGTTTTAATTTTGAAACGGAGCATAACCAAATCAAGCCCAATTTTTTGTACTTAATCTTAGGATATATTTTTTCCCCTTAAGTAAGCTTTGGGCTTCTCAAAGCCCAACAAAAGTCTTACAATGATTAGCTTGAATTTTATCTTTTAATAATTTTAATTACTTATGGCAATTTTTATTTATATTCGGTCCGTTATGAATTTAAAATATAAAATATATAATAAAATTTATTTATTAAATATATGAATTCAATATATTTATATTTTAAATTTATAGTAAATCATATCCAAGCAATAAAAATTATGTAAAATTATATATATGAAATTGTAATTTTATGGCTATTCAGGATAAGATTAATTATGCCAACAAAAATTGATAGGTGTGGAGCAATGGGAGATTGAAGAAAGTAAGAGGAAGACCACTGGCTTGCATGGGAGAAGGCAAAAATTCAAGCTCCATATCAATGACATTACTTGTGACTCTTCCTACAGAAAGCACAGTGTCACCCCTTCTTCCTAAGCCAATTATAAATGAAGAAAATGCCAATAATGAAAGTGAAGTTGCAGAAGAAGTTGAAGAAGCAAGCCATGGCATTGGCAGTAACAGCAAGGAGGAAGGGAGATTGTTTAGCTCATTTTCTTTTGAAGACTATGCTTGGAGAGTCTATCATGAGCCTCTCCTCTTGAAAGACCCACTTGATAAATACCGTATAATTAATTAGCTAGATTATTTTCATTCTCTCTCTCACACACATTCTTTTCTTAGTTAATTTTTTTTCTTCTTTTTATGAATTTGGAATTGCTATATTCCTTTTTTATTTGCTTGCTTTTTGTTATTTTTTCATTTGGGTGATATTTAATTTATTTTCTGATTTTATGTTAAATGAGATTAGATGTTCAATCATTTTTATTTTTTATTTTGAAAACTTGAAATTAAATATGAAAATACTTTCTCTTTCTTATTCCCAGTTAGTGATTGAAATTCATTGTAAGTAATGTACATGTTCTTAATTGAGTAATAATATATCATACAATTACATGCATAGGCATATGATTACAATTAGATTATTCAAGGCAGAATCATCTAAATTTTGCTAGCTTTTCTTACTTAGTGCCAATAATACTTCTAAGGATTCAAAATCATGATCTGGACTCTAATATAAATTATACAATCGAATATTTATTATCATATCAAAAGCTTAAATTATTTGTAAAAGGGCAATTTTAACTCATTATAGTGTTGCAACTCAAGTGTCATAAATCAAAGGAATCTGAGTAAGATACTGACCCACTGAATTATCTTACCCAACCCAATGCTAATACAAATATATATATTTATTTATAAATTATATATTTAAATTTAGTTTTAATTTCACATATATTTTATATTCAAATTGAACATAAATAAAGGGGGAAAAATAAGGGGAAGGTAGACCTACTATACAAGTGTTAGAGAAAATGAGTATAAAAAAAGGTAAAAAAGAGTGTCATTAAGAGAAAGCTTGTTGAGTATGGATGCCTTAACTTGTAAAAAAAGAGATGTACAACCCAAAAGCAGAGAAAGTGAGCATAGTACACAGCAGTATGACAATGTTGGTATACTAAAATTAAATTAAAATCAATATCACTTGAATTAATTTAATTTTAAATTAATTTTTTTTTAGAAAAAAAAAATTAATTGTTATATAAATATAAAACCCAAAAGAAAACAAAGGAGGGATTTCTTAGGGTTTACTTTTCTCAAACATAAAGTTACTAATAATAATTGGAAATGTGGGGTTGTTTCTTGTATGGCTTTCTAAAACTTACAATCATCATTAATACAGAGCCTTAATAATGCATCAACAGACTTTGGTAGTTGTTGGGGACAAAGAAAGATATCAAAATCTCACCATGCTGCAGCTTCATCAAATCAAAGGTTCTCTAAGCTTACTGCTCATTCTCAAATAAAAAATTAAAAATAATTAATATTATATTTAATTTGCACCAACTTTAAACATTGACATATTAAGTGATGATTAGGTGAGTTTTGACCACCTCATTTTCCTATGATTTTCATCCATAAAGTTTCACAATATAATCCTATATTTTGTTGCTACAACAAATATTATAATTAACAATAAAAAATTTTATTGTAATGTTATAATAGTAATATGAACAATTATTATTAATAATACATAAAAAAATATAATTAATAATTATTTATTATTATTATTAATATTAATTAAGTACCTGTCCAGTATTGTGTTTGGAAGGTTGAAATTATTTTTTTAAATAAAAACATCATTTTAAATATTGAAAAATTTTTATTATTTTAATATTTTTATAATTAAAACTTATTAAATTTAATTTTAAATTATTTTTTAATACTTTGCAACTGGTATATTTAAAAAATTTATTTTTTCAATAACAGCTCCAATAACAATACTAAACAGACCTTAACTTTTGAAAACAATAATTATTACTGTCAATAATTACTTTTTTAGCAATCACAATTTTATTGTAAAATAACTATTATCACAATGTTTCAAATTATTATTATTATTATTAAATATGGTGGATATCCTAAAAAAGAAATTAAATCAAATTAATAAGTCATCCTTGAAGTGATTTAATCATGATTCCCCAATTATTATAATTGATTAGAAATATATTTTGTGGTTGTCATGGAAGAATTTGTATATTTCCTGCTCTCTACAAGGGCAACCTCACATAAAAATAAACATGATGATTAGGCTAATCCAGCATCCTTACCTTCCCATGAATCTCAATAAATTAAAATAAAAATCAAGACTTGTATATATAGACAAATCAGGCTACACTTGAAGTCTCAATTTCAATCATTTAATTTAATTTTATTTTTTTATATATTAAGAATATCAAAAAACAAAATTATGAAATTTGATTTTAATAAGACAAAAGATTTTAACTAATTTATAATTATATAAGCCACTGGCTATATGTTATTACAAATATAGTGACAGAGGACCAAAAACAAAATTTAGAGAACTAATATATAAGATATTTTTTGTTTAGACTCAGTTTACCATAGATTTAAAATATAAATATATGAAATTTATATATTTAATAAATGATAAAAAAATTCATAATATATAATCTCATAAGAAATCTATGAGCCTTTATTACACACTATAATAAGTATTAGAATTAATAATAAAAATTTTACAATAATTATTAATTTTACTGTTATAAAATTAATATATAACAATAATATGAATATTTGTTATTAATGGTACATTAAAAAAAATAATATTAGTTATTATTATCATTATTAAATTTTTAGTAGTAATAATTATTATTGTCAATAATTTTTTTTTCGATAATCACACCTTTATTGTAAAAAAAGCCTACCATTATAATTTTATAATAATAATATACAATAATTTATATAATATTGTCATAAACTTATATTAAAAAATTTTATAGTTTTGGTAGTAAAAATTTTAATCCTACACATTTCTTGTTTAAGCACAAAGTACTATCAATCTGGTAGAAAATAACATTTGGTCGATCTACCAAATACCTTATACCCATCAACTGCAACCTCCTTCTTGTTCCAACGTTTCCTTAGATTAAGACCATCTAGGCATTAGGCAATTAAAACTTTGAATTCACTCATCTCTCTTTCTCACTGATACTGTTGGAACAAGATATAAAGGAAATTAGTTAGCAAAATTGGATTATAAAGAAAAAATATTAATAAATTGAGAGAGACAACTCTCCCTCCACGAGAAGCCTAACCAGTTCTTGAAGAAAAATCCATCTCACCAAATCCTTCATTGAACTAACAAATAAGAAAAAGAAAGAAAGAAAAAAAAAATCCTAATTCATTGTAAGCTTCTCTCTCTCTATCTCTGTGTCTTTATCTTGCTAGATGTTTCTCTATATTTCCATCCCTCTCCCTTCTCTTCTCTCACCATTTGTCTCATGCATCCGTCTCGAAGGAAAAATCCTCTCCTTTCCTCAGTAACAGTAGCCATGAAGCACAAGAAAAACAGTAATCTCTCTGTATTTGTTGTGGTTTTTTCTGTTTTTCTCTTTGGGGTTTTTATGTACAATGAGGACGTTAAGTCCATGGCTGAATTCCCATTTTCTTGGCCTAAATCTCAAGAAATTCAAGAAGAACCATCGATAGAGGCAAATCCAGTTCCAGAAACTATGAAGAAAGATACAGAAGGTATTGTTTCTATGAATTCAAGAACGCTATCGCTAGAAGAACCTCATGGTCATCAGGACTCTGACGAAACAGCTCAAGAATCTGATGATAATTCCAATTCATCCAATGCAACTAATAAAGAAGATGAGCAGAAAATTGAATTGCCACTCGTGGAGGAAGATGAGGAGGAGGTTGAATTGCCACCCGAAGAGTGTGATCTTTTCACAGGGCAATGGGTTTTTGACAATGCGACACGTCCTTTGTACAAAGAAGATGAGTGTGAGTTTCTTACAGCTCAAGTGACGTGCCTTAGAAATGGCAGAAAAGACTCTTTGTACCAAAACTGGAAATGGCAGCCTAGAGATTGTTCTTTACCTAAGTAAGCAAACAATCTGACAGATTCTTGGATTTCTTCTTTTTTCTAAATACATGTGTTTGATTTTCTTGATTTATTGGGTTTATTATTTTGTTTGCAAAAGGTTCAACCCAAGGCTATTGTTAAACAAGCTGAGGAACAAGAGGCTTCTGTTTGTTGGGGACTCATTGAATAGGAACCAATGGGAATCAATGATTTGTTTGGTTCAATCTGCAGTTCCTTCTGGAAGAAAGACCTGGAGGAAGGAAGGATCTTTTGCTATTTTCACAATGGAGGTACACTTTCCTCTCTCTCTCTCTCTCTCTCTCTGTGTGTGTGTAGCTAAGCATGATATACAGGTGCAATGTCAATGTCCTTGATTAATTTTCCCAAATCTTTTTGACAGGATTTGTCCAATATTTAAGTTTCTTTCATTGATCTTAATGATTATGATTAATCATGAAATGCATGATCAAGAAATGGATTATTTTTCTAAAGTAGAGTGGCTATAAAACCCTTTAAAAATTTGCCAAATTCTCAACCCAAGACTAGTTAGAGTGAAGATTCTAGCAAAGGGAATTTTTTAAAGTTTCTTGTAATTGCGAGAAACGTATTTTTAGGTGAACTGAAAATTATTGTATTCCAAACCCACCTAATCTAACAACTCCTGTGTTTAGCCATGCAATAATTTAGTATTAATTTCCATGAGAGAAGATTATTAAAAAAATAATAATCAAAAGAAATCTCCATGACCATGATTTTAATTTAATTATTAATTTCTTTTATTATTATTATTTTAAAATTTTTTGCAGGACTACAATGCCACAATAGAGTTCTATTGGGCTCCATTTCTAGTGGAGTCAAATTCTGATGATCCAAACATGCACAGCATCTTGAATCGTATAATTATGCCAGAAGCAATCAATAAACATGGTGTTAATTGGAAGAATGTGGATTATCTAATTTTCAACACATACATATGGTGGATGAACACTTTCTCCATGAAAGTTCTGTAAGTAATTGAATATGATAATCTTCATCTGTTAATTCTGTTGTTTGTTTCTATGATTAATTATAATTATCATGAGATTGATTTTTGTTTATTTGGTTTGATTGAATAGACGTGGATCGTTCGATGAAGGAGCCACTGAATATGATGAGATCGAACGGCCGGTAGCTTATAGGAGAGTTTTGACTACATGGTCCAAGTGGGTAGATGAAAATGTAGATCCTAATCGTACCATGGTCTTCTTCAGTAGCATGTCTCCTCTCCATATCAAGTAATTAATTCTTAATTATATCTTAATTTCATCTTATAAGTTAATTAAAGACTATTATTTCTATGTGTGCTTTTTGTTTTTTTCTTAATTGGAATTAAGATATAATACCTAGAAATTCACTTCAATTAAGATACAATAATAATAATAAAATTAGGGTTACTAATTTAATTTAATTATTTTTTTCTATCAAAATGCAGGCCCAAAGGGATTTAATTAGCTCACTTTTACACCATATTTTCAGTCTAATAATTGCCCAAAAAGTTGTATAATGGTGCCAAATTAATCCCATTAGGTATATTAGGTGATTATTGGTAGTCAGTCTGTGATTACAAAGCATGATTTGACAAATTTAATTGATTATTATGCATATAACCTGTAGTGGGTAACCCACTAATCACATCATTATCCCTTAATGATTCTTGATAATTTTTTAAATGATTATTTATCTTGAATTTGTAGGAGCTTGGATTGGAACAACCCAGATGGGATAAAATGTGCTAAGGAGACCACTCCAATACTAGATACAACTAGGCATCTGAATGTGGGCACAGACCGTAGATTGCTTGTTATAGGAGCAAATTTAACACAATCAATGAAAATACCTGTCCATTTTATCAACATCACCACTCTCTCTGAATATAGAAAAGATGCTCATACCTCTGTTTACACCATCCGCCAAGGCAAGATGCTTACACCAGAGCAGCAGGCTGATCCGACAACCTATGCCGATTGTATTCACTGGTGTCTCCCTGGATTGCCTGACACATGGAATGAGTTTATTTACACACGTATCATTTCTCATTCATGACCCATAAAAACTTGCATGCCCCATTTTTTTTTTTTTTGTCTTCATAAATTTTATGTGTTGTTCTTGTAATTTCCCCACATTTTCTTTTTTTAGCTTCTTATAGCTTGAATTATAGGTTCCAATTATCCACAACATTTTTTTTGAGAACTTTGTTCAGCCTTACTTGACTGAGAAGGGGAGCTTAATATTGGGCATGAAAATTTTGTATTAATTGGGATCAAGAACATGCCTAAGATGGGGAAAAAAAGAATTCACCTAATTGAATTGTATAATGAACATGTGCAAACAACATAATAAAGTAAATACAAACTTGCATGTAAGACACAAAATTGTCTTAGTTTTATGTTATTTATTTGCTTGAATTTTTAAAACATGATAAAAGAAAATTTGTTTCACTATAATAAAAAGTGGAATTAAACTATTTAGTGTCAATTAAAACAATTAATATGACTATATGAACAACATTGATGGTAAGAAATTATTCATTATAATACTTATTGTTGCATATTTTCTTTGCATAGTTGTGGACTTGGCTTGGATGTATTAGACTGGCAGCACGCAGAGATGATAACAAGTCGGTTTTTGTTGGTATCTGATTTAATTGAACCTTAATAGAATGAATTTGAATAATATATAATCGAATTTAGAATAAATTTAAATTTTACAAATATCAATTAAGTTCGAATTTAAATAAACTTATGAATTTCCCCAGCAGACCGAGAATTTCAGTTCAATGCAGGATTCTTACGTTAAGTTCGTGGCCCAGGTTTCTGACTTGGGGCTATTTCTGTTCAATTGCCAGCCCAATGCCCCAATTGATTTAAAAAAATGGAATATGACTGTGTGTCCTTCAAAGGTTATTATATAAATTTTTTATATTAAATATTTACCATAATATTCGCACAAGATCGATAAAATGTGTATATAATTAAAATGGTTTTTTTTAATGAGTAAAAGATTATATTCATTAAATTTTATTAAATATAATTATTTATTATTATTTTCATCCATTTTTTCTAAGTTATCTTATTTCCAATTAGTTGTTTTTCAAAAGATTAAGAGTATTAATTTTTTATTTTTTAATTTTATCTTTATTTTTTATTAAATATAATAATTATTTATATAATTTTTAAAAATTTATTTTAACACCTTTTTCTTCTCTCTCTTGATGGTAAAAGATAAAAAGTAATTTAATTTAATTAAAAAGTATTTCAATATAATTAAGTGATTTAATTACTTAATTACCATTAAAAAATCTTAAACGAAAAATAAAATTAGACGAAGGAAGTACTAAATTTGCATTGAGAATCTATATATATATATATATATATATATATATAAAGTAGAGTGGTATTTCTCTGGTATCGCTATATAAGATTTTAAAACTATTATATTTTTGCCACGTGATAATATTTAAAGCAATTAAGTTTTATTTCATGTTGCCACATAGAATTTTAATATTATTACATTTATGTCAAGTGATAATATTAAATTGAATTTATTGCTAGGAATTTTTTTTCTTGTCATATATGTGAATTATATTAAATTAAATTTATTTAATTTATTAAATTGATATTTATTAAATTTCATATAATATTTATAGAATATTAATTTTTTATAATTTTAATCTTTAATTTTAATTTAATATCGTATATAATTGTAATATATAATTGCAATTTAAATTTTAAGTTATAATCCAAATTTAATATATATATATATATATATATATATATATATATATATATATATATATATATATATATATATTATATTTATGCCACGTAACACTATTTAAAGTAGTCAAATTTTCTTATGTGCTAAGTGGCAATATTAAATTGAATTTATTGCTAGCAATATTTTTTCTTTCCTACATATGTCAATTATATTAAATTGAATTTATTGCTAGCAGTTTTTTTCCTTACCTCATTTGTCAATTTTATTGATAGCAATTTTTTTTCCTTATTTAATTTTTAAGTTATAATCTAAATTTAACTTTTTACTGTCTAAATACACATAAAAGGATCTTCTATATGCCTAAATATATATATTTTCTTTTTTATCAATATCAAAATTCAATTTCTTGAGTACAAAAAATTAAGAAAATAATATTCTATTCTCTGTGATCTAAATTCTATCATTTGTGAATTGTAATTATTCTTCATACTTAAAGTGAGGTAAATAAGTTATTGCAAGCTATGTGTCTTCATTTGGAGATTATACCATAAACATATTATTATATCAGTACTATAATATCAAATTTACAAATCAAATACTAGGAAGATCCATCATAAGATTTACCTCGATAAATAAAATATGCTTCCTATAGTATTAAAAAATAAATAAATAAATACATTTTTATTTAACTGGTATTAGAATAGAATGATCCTATTATTATAAAAGAACAAGAAAAAAAAAATCTTCTTAGTATGGAAAGTTTTCCAAATTATTTGAAAATAAAGTTGAAATATTTTCCTTTTTAGAGAAATTAAGTAGAAAAATCAACAATCCCAATAAGAAACAGAGTACAGAACCGAGTGTAACCAAGTCAAATAAAAAAAAAAAACATAACAAAATTACCATAAAGAGAGGCAGAAGAATTATTTATATTTTCTAAATAGTTGTAATATATAATTATTATATAATCTAATTTTCTAAATATAATTCTTAATTAATATAATCTTTCAAATTTAAATAATAAAAAAATATTAATTACTATAATTAGATTTAATTTCTTTTAAAATATTTGTTTAAAATTAGAACTAAGAATTCGTAGATATTTAAATTTTTTTTAAAAATTAATGATAAAAATTCTCAATATGTGTAATTTTCTTTAAAATATATGTTTTAAATTAAAATCAGCAATTAAGGGATATTTGAATTCTTGGGAGAAATTAATGATTGGAATTTTAAAGATAATTAATCTTCAATTAAAAAAAAATGAAAGGTTGACATTAAATTTTTTTATATTTTCTAAATAGTTTTAATTAAATTTAATTTTCTTTAAAATATTTACTTTAAATTATGATCAAGATTCTTAGTGATTAAGATATATATATATATATATAATTAGGTTTAATTTCCTTTAAAATATATGTTTAAAATTAGAAATAAGAATAAGGAGATATTTGATTTTTTTTAAATTAATGATTAAAATTTCATTAAATTAAATTTTTTAAAATATATGCTCCAAATTAAAATAAGGAATTAGGGAATATATTTTTAATTATATATATATATATAAAATGAATTGTGGAAAAATGAAATGAAATAAAAATTTATTTTCATAGTTATGACAAATAGGAATTTATATTAATATTTAATTTTTATTTTTTTTATATTTTTTATAATATATTAATAAATAATTAATATTATTATTTTGGTTAATATTAATTATGTTATATTGTTTTATTATCATTTAGCAAAATTAATTAATGATACAATTTTTTTAAATCATGATTAAGTTATTAATTCTCTAATTATATGTGTATAAGTTACAAATTATTTATTTAGTTATTACTTTAAAATTGTAATAAATATCTATTATTATTATTATTATTATTATTATTATTATTATTATTATTATTATTATTACAAATATGTAAAAATCTCAATTTAATTTAATTAGATATAGGAAAAACTCTTTATTTTATATATATAGAGGTTATATTTAATAATATAATTAATTATTACTATTACTGTTACCATTAATTATTTTTATTATTACTATTATTATCACAATTTTAATTGTTAACTAATTAAAAATATTTGACATATTTTAATAATTTTATAAATCTCTCATTTAATGATTATTAAATTTTTAATTATTTCATTTAATTATAAAAATTTAATAATTATATATATCTTAAAATTAATAAAATAATTTAAAATTGTGCTGTAAAAGTAGTCGCATGCAGTTAAATACTTTGCTTACTTTCTCTTTCTCTTTTATATATTTAATAATTTTTAATTTGCTTCAATGTTATTTTTATTTTATTTATCTTATTTTAGTATTCATTTAATAAAGACATATTTTTAATTATATATTGAATGATATATAAAATGAATCGTGAAAAAATGAAATGAAATAAAAATTTATTTTCATAGTTATGGTAAACAATAAATTTATATTAATATTTGATTTTCATTATTTTTTGGATATTTTTTATTGTATATTAATAAATAATTAATATTATTAATTTAGTTAATATTAATCATATTATGTTATATTATTTTATTATTATTTAAAAAAATTAATTAATGATACAATTCCTATAAATTATGATGAAGTTATTAATTTCCTAATAATGATGTATATGTAAGTTACAAATTATATAATTATTATATTTTAATATTATAATAAGTAATTATTATTAAAAAATATTGTACTAAAAAGTTATATTTAAATATGTCATCATACTTAGAAGACAATTACAAAATTTAAACTTAATATCTCTTAGATAAAATAAATTCCTTATCCCCTGAATCAATTTATTTAGAATTTTGTATCTTAATAAATACAACCTTTCACTGATTAGAAAAACTTAATTAAAATAATGAGTATATAAATCATACATAAATTTCGTAAAAAATATTTGATTTAATAACCATTGAACTCGTTCTTATGTAAAAAACGAGCTTATAATAACTCCAAGTCCATGAAAAGTGACCCAGTTGGAGATTTGGAAAATATATCATTTGAAGATTCTTAATCATGGTGACGTGCCGTAATCCATGGAAAAAATCTAGAAAAAGCTGAAACTCCAAGTCCAAGAAAGTGAGTTACAGTATATTAAAGCATTAATTTTCAATTGTCGTGAAAGAAAGTAACCTTACCTTTGGCATGGAACTGGAACCCTTTTTAAATAGGGCAAAGATGGATTCATTCCTTGTGGACCAGGTAGCTACCCTCTCCCATCAATGTATGAATTGACCCAATAATTTCACTATGGAGTTTCATTGGTTAGATTTGAAAAAAATATCAGATTTCGATAGAGTTTTTATTTCAATATTTGATTCAGCTTGGCTCCAAACAATAATTGAGATTTTTTGAAGGTTCATATCCTTAGACTCTTTATCTCATCAGTCATCACTATCAGTTTGCCCTGCTTGTAAATTTTCTAATGCAGTCAATGAAACTTTCTTCCAGATTCAGCCATAAATGGATGAACTCTTCCATGCTATTGCTTGTTTTCTTCATCTTGCTCTTTAAATGTTTCATGTACAGTGAGAATTTGAAGTCAATAGCAGAATCAGTCTTCTTATCAGGAATTAAATTTCCAGAAATCCATGAGAAAGAAGACGAACTGGAAGTTTTATTGCCACCAAAGGACTGCGATTTTTACACAGGGAAATGGGTTCTTGACAATGTCACTCACCTTTGTACAGAGAGAAAGAATGTGAGTTTCTCTCAAGGCAGGTGACCTGTTTGAGAAATGGAAGACAAGATTCTTTATACCAGAACTGGAGATGGCAACCCAGAGATTGCTCTTTGCCCAAGTAAGTCTCTGTCTTCTAAATTCTGGCATATTGTTTATATGTTTCTTCCTCTGTCAGTGGTTAATTTTGATGTGTTTGGATAAAGGTTCAAAGCAAGATTGTTGCTTGAGAAACTTCGTGGAAAGAGGCTTATGTTTGTTGGAGATTCACTAAATAGAAACCAGTGGGAATCCATGGTTTGTCTAGTTCAATCTGCAATCCCTCCAGGGCAGAAGAGCTTGGGTGAGTCAGGCTATTCTTCTATTTTCAGAATTGAGGTATACATCTCTTTCCACAACTACCCTGAGGCCTTATTAATCTTGTGGAGGCTCTTGCCCCACATTAAATTCTGTGTCTTGTTAAACATCTCTGCTAGTTTCTCTTGTACTAGCTTCTGTTTTCTGTTGACACCCACAAGTACAGTTAATTCTAATGTTAATTTAGGACTATAATGCTACAATAGAGTTTTACTGGGCACCATTTCTAGTCGAATCGAATTCCGACAATCCATGGAAACACAGCATATTAGACCGTATGATCATGCCTGAATCAATCAAGAACGATGGAGAAAACTGGAAAGGTGTGCACTACCTCATCTTTAACACATACATATGGTGGATGAACTCTCCTAAAATGAAAGTCCTGTAAGTTAATTGATTCAAGCTGTAAACTTGTGTATATACACAAATCAATTCAGGGTAGTTGTGAAGTTGATATGTTTCCCTTCTGGGTTTAATGAAAGTGAAGAAAGCGAGGAAAATTCGATGAAAGCAATGTAGAGTATGAAGAGATAGAAAGAACAGTAGCATATGGAAGAGTTATGAGGACAATGGCTAAGTGGGTTGAGGAAAATGTAGATCCTAATCGCACTTCAGTCTACTTCATGAGCATGTCTCCTCTTCATATCAAGTAAGCTACAAACTTTACAAAAGCACACTCATCTTGAATTTCACTATATGATGAAATTGTATATGGATTTGCATACATGGAAACGATTGCAGGAGCTTGGATTGGAACAATCCCGAAGGGATCAAGTGTGCTAGGGAGACCACCCCAGTAGCTACCATGACTGCTCCATTGGATGTAGGCACTGATCGCCGCCTATTCGTTACTGCGACGAATGTGACTGGATCCATCAAAGTGCCTATTTATATTGTCAACATTACGACACTATCAGAGTACAGAAAAGATGCACATACATCGATATACACAACCCGCCAAGGCCAGCTGCTCACGGCAGAGCAGCAAGCTAACCCAGCAATGTATGCAGATTGCATCCATTGGTGTCTACCTGGGTTGCCTGATACTTGGAATGAGCTCCTCTATGCACATATTATATCTCATTCTTGACCCCCTTGGAATTTTTCTTCTTTTCAGAAAATTTAGCTGCTTCATTTTCTTTTTTTGTTTTGTTATAAGTGGAAATGTTTGAAGGGAGGGGGTGCCATAGATTCAATCCAGAAGCAATTAATGGCTGCTGGCCCAACAACATTAGGGAAATTTTTAGAAATTGGTATTGCAGATGAGAAAAGGAAGTTAAAAAAAAAAAAAAAAATTATGCCCCTCAATTCCAAACATAGCCTAAGTAGTTGCTCTTAAACACGTAATTTATGCCCCTAAAAAAAAAATAATGATAACCACAATTATGCTGTATCGGTGGCAGCAGGCGGGGACCAAGCTAGCTCATTTCTCAATCTCCACAGTACAGCTTCTATCTTTCAGGTGATCAATAAAGAGAGCTCCTTGTTGGTAGCTTTGCTTACTTCTTTAATGCCCTTTAATTTTAATGGCCTTTTCAGCATTCAATTTAGAGCACTACCATCCACAAGTTCATCGCGTAAAAGAACATTTCCAGAAAATAAATGAAAAAGAAAATGAAGAATGGAAGTGGTAGCCAAAGATGCATTGACTTGCCTTCCAATCTTAGTAGTATTTTCTCTCTTTCTATTTGGATATTTTCTGTTTAATTAAAATGCGATTTTCATTTCATTCCCATTTCCAAGACTTGAAGAACCATCCAACTCCAGCACCAATTTTGTTGGAGATTCACTGCATCATCAGTCTGCTATTCCTCCAAACAAGAAAAGCTTACTGAGCTATTCAAGTTCTCTTGCTGTCTTCAGAATGATATGAAACCATTTGAAAAACAATTTAACTAACTCAAATTCACCCCTAAAAATTAATTTGCAAGGAGAGAGTGTTTAGAAGCTTATTAAACTTAATCTTATATAAAAACGAGTTTAACAATATTTAAACTCGTTGGATGAAGGGTTAATACATTTGCAATAACAGTAAAAATTAATCAGTATTTTAACCTAGCAGATGAAGGGATCTCAATAATATAATTCTCATCTTCCAATTACAATTAATTGATCTATGTTTTGAATTTAGATTGGTTGCAATATTGAAATTGACCAAGTAAATTAAAATGCAAGTAGGAGCTTGGACTGGGACAGTCCTGATGGGATATTTAAATGTGCAAAGAAAACCACCCCAATTTCAAACAAGACCAAGCCATTGGAAATGGGCACCAACCACCTGCTTTCTATGATTGCATTGCAGTGAATGTGACTCAATCCATGAAACTATCTTTCTCTGCTTCCTTATTTTTAGGTGAAAACTTGTGATAGAGGATTAAGTATAACAATATCTTAGCAGACCTTTTCAAGGCTATATATGGAGCAGTTGAACTAAGTAAACAAGTTCTTAACTCCTTTCAGATTGTGACCTTTCAACTTCATGAAAATATTTTTATTAAAGATGGACCATTCATATGGATTAAAAGATTTAAAAGAAACAAAAATTAGTTCATTTATGATTTAGCCTGAAAATTTCAATCATGCTAATAAAATGAGAAAAAAGAACTTGTCAACTAACAATTTGACTTGGCTTTTTGATTACTTGGCAATTATTTCAGAATTCACTAACTAAAAAAAAATCCTAGACCTATAAATATAAAAATGGAGCTGATGACCCAGATTGATACTTCCCTCCCACCAGGAAAGAGTCAACAATGAAGCATTTTGGCATCAGTCAGAAATGCCAATCCATCCCAGTTTTAGTAGCTATGGCATTTTTCTTGATATCTTTCCTTGGATGTTTTCTTTTCAATATAGAAAATTCTAAGTTCATTGCATTCAAATTTTCAACACCCGGACTCCAAAAAACTCCTAAGAAGAGCCATGATAAAGAAAGCATTGAAGGGAAACAAAAGGAGCTGCCATTTCTTGAAAAACGAGAAGAAGATACGAAGCATGTATTGCCACTAGAATCCTGCGATATCTTCACAGGAGAATGGGTTTTGGATAACAAGACACATCCTTTGTACAAAGAAGATGAGTGTGAGTTCCTTTCAGAATGGGTGACCTGCGTAAGGAATGGAAGGAAGGATTCTTTATATCAGAATTGGAGATGGCAACCCAGAGATTGTTCTTTGCCCAAGTAAGATTGTTGTAGGTTTCATTAATTCTTCTCTGGTTTTTGCTTATGCAAAAAGAGTTTGAGTTTATTTATATTGTTGGGTGAAGGTTCGAAGCAAAACTGTTGCTAGAGAAACTAAAGGGAAAGAGGCTTATGTTTGTTGGAGACTCAATACATTTTAACCAGTGGCAATCTTTGGTTTGTTTGGTTCAATCTTCCATTGCACCAGGGAAGAAGAGCTTGGACTATTCAAGTTACACCTTTGTCTTCAAAATTGAGGTATCTTTCTCTGTTCTTTAAGTTCTAGCATATGATGATTCATGCAATCAATCCCATAATGAAGAAAGAAAGAGAAAGGAGGAGAAATTCAACCACTAGACTTATCATTCTAACTATTGATTGGTCTTTTTCTAGGCACATATATATATAAAATCGGGGCATTTCAAAATTATTTATCGTAAATATACAAATCAATATGAGGGAATGTGTATTTCAAATCATTCATAAAGAAGACTTAAAATAGGTGCACGAAAGCTGACCAAAAATACTTTAACTATATATATAAAAACTTTTACTAATTTCTTCACTCATATATTGAATGAACAATTCAATAAGCACAAAACTAAGAGCACCCTTATGGCCATTGATGATTTGAGTTTGTACAGGAATATAATGCCACCATAGAATCTTACTGGGCACCATTTCTAGTTGAGTCCAATTCAGACCCTCCAACAATGAGGGATGGAAAATCAGATGCTGTAATAATGCCTGAATCCATATCAAAGCATGGAGACAACTGGAAAAACGTGGACTTCCTGATCTTTAACACATATACCTGGTGGCTAAAGTATCCCAATATCAAAGTATTGTAAGTTTTTCAAAATTATTATTTACTTCCTTTATTTTAACAATTACTTGATCTTCTTATTTTAAAATGTACATTAATTAATTTTACATTTTTGTTATTTCAACTCTTTAATCCCTCCTCTGTCCAGTTTAAGTCAAATTTTATATTAGTTAACATATTCAAAGAAGAGGGAAATGAAAACTAAATAGTTAAGAGTTAAAGAATAGAAGAAATATATAATTGTGTTTTTTTAAATTTCTGAGACTAAAATGAAATTTAAACTAACGCCTACAATGATTGAAGAGTAATGATATATTTGGGAGGAGATTTTTTGAGGTAAGAGAAGGGTTTTTAAAATAATAAAGTTGTTTAAGAAGAAGAGTTTTTAAAGAATATAAGATTTTTAGAGATTTTAAAACCTTCAAAAACTTTACATTTTCAACCCATCAAGTCTGTGGGATTAAGATTTGTTCCATACTTTAATTTTCTCTTGTTATTAATAGGCTACTTTTACTATGGTCCTAGACCCAAGGTTAATTCTTCCTTTTGTGGTTGATGAGACAGACGAGGATCGTTCGATGAAGGAGCCACAGAGTATGATGAGGTCGAACGGCATATAGCATACGAGAGAGTTCTGAAGACATGGGCAAAGTGGGTAGAGGAAAATGTTGATCCTAATCGTACCTCTGTTTTCTTTAGCAGCATGTTTCCTCAACATCTACGGTATTAAAGAAACATTTCCTTCTTTTAACCATTTGGGTGTTTTTGAGAAGCAAGAAATTAACAAAGTGTAACGATACAGGAGTTCAGATTGGAACAACCCAGATGGGATTAATTGTGCGGAGGAGACTATTCCAATTCTAAACATGTCCACCCCACTGGATGTTAGCACAGACAGGAAAGTTTTCGCAATTGCTGCAAATATTACTCAATCAATGAAAATACCAGTTCACTTCCTCAATATAACAACCCTCTCGGAGTATAGAAAAGATGCACATACTTCTTTCTACAATTCTCATGGAGGAAAATTACTTTCCCCAGAGCAGAAATCTAATCCTGCTGTGTATGCAGATTGTCTTCATTGGTGTCTTCCTGGAGTGCCTGATACTTGGAATGAATTGCTATATGCACGCACCATGGCACAGTCTTGACTTTTGATTCTAATTTAGAATCAAACTCGAGACTTTATAATTTAAAAACAACTCTAATATCATTAAATTAAAGCTCAGTAGCGTGCAGATTGTCTTCATTGTGTCTTACTAAAGCGTATAATGCTGTGTGCACATATTGTAGCATAGTCCTAACTCTTTTATTTTGTTCATTAGATTGACATAGAATCAAATTCGAATTCTTACAATCCAAAGAAAAACTCTAATATTGCCGAGCTAAAACTATTCATGTATAGTCACTTTCCATATGAAGAAAGGTTATATTCTTTGATGAGGTTAAGGCTAGTGGTGCCATCTTTTATGGAATGGCATTGTGGAACCATAATATTGGCAGCTAGTCGTAAGAAAGTTCTTCGCTATAATTTGAAAGTTCTTCAAAAAGAGCCAAATTGTCAAGAACTAAACTCATGATAATCTCATTTAGCCATTACAATAAATTCAATTCTTAGTGAACAAATATAGCCATTGTTCTTTCATATATCACTGGCAATAAGGTGGCAGCACTATTAATAAACACGTCCATACCTTTTGATGTGGGCACAGACCAGCAAATTTTCGCAATTGCTGCCAATGTAACTTAAAGTACCAGTCTGCTTCCTTAACATAACAACCCTCTCGGAGTACAGAAAGATGATCATATCTCTATTTATTACTCTAAGGTGGTAAATTATTTTGCCAGAGCAGAATTCTAATCTAGCCATTCACTGGTGTCTCCAATGACTGCCTGGTACATGGAATGAATTCCTCTATGCACACATCATAACAAGTAAAAGCTCCTGCCTCCATATTCAAGACATAGTAAATGCATTTCATATATGAAAAATACGTCAGAATTTACTGATTTACCTCAAATTTCTTACATTTCCATCTAGCATAAAGTTGTGTGGCAAGGCAATGCAATGTGCTGAAATATGAATCTTCAGAAGGGTTATGGTTAAAGAATGATGCAGCGAGTCAGACTGGCTTATGAAACCTTACAAGCATGTACAAGAGCTTAACAACAGAAGCTATCAAGAAACATAAATTTGATCCTGATTGTTTCTTCATCTTGAGGCCTAATGTAAAATCTTTCAAAATGATTGGGTTTTCATAAATTACCAAAAATATAGAGGCCACTGCACGTGATAATACCCTTCTGAAAAACCTCAGCTGCTGACTTGAGAAGAAAACAAGGATTTATCTATCTCACCAATGGCATTGATGTGAGTAGTTGGAAATAACAAACGCAACAATGGAACTGAAGATGATGAAAAGACCTTGGGCTTGATTTTCTCCATTGCTATCCAGATCACAGACGGACCTGGGACTCCACACCATTGAAGATACCATGAAAGAAGTACTGAATTCCTCTCTCCTTGTTTCTCATCACTGGGCCATTGTGCTGAATTCAAATAGTTGCACAAATCATTCTTCAGTGCCTCCGAAGATGTTAGGAGCTCTTCTACCTGCTTCCTAAGAGACCCTAGAAAGATAGATTGAACAACACCGCCTCTCGAAGTGGTCAATCTTCCACTCAGAAGAGCCTCATTGTAGGTTAGTGCAAGCTGCAATCAGAATATGATATGCTAGTATTGTCCCAAAAAAAAAAAAAAATTCATAGGTCGACTTGCCACACAAAGGGATGCTTGTACTATTTTGACAATGGCTTTATATATGGAGAATCCCCTTTCCCAGCTTAAACTCTTATCAAGACTACAGCTAACTTTGCATTTCATTGTTACTGATGCCCTAAGTAACAGAACTGTTCATCACACCAAGTCTGTTTCTTGTTGTTGCCAAGTATATTTGTGTTGAGCATGATCTAGGTTAGGTCTAAATATAAGGGGGCAATGAGTACCACATTGACTCTGATGGTAAAAAATGATATCACCATATCTAGCATGCGGAATTGTCCACCTACTAGCTTAAGTTCATTGGTATATGGTCCTTCACCATCAAGGAAAGTTGATGACAACATTCAAAACAACCAATAAAATTAATCTCAAGCCTTAATATGTTCTAATCGTCAAGTTCAAACTCGAATTTTTATGTTTCTCACACTAGGTAGGATTGACACCACAATTATCTATTTCTTGGAATCGGAAGCTGCTCCACAGAAGCTGCATAGCGTCAACACATTACCTTCATCTGATGCTATGCTAAAGAACCTTCAACTAGGAAAAGCAAATGAATGTCATAGAAACTTTTATGTCTTAAAATAAAGAGCTCCAATGAAGGGGTTGGAAACAAAGTTTAAAATCCAACCAAGTGCAGTTAATCTCCTAAACTGATCAAATGCAGAAAACAAACTGAAACTTGTTTATGAAATGTTTGATGCTTCTTCATGCCAAAGCTAGTCATACTTTTTTTGGTCAAACCATAATACAGTTTAATACTGTAGAAGTATAGGCTTTTAGGTGGCCATTTTGAATGGTAAGATAAGCATTCCATAAAGTTCACATATTTTCAGTTAATAAAATATTGATTATCCTTTTTCTTTGAAATTATAGGACATATATGGTCAGGTGACCACAACAATCATTACTGTACTAAGTGTCCCAACATATTAGAGCAACTGAAATGCATGCACTATCAAAAGAACCAAATGATTCAGTACTACCAATAAAACAAAGTGCTAGGAAAAAGAAAAATTACCTTCAAATTGGAAATAGCAAGTGAGTCTCTAAAAACAAAAGTACCATTTGTAACTTGGTCAATCATGGACCTAACGGTAGTGTATAATGACAAATAGACCTGCAAAATATTTTGGAAAATTATATCTACCTAAACATAATGGGTTCATTTAAAATAAATCATTTGCAAGAAAAGAACTCTCACACAATCATGCATGAATTCTATTTCTTTAAAATGAAAAATTTTTAAAGCCAAAAGGAAAAGAATTTTTTTGGCAAAAAAAAATCAATTGAATTGAATTCTTGCAGAATTCTACATTCCAAATATGGGGAGTGAGAAACACCATTAATTTTAAAAATGCAATATCCAACCAACTGAAATAACTGAAGCATGTTTATTTGTTGTTCGATAATTTGGTCAACAAATCACATTTGATTGGCAGCAACAGAGTTTTAGTAGAATAATTGCATATACTTGTTTACCTGTAGAAGAGCTGGTCTGTCTTTGCTAATGCATTCATATAATATTTGCAAACAGAATTCCCGGAAATCAGCATCGGATCTGCAAATAAATCAGATGAATTATTACTCACAATCCCAACTGTAAAGAAAAGATCAGAAATTAACCCACTCTCTGCACAGATAACAGTTGCACAGTAAATCCCTTTGCCTGTTTATCAGGATCATTTATAACTAAATTAGGGCATAAGAGATGCATAACAAACTAACTACTTATCCACAATTGAACTTTTAAATACTATTTCAATACTTCTGATGGTTATTAGTGAAATTTAACTCCTAAATGTAATCTACACCCAAGTCATAAGAGGGATTATCCATGAGATAATCTGCACTCTTCAACAATGCCAGATTCATCTTTGCAAATCTATCCATACAAACCTCCACTTCTTGCTAGAAAGAACAGAAGGCCGTGATCAAGTTGGTCCAAAATGAGGCCCCAGAAACAGCTATTTATACACAATCCTAACCTTCAGCAATTCTCCCATCCAGTTTCTGCTCTTCAATCGTCATGTACAACAATAACCTGAGATATTTCCCAACTTTCATATAGATTAGACCACCATATTTTCTTCGATAATTTATTTATCCCCCCAACATGAGATTTTAATTTGAACGAACAGCCTTAACATTCGAAAAGTACCTTAATAAAACCTCATCCCATTCTTGAAGGCTAGGATAAGTAGGTTTGCGAGTCAGTAGCGGAGTGATTATCACAAACTTGATTGACCAAGAGGGTGGCTTTGATATAACAATAAAGTTACTTATTAAATTTTGGAAAGAGTACTACGCAAATTACATTTTAATTCATTTTAATATGAACTTATATAAGTGATTGAATTACTTTACACTTCATAATGACTATTCGACTAGCCACTTTAATGTTGCAATGCAACCATTTATATTTTATCCTTTCATTTTATAAATTTCCCATGTGGATTCCAAACAAGCCAACACTCTCCCATCAAGTGCAATCACATAGTTTCACTTGACAATTAGTATTTAATATTAAGTATTAACCCAATGTGACCCAATTATACAGCTTTATGAGCGGCTAAAACTCAACTCACAACTCAAACCGGGCTCTAATAACATGTAAAATTTTGGAGAGAGTATTAGGCAAACTACATTTTAATTCATTTTAATATGAGCTTATAAGTGATTGAATTATTTTTACACATCAAAATAACTAACCATTTTAATGTTGCAACCCAACCCTTTATATTTTGCCATTTCATTTTATAGATTTCCCATGTGGGATTCCCAACACTCCTCCTTTGCCTTGATGTTGAACCCCCCACAGATGTTCATGCCTAAGCGTGAGGGGTTGT
The DNA here is from genome assembly GCF_030052815.1 of Hevea brasiliensis. Classification (NCBI taxonomy): domain Eukaryota; kingdom Viridiplantae; phylum Streptophyta; class Magnoliopsida; order Malpighiales; family Euphorbiaceae; genus Hevea; species Hevea brasiliensis. Next base: position 99,857,381 of record NC_079500.1, read on the forward strand.
GTTGTCCCACATCAATTTTGGATAAGGAAATATAAGGACTTGAGTTTCAGCAATTCTCCCCCTTGAGCTAGCTTTAGGGGTGAATTAAGCATGATCCATTTTCTTAAGATAGTGTCAGAATCTTCTCAACTGATGTTTTATGCCTTCTATAAGTGTTTCACGCTCCAAATGTTCGATCATGGATGTGAGAAAGTGTGTTAATATCCCGCATCAGTTTGGGATAGGAGTAATGTGCCTCTTACAAAATCTTGGGCACTCCTCCTCCCTTGAACTAGCTTTTGAAATTGAGTTAGATCCAATCCATTTTCTCTACACTCATCTTGTGACCTAGAGGTCATAGGTTAGAGAGCCTCTCTGCAAAGCAAGGGCAAGGCTGTTTACAACCACCCTCCCCGAAGCCCACAAGTGTAGGATGCTTCGAATATTGTGTCATCCTTTTTCTAATCTCTACAAACTTGATTGCCCAGCCATTACGACATTCTATGTGTGGTATCTGATGTCTGACCACACAAAGGATTTCAGATTTCAGTGCAACAAGTATCAAAGGCAGCTGAGAGTAGAATTGAAGATCCATATACTTACCTGCTATTCCAGGAAGGGTCACAGCAAAGTTGAGCAAAGGCAATTAAGCTAGGATCAGAAGAGAAGGTACTGACCAACTGATCAACTGAAACAGCACCCAATCCACTGTTGCCACTGACAGTAGGATTACATGCTCTTGTACTAGTCAAACCAAAAACCTGATCAAGCATAAATTGATAAAGCTAAAGCTGCATAAAAAGGCATAGATCAAGGAAAGGGTCAATTAGGGCAGAGCACAACACAACAATTACCTTATGCATTGCTCGTGACAGCAGAGATTGGCGTCCTACGGGATCATCCACATATGAACAAGCTCCGACCTTTCGTTTGATATAGAGAACACCAGAATTAAATGGGTTATTCTTGTCACCAAAACTCCACCAAGGTTTATCTGTCAGTGAGTAACAGAGTTTTTCTTAAAAATTTTAAATCGATATAAAATAGAAGACATGGTACAACAGCATCCTCCAACCTTCAGGGACAAGCTCCATCACTTGAGGCCAATACCGAGGGCCACAAACCCGTACACTCTTCAACTGCAACCAGCACATTAAATAATCAATCAGCTTGAGAAATGTTAATACAAAGATTTGATACTAAGATTAACTAATTTTAGGAAATATAATCCTATATATATAAAGCTAGCAGAGTTGGCAACAAAAGCTCAAAATAAAAAAGCACCATTTCAGAGAGAGAGAGCGTGTAGATTTCAAAATTTTAAAGAGTTGCCTTTAGATCTATGAACTTACAACAGCACGTTCAGGCAAAATACAAGGAGTAACTTCACAAAAACTTGTTTCTGCATAATGTTCAGTTTCCTTAATGGTAACTTCAAGAGGAGCATAAACAGGTAAACCACTGTCAACATCAACAGTCTGAATCCAGCGAGCCTCTGTCGCAAGGACATATAAATGCCTAAATGCCTGAAAAATTCACCTCCATAAGCATATAGATTAGCGGACAACACAAAAGGAACAGAAGATACAAGCCATCTATTGCTATGACGCTTTTGCTTTAGCTTAAGAGTAAATAGCCATTTTTATTTCTAATATTTTGTGAAATACAACGCTTTATATTAAGCAATAACAGTATCAAGAAGATAATGACCAATCATGACCACCTAGGAGCATTAAAACCAATAGACAGTTTTCAAACAGGAGAATAATGTGTTTTTTGCCGTTCACAAACTGTAAGTGGTTTCTTGCAGCATTTATTCCTGACACGTGCCTCTCCTTTTTTTTTCCTGAGATTAGGTCAGCACTTTCATGTACCTGAAGGTGGCAGCGATTATCATTTGGTCCAGTAGGCAAACGTGGGTAAAGAGTAATTAATAAAGCAGCAATAGAACTGTTGCTTGTTGAAAATGTCCGCATTCCTCCCCCAAGAAACAAGAAACCAGTTGCCAAGCTTACCTAAAAATTGCGGCAGCATTGCACAGATAATAAGCATTAATATGCAGAAACTGTTTATTAAAAATCATAAAAAAAAAAAAATGTGATAGCTAACTGATGTAAATTATTTCTTACGTAATTGATTTTTATTACAAATGAAAATGGTGTCATTTGACTGCAAGTAAAGCCTAAATGGATTAATAATTTATCACTATTCATAAATGCCAACAAATCTGATTAATCTTTCTTGTCAATAATGATACAGAAGGCAAGGGCCTGAAAATATTTGCACAACAATTTTTGAAGCAATGGAGCTCCTAGATACTTTTTGCTTCTTCCGTGCATTGAAAAAATTGAAACATGCTGCACAAGAAATTTATAGATAGGAGCCAAAAGCTACTTAAAGTACCTAAGTTACACTAAATTAACTATTAAAACTGTTTGGAAAATCCAAGTATCTTAAACCATATATTTAAATAAAAAAGCACCAATGATTCCATAGGTGAAATACATAAATACAATACACAAGATTGTAAAATCAAGTGTTATTTTACCATCATACACAAGAACTCAAGCTTTTGGCATGTTTCAGGTGATCATCATAATTCAATAAAAAAGCGCATTTGTAAAGTAGGAAATTCATGATTACTTGCAAAGAAACTTACAGCCATTTGAATTCCATAATTAGCATGACCATCTGCAGAATTACGGTTCCGAAGAAATCTCAGCAACCGAAATGTTTGTAGATGTCCAGAACCAGCCATAACCTGCTCTCTCATAACATCACCACCACACACTTAGACGTTCCTTTCCAAATAGCAAAAAGAAATTGAACTTGTAATGTTGCTATTCGACTTCCACATACCACACACAAGGAAAGAACAATGAGGTGAAGGCATATTTCCAAAGTGCCACGGTCAACATAGCGAGACAATCCCTTGGGAGAAGTATTTCCACTTGTAGCAGAAACAGGCTTGATCTGGAAACAATTGCATAGATAATCTACTATCAATATACTAATATATATAATCCAGTACCATTACACATGCTGGATGCAGAACCTCGTTTAAAAAGTAAACAGCATATTCATAAAGTAATTCCTGCACATTTCCATCCTTTGCGCCAGCAAACTTCAAACCTGCACAAAATTAATAATAATAACTGTAAACAAATACATGAAAAAAAAAAGAAAATAACATGCTTCAGAAAAAGAAATGCAAATGCAAAGAAGCAAATATGCATAAAAGATCCATTCAATAAAGTATATGCCCCAGAACAGTGAACACAGCGATAGATCAAATCTTGTATGTTTTCTCAGAATTTCAATTTCTTTTTCTTTTCTGATAAATATGTTTAGTGAAAACTAACAACCCAACTCAATAGAACTGATAGTAAATAAAACCTGTTGACACAAATCCAATTTTGTGAAGATAGTTTTATGTTCACTAAGTCTCCAATAAAATGGTTATTTACAAGAAAGTCCAGTCTGATAGGATTCAGGATCAGCAAGCCCTGAGATACTAAATATGTTAAAACTACATAATTTATTAATATTTAATAAAGTGTAGCAACATAGTTTGCATTTTATTTTATCAGTCAGGTTAGGTGCGAAGCTCATCTTCATAAACATCCTAATTTTTTCTCAAATTATTACTAATACACACCAGCATTTTTATTGTATGCATCTTAATTTCTTCTTCATTAATGCTAGTCCTTCACACAATGCAGCACGCAAGTCCAGGCAGGGAGTATCACCGCAAATTCCAGATCATATACATAATCATTACAGTAAAAGAACCAATTAATACAAAAAAAAATCTCAGGAATCAAACACAATTACATACCTAAAGAAATGCATGCTCCAGCCACTATATTTACATATGCCTGGACAAAGGTTTCTGCATCCATGTCATCAATATCATTAATGTCATCTCCAAGGCCTTCAACACCACTTTTCACAATCTCAGGAATCTGGGACAGAATCCAGTCTTTGGAGGGATGCACCCTGACATCAACAGCACATAAACTGGAAATGACGTCCAGCCATATAAAGCAAAATTTAATTACTGGACTAACTTAGATAACTAGCGCTACCTGCTCCACATTATCAAATTACGGGCTATGACTCGAAGCATTATGAAGTCAGGCCTCACATATTGCAAATCAAAATAAGTCTGAGGAATTGAAAGCCTCGATACAATTGCCTCTGATTCAGTCTGTTATGAACAAGGTAATTAAGAATTAAGAAAAACTTAACTTGGGCCTTTTGGAAAATTTCCAGGAAATTAGTATATAGATCTCATTGTTTCAGAGTACTCAAGTAAAGTTGCAAAAAGTTCATGTAATATCAACACTTAAATACCTTCAAAAACATTAGGGAAAGAGCAATTATAGCTCCAGGTGCAGTAACATCAACATTAACAGCAGTTCCATCCATCATCTACAACTTATCAGAAGCAAAGTTAAAACAGTGTCATGAATATTTCCTAGGAACAAGAAAAAGAAAAAAAAAAAAGAATTTCTAAGAAGGCTTTTCAGACACAAGGTTACTATTATGGAAAAATTTTCATAGCAAAGAACCTGAGACAACCTGTCCAATTCCACGATTGTGTTCATCAGCTGATGGTGTCAAGAAAAGTAGTCTTTCCTGATCAAGAGAAAAACAGAAAACAAGTGATTCAGAGAAATTAAAAGAACTCAGACCTAGGATTTCCAATATGTAAATACGCGTATTAATACCATTTCAGATGCTTCACATTATAGTATAATTATCAGAATAGCAATGATGACTATGAGAGAAATTCAACAGCATACATTATGAATTTCCTTGCCACCAATGTAGTGAAACAATCGATCAACCAAACTGTCCATAAAACCAAGTGCATCTTCCCCTCGGCCTGAATTAACAGCATAATTAAAATTATTAAAGAACGGCACAATTTCCCATTTTTTAGTAGCTCAAGTATCTGTTAATTTTCACTCATTTTTTTAGTAGTGCAAAATTTTCACTCATACCCAATGCAACAAGACCCAAAGCAAAGCCTGCAGAAACAGCATAGCCCTCTCTTTCAAGTACATTATCACCTCCACTTCTGCGGCCCATTTCACCCTGCCATGGTAATTGATATAAAGATAACCACATGCAACAACTATATATAAAACATCTACAAGAATTTTATAACACAAGTTTAAACAACACTTTGCAATGCTACACGTAAAATAACTAGCACAAAGGGAAGTTTACAGCAGAGAATAACACGTAATGACCATCAACCTCAAAAGGTATACCAAATTATCTTGCACATGAGGTGTCAAAATCTCATCTAAAAAAGACTAAACAAGCTTTTTTTTTTCTTTTATTTCAAATAAACACGGTTTCATGGTAACATCATTGTTTTGCAATGAAAAGCAGCAAATATACCAAGTCCCTAAGCTAAAAGCATCTAGTAAGAAGTAAGAACATACAACAAACCTGAATCATTTACATCCGTTAGAACTTAGAAGAAGCATTATTGATTATACCAATTATTCAATCAGTTTTCAGCAAAGACCAATGAGTGATGATTACAAGTAAAAAAAAGTCAGCTTAAAAGAGCCTCGACAGGCTAGAGGAAGTAAACAAAGAATAGTTGAATTCAGCAATTATATATGCATAAAAAAAATTTTCACTTTACTGTCATTGAAAATTAATGATGTTTGATATTTCGCTAACATATAGTAGGAAAGAAAAAGAATATTAACAGTTATACACCGAATCAACCACCACCACAACAAGAGAGGAAACAATACCAAAAGGATTTGCATCGTCTGTGGGTGCACGGATCCTTCATAAAGAAGCCCAAGTGACACTAATGCTGCTGACTGGAGGAGAAGCGGAAAAAAAGAGCGCAAGGTCAAAATCGATATTTAAAATTCCAGCAAATAATATCTGTAACTACTTTTTCCCCTTATGGCATTTTCCATTGGTAAGCAAATCAATCATTTTAGACATTTCAGAAACAATATTACCACAACATGGGCTAACAACTACTGTAACTATGACGAATCAGTTCCAGTATAATGACATATAGGTCACTAGAAATCATGAATCCATCATAAACACACACACAAACACATATAAATACAAGTGCAAGCTATGTGCTTCACGTAAAAGAGTGTGATATTGAAGGTAGAAACACCAAGGAAGATGGATTGGTATGCCTAATTGCCTATAGCGGATAATAGAAGAAAGGATCAGAGAATAATTACATACAAAAGGTTAGCTTTAGCGAATAAGTGATCTTTAATGTTCTAGCTTGTAACACAAGAAAAAAAGATGTGAGCTGCTCAATGATACATACCTGCAGAAGGGTTGGCAATTCTAACTCTGGAAATGAAGAAGAATGTCGAGCAGGTATGTGCACATAAAGTGTCTGCCACATAAAACACAACCAGTTCAGTTCTGTCAATTGAAGGATATAATTAATAATTTGTTAAATCCTCCAAACAAAAGACTAGAAAATTTTCATCCATAACCAAGGCACAAGCTGGTGAGGAAGAAGAATTGGGTATCATATGACGCCACCTTTGATATTGCTGGTTGCATTGTCCCCCTATAAGATGCAGCCAGGCCAAGCATTAATCCTACAGTTGTGCTCTCATGTTCCTGTTAAAATGATGAGTCAAGAAAACAGGAGACGGTCAAAGAACAAAGAAATACAGAAAGGAATAAATGATAAAGAGACACCGAAAACAAAATGTTGATACTATTCTTGAATGTGATGATGAACACCAATTGCCAATAACCTAGGAGTTAAGAAACCTAAAAGGAAAATAAATTTTAAATATATAAAGGAAAGGAACATAACAGTTTCAAACCTGTGTGAAATATGTATATATGTCAGTAATAATTAAAACGCGGAGATATCCATGTAATCCTAAAGCAAGGAGAAGTCCAGCGTGAATAACATTTGGTTCCTCAGGTTTGTTATATATAATCCATGTTCTCGACACTTTTCCCTGCACAGAAAACAGTAAAAGATATATACGATTTAAGACAACATTATGTTACATACTAGTAATAAGATGGAGCGAATATGAACATAAAACTCAAACTGAGAATAACAAAATAAAAGATAAACTTTAATTGATATCCCAATTTACTGAGGCAACCAAGCATCCATTGGCCAATTGAAGTATATGAAGAAAAACACTAGACCGCAGCATAATTTTTTCAAAAGATGGAAGACGGTGTAATAAGCCAAGATTTTCATATCAACAAGTAACAAGTAACATATATGATCTGACCTGAAGTGGGGCCAGCCTTAGTCCAGCAGCAACAGCATTGTGAAACTCTGGCCAAGACTTAAGTTCTTGTATATTCCTTATATTAGGGTCCAGATTAACCTATCAAAAGAAACAGATACAAGAAGAGGTCTAAATATATAAAAGGTGAAGATTTGAGCATATGATCTTAAGAGGGAAGGGAGAAACAAGATCAAGAGATTGCAGAGCAAAAAGACTATAAATAGCTCCATGAATACAATAGATAACAAATTAGCAAAAGAAATAAAGGCCTATTTACTGATAGAAGAGGGGAGAAATCTTCCCAAAAACAAATCCACAAAAGCAAATAACTAGAGTATTCTGTTCAAGTGCAACAATTTTCTTGAAGATGCAAAACTTCCAAATCTACACTACCAGAGAAAACAACTAAAATTTGTTTTACAGATTTCGTTTACAAAACTCAATTTGATTTCTGATTGTTTCCCAATTGCAAAACACACATTTTTGCCAAACCACCATTGACAACCCCATCAACAACACTGTTTCCATTGTAGCTGCAATCTGCATCACCACCACAACCAAATCATTGCTACCATCACTACAATTAACACCACCAGTATCACCCACGGCCATTAATGTCACTGCTTCAACCACAAACAGCACTCTATGTGACACCATAAATATCACTACCAGTGTCACTACCCACAACCACCACCACCTTCACTGCACATCACCCCACCTTGCTGCTATCAGTACTATTGATGCCCACCATCAGCCCCTCACCATGAAGGCCACCACCTGAATATTTATGCTTCCAGTTGTGATTTCTAAAACATTTTATGTTTATTTCATAAAATCACAAACAAAACTAATTTATTGATGCGCACTTGGTGTATGATAGAGCTAAATGGCGAAAAAGAATCCATATAACCAACCCCAACTAGTTTGAGATTAAGGCTTAATTATTGTTGTTATTGTATACAAACATAACCAACTGAATAAGAAGTAAAAAAAAAATGGAGACAAAGTGAAAAAATTTCCAGTGGAAAAGAAGAATTGAAAAAAAAAAAGGAAACAGAAAAATATAAATTTGTTTTCTGCCAGTAAGCAGGCCCTATTCTTTTCTACCAAAAAAATCCAACAGCATAAATTATGATAGAAAATCAGATTCTAATATTTAAAAAAAAAATTCCATAAGATAAAGCATCTAGCAAAAGCCTCTAAATATTTATCATAGGCAATGGAATAATTCATTCGTGAATCATAATAAAATGACAATTCCTAGAACATGGTACATGAAAATATGATATAAACAAAAAATAAAACATGAAGATAAGGAAGTTTTGCTAGAAATTAACAAAAATTTATATACTAAAAAACTGAAAGATGAAAGAACCTAACATGAACATACAGTTGCATTTTGTTGGGCAGGCAACCGACCAGCTAAAACAAGCTTTGGGACAGTGAAGGCCTACAAAAAAAAAATTAAAGAAATTAAATAGGCAAACGGAAATGCATCTTCCAGAAATCAATTTAAAACAAGAAAACGAAGTGGAAGAAAATAAAAATAGTAATAAACAGAATAAGAGCACCTCTGTTAAGAGAGTAGATATTGTTGCCAAAGTAAATGCCCCACGGCCCAGGGGAAGTGCGGTGGTCCTTTGTGCCAGGTGCCACAATTGAGCCTTTCCAAATAAACAAAAGAAAACAGAAGAAAAGAAAATGAATAAGGCTTCGTTTGGGATTGTGGTTGGAAGCCAAATAAGTACTTTTTGAAAAAGCACAATTTTAGATGTTGAAAAAAGTAGTTTAAAAAATTTTCTAGTTGTTTTGGATTTCTTATGTCTAAAACAAATCAAATTTAATTTTAAACCAATTTTTCATACCCTCTAACTAACATTTTTAAGGAGTTGACTTTCTCAACAGCAGCTCCATCAGAAATGCCAAATAAACTCTAATAAAATGACATAATAACCAATGAACCATAATCCTTCATATGCCCTAGGTCAGACTCTAAAGGCAAAAGAAGTGCAGAGTGAACACTTGATCTGTAACAAATATAAATATGTTATGTTAAAGACCATTGAAATTGCACCTCCTCCAGCCCTTGGCCAGGGGTCAACACAATATTGTATTTCCCTAGTTCCTCCTTGCTCTTTGACAATGGCACCCAGGCTGGCTGACTTCTGAAGGAATGAGTATCATCGCATAAGGCTTAACATATAAACTTGCTTATTTTGTCAAGCTCTCATAAGTTGATCTGACATGGTATATACATATGTGTATATATTGATATCACAGTATCACACATGCCAGCCACCATCAAAAGAGGTCCAGACTTTAGAGAGAGAAAAAAAAAAGAAAAAGAAAGAACAACTCCAAAAACAACCACCTCTTGGTTTATCATTACCAATTTCCCTGTGGTTGCCCATCTACATGAGAAAAAGAGAAATACAACATTGCTAAATTTCAGGGAATGAAGCATTTGTTGACAGACACAATAAAGTATTTTTGCAGTCAACTCAACTACGCCTCAATTACAAATAAGTTAAGGTCAAGGATGCAAATCTTCATCTTGAATTCAGCCCTGATTAGGCACAACTTTCTATAACTATCACATTATCAAATTATGTTTACCACATTGGTACTCATCATTTTAGGTCTACCTCTCCCTTTTTCTCTCCTCTACTGCAAGAATCTGATTAGTGTTCCTCCATTCTGCTCAAATATATATTTCTCTAGTGTTTAAATTTCAAGCATATCATAGGCAAAGAAGGAAAAATGAATTTTGGAATACAAAGCATAAGAGAAATGTTATTAAAAAGACATTAGGAGATCTCTTTGATTTAAATAAATGCCAGCATTTAACAATTCAATCAGTATTACATTAAAGGCCAGGAGAGAAATCGAAGTTATTACAACAGTCAAATAGGGCACCAAGTTACCTGCTGGATATCCTGATCAGAGGCACTTGGATTAATGGATGTTTGAATAGCCACAGGTCTTGCAGAACACAAAAGGCGTCTAACCTAGTAGAAGTCAAAGTAGTAAGTTAAAAAAAAAAAAAATCTGAAATTCATAGAAGCTCCCATGTACAGAAGTGCATTTTCAGAAAAGAGGGTAAAAACCAATGCAACTAAACAGGAGACTATGGCAGATACCACAAACTAGAATGAGTAAAATGTACACCAGGAAGCATTTCAACCCTATAGCTAACTTCTACCAAGTATTCATGTGAACAATATATCATAAATTTACTCACCAGCAGTTACAAAATGCATCATGGTATCATACAAGTATTAATGATCAAGTGTAAAAGACCTAAGCAGACCTCATTCAATCGGAGATCTCGACCATACCGCAACTGAGTACTAGAGTTGAAGATGTGTTCCATACCATCCATCATGGATCCATCAGCAGAATCTGTATCCTCAAACTTTGAACTCTCCAATCCAGTTGTGTCAGAAACAGCAGAAGGAATTGTCACTGGATGCAAATGAAGCATGTATGGTGAAGACATTGATATTAAATTCACATTGGATTGAGTTTCAAGTTCCTTAGATTTGCAGGTATGTGTCAAATGTGACAAAGCCAGATCTTCTCGACCTAGAAGAACGTATGCAGCTGCAGGCCAGTCGGTCGGTGGAGATTCCCGACACTTATCTAACACCTATGAAGAACTGAAATAATTATTACAATGGATAAATTCAACAACATTAAATAAATGGGGAGGGTCATGAAGGCGGCAAATATCAAGCTTGACATAGTCAACACAATTGTCAAAAATAGATTCTTCCATAGGTTCTAAAATCCAAACGAGGTTTTTATTTTTGTGGGGTTTAAGTAATTATATTTTACCATTACCATTTACAAACTAACTTCCAATAGCATATTTTTCAACTTTGAAACTTGGACATAGTGAAAAGATGTTTAGTCACTAGTCGGATTAGTCAATCAAATTGCGTTATGGTTTATTCATGTCTATTTGAATTAATAAATCTATTTATTGAATTATATTTTTTTTAATAAGAAAAAGATTAGTAACTGTATAATAAGAAAAAGATTAGTAACTTTATAAAAAAGTTCTGTTCAAGCAAAATGATATAGGGAGGCCTCAGAAAAAATATAACATCAAAGGAGAGAGGAGGAGGAAATAAAAGATGGCTAAGGAATAATCCTGAGAACAAGTCAGCAGTAGTTAGAAGAGGCCAAAGATAAAACATAAAATTATCAAAGAAGAATCAGAAATAAAAGATGGTTAAAGAATAATCCTGGGAACAACTCAGCAGCAATTAGAAGAGCAACACACTTGATAACATAATTTTTGCCAAAGATAATAGAAAAACCCAAAGATAGAAAATTAAATTATGAAACCTCATATAAGCATTTATTAGCAGCACCACATTGCTGCAACCATTAGATAGATTCAATACCTAAAATTAAAATAAAATTCAGTTTCCCACCTTGCTTCCATAGAAAAACATAGTAGTACCTTCAATATTGTTATGATAAGCATTGTTTACACCATTTTCCCCCCAGAAACTACCACATGCTGTTGCAGAGTTTCTCAACTCCATTCCCATTCAGAGTTTCCTACACTGTAGAACAAAAGTAACCCAACTTACATGTCGCAGAGGAAGAGATACACCAGAAGGCAGGGAGTCAAGTTGTTGCAATCCAAATCTTTCCCCAACCATTGCCAAGACAGTGAGCTCCTCACTAGTTCCATATGATCCTATAGCAACATTACAGTGAACACCAGATGATAGCTTCTTGCCCAACTGTTTACCACCACATAATAAACTGTAAAAGGAGACTATCTTTCGTGCCCAGCTCAGAACAGAAATTCCGTCTTTGTAAATTAAAGGTGGGAGATCAGTTTTATTAGCAGAGCTATAACCAAATTGCAAACAGTGTTCAAGCCACCTGAATATACTAGGGGCAGTTTTTTGAGCGAAAGACTTAGGATATATCCCAATTTTCTTAAAAAGGCATGGAAAATCACGAATATAATGATCTAAGTAGCTCTCCTGGCCAAGAAATTCCGCAATATTGCATTGTAGAACAGCCAGAAGCTCCAAGTCCCTACAAGAAAAAGTTTTTCACTTACCATTTTAAAAGAATATCGCAACAACACATTAATAACATTATAGAAAAAGTAAGCAATTTGTCAATATTTCAGTATCTCATAATAACAAAATAAAGTACAACGGTTTTATGTCCAATCCAATTCTTAATGGCAATAAACAGTAACCCATTTGATTCTCAACTTGTCATACAACACAGACTTCAAAAGAAAAGAAAAAAAAGGAGGGTGTGTGCGTATGGGTGGGGGGGAGAAGGTGGGGTTGTTCAGGAAACAAGAACTAGCTTTTTTTTTTTTTTTTTTGAGAAGGAAACAAGAACCAGTTAGATAATAGTATAGTTCTAATAGAGTATGGTAGCAACAAAGTATGAACTACACTTACAGTTTGCGAAGATTATCCAGTTTCAGATTTTCATATAATGCATGCAGAGAACCCAGAGACTCCTGTAATAGCTCACCAGAAAATGATTCTTCTGAACTTTGCTCACATTTCATATTTGGTCCAGAAGAATCTATTTCCCTCACATCAAGTGATATTCCAGAAGAAATTCCAGTAATGGAGCTAAGTTTTCTGTAGTTCATGTGAAATTTGCTGTTAAGAAGGAACTCCCAGGACGAAAGCTTCTGTGAACTCGAATGCTTATGAGAAATTGCACTGGACTTTCTACACATTCCAAGTATAACACCACAAAATGACTTCCATTCAGAATCAACACTATAATCAACCTTTGACAAACATTCAGAGTCAGTGTCTCCCCAAAGAACACCAAGGAAATGATTGTAGTAACTTGAACTGAGCCCCTCAGCCATTGCTGTGATGCAATCATTCACCAATACAGATGAAGGACTTCTTCGTAATACACATCGAAACATCTTGGAAAATAACAACAAAAGATAATCGAGTACAATAAGATAAAAGATAAAGCAATGGTGAAGGAAGAAAACAAATAAATATTACCCAAGAGACTAGAAAATATTTTAGTTAACAACCACCAGACTTTCTCCATCTAAAATTGTGAGTTCATGAAAGCATTGAGCACACCCTAGCAATTTTTTCTACACTGAACTCAAGTAAACCTGATCCAAACAAGTTGGATTAGAATCCATGAATTTTTTTTCCTTTAATCTTCTCTGCCTAGGCCAAATGTAACTATAGCATAAAATATGAAATATGAAATAAAGTTATCCAGTAAAGGAACAGGTTCTAGATTAATGTACAGAAAAATGCACAAAGTCAACAGAGTTGCAGGCAGTGTTGTTAAAGGAGACAAAAGGCGCAAGGCAAGGCGAGGCAAGTCAACTTCAAAGAGGCGAGCGCCTGAGAGTGCCGAGGTGAGAGGCATGGGGCAACCAAGGCGACGTTTGAGTGAAATAATGTCAACTTTCCCTTTTTCTATTTTTTTTTTAAACAGCAAAAAAATAAAAATGAAAATAACCTTAAACTAACGCTTCAACTCGCGCCACCAACAGACTTGGAGCATACTAGGTATTTATTCCTTCCTTTCTCTCCTCTTCACCTTCTTTCCTCTCTCTCCTCTACTCTTCTTCAATACTTCTTCCCCCCTCTCACCTAAGCATTCAGTCACGCCATTTTTTATCTTCTCTTACTTATTTTCCTGCATTTTTCTTTTTTTTTTCTTCTCTTCTCTCCTCGTCCTTCTCTCTTCTTCTATGCTTTATTCTCTCACAGACATTGTCACGCCATTTTTAATTATCCAGTAGCAGCACACTTTTTTTTTGTAACATGTTGTTTCATTGTTTATTATATGGGTATTGTATTGGGATATGCATTTTGTTATTGTCAATTGTGATATGATTTTTATTAAAGGGTATTGTGAACCTCATTTAGAATGGTTATTCAATTTAATTTTAAAATGGATTAGGTCCTATTAATTGGAGGTTTGATATGCTCCACTTGGTTTAGGATAAATGAGTATTTTGTATTGTCCATTGTGATATAATTTTTATTAAATGGATATTGTATATTTGCAAATGGTTATTTAATTTCAAAATGGTTTAGTTCCTCTGGGTTTAGGATAAATGGGTATTATCAATAGGGCTGAGCATTCTGTTCAAATTGAACCAGACCAAACCATCAAAACCGAATTACCATATTTTAGAAACCAAACCAAGCCGAAATGAATGAAAAATCGAATCGAACTAAACCACTCTATTTTGGTTCGGTTCGGTTCAAACCGATCAGTTTTTGAGTTTCGATAGGTTTTTTAATTTAGACTTGATTTTCAAGTTATTTGGTATGATTTTGACCTTGATTTAAACATAATAATCATTAATCAATGAAATTAAACAAATTATATATAAAAAAATTATATATAATTCATAAATTTCCTATAAAAATAAATCAATTTAAAAATCAATAAAGCAATTCGGTTCGGTTTGATTCAACCGATTTTTTTTTCTTCAAAACCGAACCAAACTGAATTATCTTAAAAATCGAACTGAATTACCGAATTAAGGCGATTCAGTTCGGTTTATTCGGTTCAAACCGAATAGTGCTCACCCCTAATTATCAATTGTAATATGATTTTTATTAAATGGGTATTATGTATTTGCAAATGGTTATTTAATTTTAAAATGTTTTAGGTCCTATTAATTGAAGGTAGACATAGTGCAAATAATTTTTCTTTTTAATATGCTTTTTTTAGTCATTAAACCAACTAAAAGTATGAATTTTTATATTAAAAGTCCCTCTCCCTCTCTCTCTAAGCGGTTTTCCTTGGAGATGGAAAATTCGTCTACCGGATTTTATCAATTTGCAAATTCTTCCTGAATTAGTTAAAAAAATAAAATTAGCTGATATCATGACAATACTAGGTAGCATATATATGTGTGTGTGTGTGTGTGTGTGTGTGTGTGTAATTTAAGCTATGGCACCTTGCTGCAAAAAGGCCATCGCCTCACTCTCGCCTAAGGCCATAGGATATCCTATAGTCTCTCTCTCTCTCTCTCTCTCTCTCTCTCTCTCTCTCTCTCTCTCTCTCTCTATATATATATATATATATATATATATAATTTAGGTAATTTAAGCTATAGTACCTTGCTTCAAAAAGGCCCTTGCCTCACTCTTGCCTAAGGTCATAGGGTACCCTATCGCCTTAATGTCGCATTTTGCCTTAATAAGACTGGTTGCAGATTCAACCCAACTTAAAATGAAATTGAAAACAAAAATAAAGTACAATTATTATATTGAATAAATGATCTTTCCCTCAGAAAAAACCTTCCAAAATTGCAAATTAGTTTACCTGCCCATTATTTGTTATTAGATTGACACGCCCCTCTACAGCATCAGCCAATCCTAAAATCTTTAAGTCATGGGGAATGGATACTGTCTCTGAAAACTCTGAATTATGTGAAAGCCGACCTTTACCCAAGCAAGATGGCAACAAATACTTGCACAGGCACTGCTTCCCTGACTGCAGTATGACACATGTATCAATGACGCATATCAAGCCAGATTATACACAGAAAAGTCAAGAAATTTGGCAAACAACTGTTCAGAGAAAATCCTATCAAAATATTGATAAGAATGCTATATCATGTACAACAATATGGAGAATAATAGGAAGTTTTATTAGGTACATGCCAGCTAGAAAATTATATTTCTTTCATTCACAAGAAGTAGGAAGTCTCATAAAAAAAAATTTTAAAAAAAAAGTACTTTGGTATGTAAAAATATCAGTCAGAAGTAACCAATCATTTTTTATTATGAATAATTGCAAAAAACATGCACAAGTAGTATAAATGGCAATTAATTAGCCAGCTCTACTGAATGAGACGTAATTGAAACAGTTGTGATTAGCTACATTAATATGTTTCATCAACGACCAGACCATTCTTACAGAATCAGACCTTCAGCTTGCAACTATGCTATCCATATTACATTGTAAGATCCTGTGGAAGTAAGTCAACTTCTTGTCAGCTATGCTACCAGTTTTGCCTCAACTAAATGAAGCTTACTCTCATCCCTACCTGCCTCCATAAGTTTCTAAATATTCGATGAAGAGATGATTAAAGCAAATATTGGCCAGAAAATTTAATACAGATACAGAATAAGTAAGGAACAAGAAACTATCAGTTCCAACATTGTTACATAGTCCCCCCACAAAAGTGAAAAAAATCAACAGCTATTTCAGGAAAAAAATTAGGGATAGAAAATATCCAGAGGAAGAGCCTAAACATCAAATATAAGCTGCCACAGACATGATTAGAACTGAAACAAAAGTTAAACAAAAAATTTAACAAAGACAGACAAGACGCTTGTGGATGCAGCTTACATAAAGAAGAAGCGTGTTTTCTGGAGCCAAAACAATGATGTCTGTATATGGCAGTAGACCCACTTTCACCCTGAGACGGAAAAGAAGGGGAAAAAATGGACAGCTCCTTAAGTGAGGACACAAGTTACCAAGATAAAACAAATAAATGGACGGGGAATAAAAGTGTGAGGGAAACAAAGGTAGCTCTACCTTGGACGAGTTACAACCACTGGTGCAGCCGCAATTGCAGGTATGCTCCAGCTCATGTCAGGCTTAACATCAAAGATTATCTCATTATTGATTTCAAGACTTTGAAGCCTTACTGACAACAATTTCTTTTGTTCTTGAAGAAGAAAACAAATAACAGGAGCTGAATCATCATCAGTGGCAAGAAAAATCTGGTAAACAAGGAAAAGAACAAATTGCATAATTACAGATCATCAACTGCTCAAAAAGACAATAGTTGAACAGACATCAAATCAACTCATCCAAATGCAAGATAGGATGCACCACAAATGGAAAAGAGCATTAGCTCAAAAATAACAGGATAAAAATTAAAAGTATACTGATTTTGGAAGAGCAAACCATGGTAAGCAAAATTTTATTTTTAAATAAAGAAATTAAAAAAAAAAAGAAAAAAAAAGAGCTGAAACTTCAATTAAAAGGATACTAAGTTGTTTTTTCCTCCATGGGAATCAAAGGGATAAGCTAAAATCTAGAATCCAAAAGATGCTGAATAATGGATCTAATAAGGCACCTTACAAGCAGCTGTCTGGGCACCCTTCCCTTGCCATATTCTACGAAAGGAAAATTGTTTAGCTAATAAACCAGCGGGAACTGCATCAATTAAACCGCCACTTGCCACTTCAAGGTTGGAATTGATGACTTCAGCAACCCACACTGAATGCTGCATTTTTCCTGCATAACAGGGGACAAGGTCCATATAGTTTAACAGGGAAAAAAGAGATAAACAGGGAGAGACGCAAACAAAAGACGGAGTTTATCTAGTGGAAGTCAATATGACGTACCTTTATTATATGATGCCATTAGAGGAATTCGATCACTTGTCCAAATTGTTCTTTCATCAAAATCCTTCATTATGCTTAATTTTCCTCTTTCTTCAATATATGTTGACTGCCAAAATTTAAGTAATATGGATTACTTGAGACGGAGAGAGAGAGAGAGAGAACCTAAGTACATAACTACATAAAGCAGAAGGAAAGAATGCGAGAACATATACAGACCTGTGGCTCTTCCAACAGATCTTTCAGAATCAGATGTGAGGACAAGGTAACTGTATCTGCTTTGATCACACGATCAAATGCTCCCAAAAAGGTGGCATTTTGCTGGGGACTATGCCTAATTTCTCTTCTGGGACGGGATATATCGCGTGCACCTAATAAAGGACTTGTGGATAAAAAAGTAGATTGTGCAGGTGAACTCCCTTCAGCTGCTGGCTGAAGTAGTAAACCAAATGGAAGAGGCCATATTGATGTAATGGCACATGGAAGGGGAATGGATACTACTTCACCTGCTTAAATAAATAAAAAAAATAAGAAATGAGTTAAGTTCAACTCATATAGACAATATTTTACTTGATTAACGGGTTAACATTAATTCAAAATAATATCCAACAACAGAAAAATATAGGTGCCTGTTCTTTAGATGTAGGACATTTAAGTTCTGAATCTCAGTTTGCCAGTATCCAAAATATGATAGTACACAATCAACCGATATAAGGTTACCACATAAAAGCTCCTGGTTCGAAATATTGCAACAACCAGCGAATTTTCTTTCTTCAAAACATCTTTCCAGTATTTTTGACATTGGAAGGAAAAAAGCAAAGCAAGACCAAGTATATTTTTTGGCACATTAGTACTTCTAAAAGATTAAAGATAACATCATACAATGTTAGAGTTTAACTTTACAGGAATGAGTATTTTGGCAAAAAAGTAAGGCCTCTATGGAAAGGAACATTTTTTTATCACGTTAGTGGATTATCATTTAACTAATTCCAGTCTGCTTACCTGATATGTTGTATACAGTTAGAGAGTCACTTAGCAAGATACAAAGGAAAGCGTCAGACATATCACCCACATGACACCAGCATGCCTATAACATAAATATATCAGTTATCAAAAGAAATAGAAAGCCTCGAACGAGAGAAATATTAAGCATAGTGATACTTGCGATAAATACAATTTGACAGCTGCAATAAAGCAAGGCTAATATTTAACAAGGCAAAGCCAGATTTCAGGTCAATAAGATAATTAAAAAGAGAGGGGAAGATAGCATTATTTATTTTAAGATGCTACTTGCTAGTAGTTATATAACAAATGTAAATTAATTCCACTACTTCTACAAGAGAACTTGATTATCACCTTTAAAAAAAAAACAGAAAAGAGAGGGGGGGGGGGGGGGGGGGGTGGTGGTTGGGTGGTGTGGGTGGGGTTTAGGAGATCTCTTACCATTATAACTGGAGAGGGAGAGGTGAATCTCTTGAACACTCGTGAACCTGTGGACCATATAATCCTGTCATGCATGAGACAAGAAAATTTTGAGAAATCCATGCCAGTAATCAAGGCAGTGAGCGAGATTAGAAAAAAAAGGTTACCGCGATCAAATTCAACTGAACAAATTAAATTTTTATAAATTAGTCAAAAAATGTGCAAGAGTACCAAAAAATTAATGACTGATCATCATTTTCTCTTGCCTGATGCGATTCCAGCCATCATGGAGTTGGATTCGTGCATGAAAGAAAGACTTTCAAAAAGGAAGATGAGGAATCAGACCATTATTGTAGATGAAAATAACTTTAAAAGTTTTGTTTTCCTTTTATCGACAGGGGGAAAGAGGTATTCTTGGGATAGATTTATATCCATTAAAAAAAAAAAACCCTTAAAAGTTAAGGGCACCTATATTCCAGCTTAATAACAATACAATCAAGTTCAGATGTTGGATAAGAAAATGAATTCAAGAGAATCAACACAAGTATCCACATCAAGTTGAAGGAAATGAAGTATAACCAAAATTCACCAAATTAGAACAAAAAGACATAATTTTGCAGTGTTAAATTCCATAAAAGAGCTAATCAAGATGTCCGTACTCCATGTAACCCATTTAGTCCATTACAAATCAATTCAAGATTAAACAATTTCGATAACAAACTACTTGCTACAATGAAAAAATAAATAAAAGAAAAACAAAGATTTAACATAGAATTTAGCTTACTAGGCCAATATGTCATTAAACCATCGTTAGTCATTCTGATCCAAGGTCCATTTTCCACTTCAGGGAAAAAAAAAAATTCTGTAACGGTACAATTTAGCTTGCAAGACAACCATATTTAGCTGAACCAAACCTTTTCATTGTCCAGAAGTATGATTTAAATTTTTAATAAATTAAATTTAAAGCAAAAATAAAAATAAACAAAAAAAAAAAACACTAAGCAAATAGTATCAGTAGAAATTACCTGTTTCCTCTAATGAAGAGCTCGTGGTCGCAGCGATCTCTCAGAGCGGGTCCCGAGGCATCGGCGTCGTCCATTTCATTTCTGTCTCGGACGATTTCGGGGTCAAAAAGGAAGTAATCGTACTTATCGGCCGCATTATCAGGAGGCTTGCCATCGAGAGCCTCGGCGATTAAGCCAAATGGCTTGAACTCGCCAAGTACAGTGAGTTCGCGAAGCCCAGAAGGCATTTGGCGAGTGAAAGTGTGACTGAGTCAGCTCAGAGAGTGAAATTCCAAGAAGAATGATGAGAAGTGAGACTTTCCTCGCTCCCGCTCTTTTTTGTTCTTTTTGAGCAACTGTGCTCCATTTAAACCCTAGTGCTTCTTTATGTTTGGTTTCATGGAGTTGCATATTCCCTCTTTTGGAACAGCGTTGTCCTCAACCGGTTTAGTTTAGCTGAAAATAAATTATAAAATGTTTAAAAATTATTTAAAAATATTTAATTTCTTTAAAATTTAATCATATTATTAAATAAATCCTTAATAAAAAAATAATTATAGAATTTTTTTTTTTAAAGAAGATAGATTTTTAAAATATTAAAAACTTATTATCTTTTAAATGTTTAAAGTGTAATTGAAAATAAGAGTTAATTGCTCAAAAATCTCAACATTTAATAATTTTTGTAATTAAATTTTTATATGTGATTAATGTCTTAAATTAATATGACTGTTAAAAAAATGTTAACATACATAACAGAAATTTCTTGTCAACAGTCATGTTATTATTGGAATAGTTATATCAGAAATCTCAAATTATGGTTAATTATTAAAAACAATAAAATTTGTTATTTTTTTAATTAAATATTAAAATTTATATAATTATCAATTAAACTCTTACATTAATTAATATATGAAATTGACTCAATCATTAATAATTTATTATTATACTTTAACAAATAATAAATTATAACCTAAATTATGTTATGTAAATAGAACTATCCTATTCCATTATAATTAACTTACACATTTAAATTAACATTAATAAAACTCGTTCTGTAACATCCTAAAAATTTTAAATTTTATTATTTTATGAGTAATATTGATATTTTAGTTATTTAAATTTTAAGAAAATTATTTGAGATTTTTCTAATTTTAAAAATCAGGTTCGATTTTCTGAAAATATAAACTTTGATGATTTTTAAAAATTAATTTAAAGACAACGTGGCAAAACTAAAAATATATTTCGAGTCTACAAATTTTTCTGAGTTTTCTGAAATTTTTCGAATTTTGGACCTCGAGTAAAAATTTAAAATTTTGTATTCGAATCGGACCTTCTTCTTCCTTTTTCTTCCTCTTCGTTTCTCCTCCTCCCTTTCTCTCTCTTTTTCTCTCTCCTCCCTCCTCCACCTCCCCAGCCTCACCCTCCCCACGCACCGAATGTCGGCGACATGCACGCTCGACCGTTGGTCTTCCGCCAAAATTAACACGCTACCAAAATCGGACCAGGTCTTGTGTCTAAACTCATCTACTCGTCAAGAGCTTTCCATAGACACCAAGAACACCAAAATTCATCGAGCGGTTTGTCCAATTTTTGCCCGGGAAGTTTTAGCCCATTTTGACTTTTGGGATAGATTTCTCACAAACCGTAAACCCCACGAGAAAACCGAGAGTACCAAAGCGCTCCACTCGTCGATGACATAAATTAATTTTGGTGGGTCCTTTTTCCGAGCATTAAATGAGCTTAGAAAATTCTGAAAAATTTATGTGCTAACCCCCGTGTTGTGGGCTTTGTGTAGGTATCCTCAATTGAAAAAGTCTGAGGTTTTGGCTACCCCATTATCAATCGGCAAAGGTAAATTCGAACCTTGCTTTTTCGTAATTTTCTAGTGCTTAAATATGATTAAAAATTCATAAAATATTCGTGGTAGCTCAGAAAATTATGATTCTTTTTGCAATAGCCTAGTAACATTGCTAAAGACCGCGAGGCAAAGTTTTATAATTTTTAGAGCTTATTTGGGCAGTTTTTGCAAAAATGATCAATTATAAGGACTAAATTGAAATTTTACATATTGTGATGAATGACTGATTTGATGGGCCCAGGAGGGGCTGTGTGATGTGATTGAGTTGTGGATATATGGGTTGCGAATATAGACGTGTGTTTTGAGCCTTTTTGCAAGTTGGGTAGGTCTTAGGTATAGGGGAGACTCTGCCGGATTTTCGACACGACTTACGACGTATTTGGTATTTTCTTGATTTGTATTGAGTCATTTGTATTAAATAATTGTAATGTAATTGTCGATTCTTCTTCCTGAGTAAAATATTAATTTTAATTGTAATTTCGATATTATTATATATTCAAGCATGCCCATGCATCATTTATATGCATATATCTATGTAGTTAAACTCTATGCACATTTTATGTTGCATTCACAACTGTTAAGGTGCCATGGATGTTGTTGTGGTAATTTGGGCGTGATGTGGTGTGGACTATGGATAGGATGGGTAGACACGGCTTGAGATATTGGTAGACACGGCTTGAGTTCTGATTTGGTTATTAAATGGAAGTCCGATGAAGTTCTTGTTGGATTTAAGAGAATCAGATAGGGATCGGCCCATATATTATGATGGGTGTGTGAGTACTCCAAATTACCTTTTGATGTTATGATGTGAAATTATTGTGTTGCATTTCACTGGTGCATTAGTTTTAGATAGTTATAGAGATTATGGTTAAAATTGATATTTTACTCTCAACATTTTTGAGGATTTTATTGTGGTTAACCTTCACAGGTTGTTTTATCAATATTTGTGTAATTTTATTTACTCATAAAATTTCCGCATGTGTTAGAAATATTTAAATGATTCGGGTCTGTAATATAAATTGTCATGTGGACCTGTAAAATTATTATATGCATGTTTGATGGACTAGATGAGGGAGCTGAGCTCCCATTTATCTTTATGTTGATTTGAGTATGTGGAGGGTGAGATGAGCTCCCCAATTGATGATATATTTTGTTTACAGGTCGGGTGAGTCGAAAACTTCCCGTTGAAAGGTCCACTTTATGGCCGGACTTTGTCCGGTTGATTTCTTGAAATTGAGCCCAAATGGGCCTTAGAGTTGAATTAATGAATAGTTAGGCTTACTACGGGTCTCGGGAGCTTTAGGCTGGCCCAGGTCCTAGTGCCGATCCGGCCCATAGATTAGGTCGTGACACGTTCAATATTATTGTATGTATGCATAACAATATAATACAATCATACAAACAGAACCACATGACACAACTTTATAAATAGAATAAAACAAAATTAAATTATTCCTTCCATGCAAAGTCAATTTTCTTTAAATAAATTATTTTATCATTTAATTACTTTTTTTTTCTTTATTAACATTTCAATTTAAATTCGTAAATCATAATTAGTATATCATTAAAATTACATTTTTCACTTAACTGTATCAATTTTTCAAGTGATGTATTGAATTGCATCCATTTTCTTGAGTGATATTACCGTTAATCTTTTAAACTCTATAACTTTCTTCTTGAGAGTTTTTTTTTTTACTAACACAATTGTGTTAATAGTTCATCCTCTCAACCTTTGTAAGTAAATCAAATCATTGGAAGAAAATGCAGATAAAAACGCAATTATATTTCAGGCAACACATATTAATTATTTATTAATAATTGAGTCAATTTGAATCAAACATGAAAATTTAATTAATAATTATACAAACTTTAAAATTTAATTATAAAAATTAATGCACTTTCATATTTTTTTAGCGTTTAACATTTAAACCTAAAAATAAAAATAATGAGAAAACATTTGATTATACGATTTGTTTATTTATAAATGAAATATACAACAATTATTTACAAATTAGACATTAAAGTTCTCTACAATTGTTTGGCAATATTTAGGAGTTGATAACTAAATTATTCAATATAATGGTGCTAATAAATAAATAATGTATATAAATAGTTTTTGGATTGCTCGGTGCAAAATGATGATGTAATATAAAATGCAAAATTACAGTAGTTATTAGAAGTAAAATTACATTAACTCCTCATAATTTTTTGTTACTACCCATTGAACCTTTTAATATATAAAATAAATTTTAATTATAATTTATTATTATAAACTAAATCCTATAAAGTATTTTATTGATTTAGTAACTATTATAAACTGATCTTATATCAAATTATTTAATTATTTAATTGATTCAAAAACCACACCCATAAATTAGAGATGAATTAACTGGAAATATTAGTTCGTTATTAACAAAAGCAGACATTAATGGGCAGTGATGGGCACCCCTACAAAAGGGATAACCCATAAGCCTCAGTTACAGAGCACAAAACTAAGCCTACTGCTGCAAAACAAAACCACAACTACTACAAACCCTACATCGAAAACAGCTTAAGCTAAAACCTACACATTCATTAGCAGCACACGTTCTTATTAAGACCCAAAAAAAAAACTGCAGCCCTTGAAAGCCAGAATACTAGCTAGACTAGCTAGCTCCTGGTCCTGTCCTGGTCCTGAACTTGGACTCATCAATGGAGATGCCCTCTCTCTCTGTCGTTCACCACCAGACTCATCGGTGGTGCTCAGCCCACCTTTGCGACCCATCTCCTGATACCTTTCTGTCCCCAGTTGCTCCTTCCTTGTCTGCCCTCCTCTGTTCATCCCTATTATTCAAAACCAAATTAAAACAGTCCATTAAAAGGAGAAAAAAATGTATAGTTTAAAAAGTTTTATCTTCCGCGAGGTGTTCTTGGGCCTCAAGGCTCTTGCCCCCAGTGCCTCCAAGGACTACAGTCTCACCTCGCCTTGCTCTCACATCAAGGTCCTCTCTTGATTTCTCCTGGCCTGAAGACAATTGAGCAAGAGCATGAGCTGCACCATTAGCAGATCATTTTGACTGTGAACTTTATTTTGAATTGTTTTTTTTTTTTCATCATTTTGATATTGGTCGAAGTTGAAATTTAAAAATTAAACAATATTTTTTAAAAACATGTAATTTCAAATATTGTCAAAAAAAAAAATAATTATTTTTAATATTTACCATTACATGTATCTTTAAATAATTTTTATTTGATTTAATTTATAAAAATTAGTTAATTTTATAAATTAATTTTAATTTATAAATATTTAAAATTTTAAATAAGTATATATTATTTAAAATATATTAGTAATTAATACGTTTAGTTTATGGATACATTTATTATATTTATTATTGAAATTATTAAAAAATGTATTAAATTATTTTTTAAATAATAAATTATATTAAATTAATATTTATTATTATAATATTATCAAAATATTTTTTTAATTATTTTATAATATAATATAATTTTAAAATAAATAAATAAATATTTTATAGACAAATATTTCATTAAAATTAATAAAAGATAGTTTTTAAATTTACTAAAATTAATGTAAATAATTTATTTAAACTATTACAAGAAAATATATTTTCATATGAATATGAAAATTAATAAAAAAAAATATAGAATGGAATTATAAAATTAAATTAATGTAATTCAATAAAATATTTAACTAAATTAACTTATAAGCATATAATTTATAAGTAATCAAAATAGAAATATTCATTTTTTTTTGTTTATTTTTTACTTATAAACACTAAAAATATTTTAAATAAATATATTAATTTATAATTATAATTTATAAGCTGATTTATTTAGCTTATAAATGAAGATAAATATCCTCCAAAATTAAAATCCATTTTCGCACATTATACACATATAGCTGATGCATTAAGAATAAATAGTTTATAGGCCTTCCACTGAAATTGAACTTTAATTGATAAGATATAGATGCCCGCATTCTTATCCAACTGAATTAACTTTATTAAATTAAAAAAATAATTTTTTTACTTTTAAATTTTTTATTAATTTTTCAAATTTAATATATTTTAAAACGCGATGCTTGATAGCAATTCCAAAAACAAGTAAACCATCTGAAGAAAATTAAAAATTAATTTAAAATTTTTAATTATTTATATAATTAATAATAATAATAATTAAAATTTAATTTCAAATTAATTTAAATTCACTATGCAAATATATTTTTGTCGTTCAATTTTTATCTTGAATATTATTTAAATAGCAAACACAAATTTGGATTCTTATAGCTGCCCGTGAAACCATCAAACGGAGACTTTCTCTGACCAAGTCACCCCTAAACCTTTCTATTATTCTCGTGCTGGGCTTGTTTTATTGTGCGGAGACTCAGATATGATTAGGTCGCTCGTTGAGACGTTTGTTCTTCTAAGTTTCAAGCCAATGTATGACTTGGCCAGTACATGGTTTTCGACAAAGAAGAAATCAGCCGCCGTTTGCTAGTTTGGATTGGAAAAGATCTTTCTCCGACGTTGAAGCTTGTTTTTATTTAAATTTACCTAATCAAAATGCGAATATTTCTAACTGATACAATTCAGAAACCCTGACATAAGAAATGAAATTGATCTAGAATTTACAAAATTGACAGATTTGTATGTGTTAATACCGTATCTGATTTTTTTTTATATTGTAATTTTAACATGCACTCTACTTCCACTCCTGAATTTTTCTCTAGCCACTGCCGGCCGCCGGCTATCTCTTTCGACTCTTCTGTTTTTTTCCTTAGCCTAGTGGGTTTTGCCGCTCCCAACCTCATCTGCGCATGTCTGTTGGTGGCGCGTCCAAATACGTGCACTTTCTCTACTGCTAGAATTTGGAGTGGGCTGGCCTTGGGATTTATTGGGGTTACTAATAATAATAATAATAATAATAATAATAATAATAATAAATAATGTCGTTTTTGTAAATGTCTCTTATGGATTGTTTGGCCTTTTTTGTATTTTTTATTTGAATAATTGATTAATTAATTGTTAAGTATTTTCAATATTATTATTTATATATAATTTATTTTTTATATAAACCCCATTTTACAATAATTTTCAAGGTAAAATTTAATATTTTAATTTTATTTAAAATACTAATTCTTTTACTTATATTATTCGTTGCATAATATTTATAAAAGTTAAAAAAATTATTTATAAAAATTTATCAATTTTTAGATATTGAATAAGTATTTTAATTAGGTATAATAAATTTATATTAATATTTTTACTTATAATAATTAATTTAATAATTATTTTTTATCTAATATTTTTACTTTAAATTATAATATTAATAATTAATATTTAATGATTAACCATTACTATAACCATTAATATTACCGGACAATGTGCTTCAATTGAGTTTTAATTGATTAAAACTTTAGTAAAGACTTAATTTTCTAATCTATAAGATTGAAAACAACTTAATGACGTTAATTTAAATTTAATATTAATAGCTCTTGCAATTTTTTAAATAAAAATCATAATAATGTAGTAATGTTTAAAACTGTCTTTTTATTGAACTTTTGCGTCCAATCCAAAAATTAGGCTGTGAATTGAAAGTTGTCAAGTGATATATAAGTCAGGTGAGTGACATATATTTAAGCAATATCAGACGTCATTCCACAAGCTCTTGTAATCAGGAAACTGTGATCAATCGAATGAAATTCAAATTTTTTTATTATAATACTTTAATTTTAATTTAATTAAATTTTATAGTTAAAATTTTTTTATTTTTAAAATAAAACTTTAGTTGAATTTATGATCAATTAAATAGTTCCAATTCAGTTTAAAATTAATTTTAATAAATGTTAATTTTAAATTAAATCAATATGATTTTAATTTTGATTTTATTTGCTTTTTGAAAAATAAATTTAAGTGTCTTGTAGCTTATGGTTTGCAGAGATATCAAATATTGAATATATAATTTAATTTATACTCTAATTTGTAGAATTAAATAATTATGAAAATTGATTTTACTGTATATAACTTCGTCAATCTCATTTTTAATTAAAAAAAGTGTAAGTGAGTTGAAATTTAAAGAATATTTTGATTGATTACAAAATGAGTATAATATTTAAAATTAAATATAAAGGCTTAAAAAATAAAAGATAAATAAAAATAAAAATAAAAAATTATTAGAGTCTAATTTATATTATTTGATTAAATTATTGAGAGTTTTTATATTATTATTTATTTGATATTTATAATTTTTCTTATAAGTACTTATAAGACCTAATATTTTATAATTATTAATAATTATCATTATGCTTCTTTGTAATACCTCATTATAAGTAGTGATAATTTTTTTTTCATTAACTAACTCTCAAATATTTATTTAATAATTATATTAAGTTATTAATTAATTAAATTAATAAAATTAAATTAATTTAATTAATTTTTACATTTAAAAATAATTAATAATATATATTTTATCTCGGATAAAAATAAAAATCTCGTTGGTTCTTTCATTTATAAAAAAGGTGTCCGATGTAAAGAAAAACTTACTGTGAACTGAAAGAGAATCCCAGCATGCAGAATTTAGGTGTGTGCAAATGGTCGGTTCAATTTCAAATCGAATTTAATCGATAAAATCAAAAATTAAAAATTAAAAATTTTAAAAGTCGAATTAAATTGATTAATATGAGAAAATCAAATCCAATTAAAGCGATAAATATTAGTTTGATTCAGTTTTAAATCGATCAAATCAAAATTTAT
Source organism: Hevea brasiliensis (assembly GCF_030052815.1). Classification (NCBI taxonomy): domain Eukaryota; kingdom Viridiplantae; phylum Streptophyta; class Magnoliopsida; order Malpighiales; family Euphorbiaceae; genus Hevea; species Hevea brasiliensis. The sequence goes on from NC_079500.1 coordinate 99,886,043, forward strand.
AAATTGAGCATTTGATTTTTAACTGGATTCGGTTTGATTTTAAACCGATCAAACCTAAATATTAGGATTCAATTCGATTTTTTTTATTTCATTGATATATATATATTAATAATTTCAATTTGATTTATTTTTTATTTTTTATAAAAATAATTAAATCAAACTAATTAATTAAAATTATTAAAAATTATAAATTAAATTAAATTAATTAAATTTTAAAATTAAACTAATTAAATAAAATTAATTAGATTCGATTTGATTTTTTGATTTAAATAAAAAACTGCTATGTTATAATGGAGATCCATGAACTGACGTATGTGCCAATGTTGATAAGAAGACGAAAATACCCTCAAAACACTTGTCTCACCGACTGTAGACCGTAGTCTGTGGTCATATTATATACTCACCAACTGATTTTGACCGCCGACGTGGTCCAACAAGAACCTACTACGTGTCCAATTGAAGATAACCGACAAACAGCTAGAATAAGTATCATTAATTAATTAAAACATGTTAAAAAAAAATATAAATAAAATAAAAAAAATTAGAGAACGAGAGAGAGAGAGAGAGAGAGACTCAGTCTCCAACTAAGCGCCAGAGAAATTAACGTGTTTGACCATTAAGGATTTAGTCCATAAAGCTCAAACAACAAAAGGCCTTATTGGGTACTGAATTTCAAAGCCTAAAGTTATTTTTTTAAATAAAAATATTATTTTAAATATTATTAAAAAAATAATTTAAAAAATTTATTTTAGTATTTTAATATTTTTTATAATTAAAATTAATTAAAATTAATTTTTAATTATTTTTAAATATTTTTTAATTAATAATTTTTTAAATAATAATTTCAAATACATTTAAAATAATAATATTTCTCTTTTTATTTTTTTAATATAAATATCTTTGTTACCAACTATCACTCTCGTTCAAAGCGAGTTTACAACACTCGATTTTCTACTCGCTCAAACACTTCCCTTGCCGACTTGAATGCGCCCAGTCAAGTCAAGCCGCCCACACCATTCACGCTCAGTCTAATCTAAATATCTAATACTAATAATTTAACAAAAGCTAAAACAAACCTCCAGCGTTCAATCCCAGGTAAAACTCCAGTCCCCTGAAACACGACGCCGTATCTCCACTTCATGCGTATATATAGCTAACGTTCCCTGTAATGTTTCGTTCAGCAAGAATTAACATTACGCAGAAAACGGAAGAAGAAAAGGAGAGGAAGAAGAAAACCAGTTGAAGGATAAGCAAATCGGAAATTTTGTTACCTTTGGAAAACGAAATCAAACGAGATGGCAGGCCCCGTGGCGGTACACGTGCCCAACTCGCCGATATTTTCATCGCCGAGAATGTCTTCCATCTTTTGCAAGCCATGTCCGTCGCCTACAATCCATGGCTCACAATCCCCTACGTCATTGTCGTTACAAGCGTCATCGTCGTTACAAGCGTCATCGTCTTCACCTTCTGCGTCTCCGAAATCGCCTTTGGCTATTCGTGTTAATGAGAAAAGGTTGGAAGCGAATTCGGGTGCGTTGTTGAAGAGGAAGAGGCCCGGGAGGATTGCTATCCCGGTGATGAATGGGGTTTGGGGATTTGGTTTAGAGACGCCGAGACGTGAGGAGGAGAGGGTGGAGGTTATGGAGGCTGAAGGAGATGGGTATTCGGTTTATTGTAAACGAGGGAGAAGAGGGCTCATGGAGGATCGATACTCTGCTTTCGTTGATGCCAACGGAGATTCTAAACAGGTACCCTTTGTAAAAATCTTTTTATTCTGGCTTTGTTTTGTTTGGTCTCTGAGAAAAATAATAGAAATTAAAACAGAAAAAAGAAGTTTCTTTTTTCCCCTTCAATCAATTTAGTTTAGCATAAGAAATTATGGGTTTTTGTTAAGAGGAAAATCTTTATATTATAATGATTAATAATAATATTCTAATTGTATCAATCTATTTTGGTATCTGATTTTACAATTTGGAATTGAGATGACTGAATTCATGTGTTTACAGGCTTTCTTCGGTGTTTTTGATGGGCATGGTGGCTCAAAAGCAGCGGAATTCGCTTCGAAGAATTTGGAGAAGAACATTATGGCAGAGGTCTCAAGCAGATGCGGAGAGGAAATGGGAATTGAAATGGCAATTAGAAATGGCTACTTGACCACAGACAGAGAGTTCCTAAAGCAAAGCGTTGGTGGTGGTGCTTGTTGCGTCACAGCATTGATTCACAACGGCGACCTTGTGGTTTCCAATGCCGGTGACTGCCGGGCTGTTATGAGTCGTGGTGGAGTTGCTGAGGCTCTCACCTCTGATCACCAGCCTGCCAGGAAAGACGAAAGAGACAGAATTGAAGCCTTGGTAAGCAAGCAATTTCCAACTCTTAACAATTATTGGTAAAAGTAGTAGCTGAGCCGACCCATTTGCTGATTATGTTTTCTTGATTTTGTTTATGCAGGGCGGTTATGTGGATTGTTGCCATGGTGTTTGGAGAATACAAGGGTCTCTTGCTGTAACTAGAGGAATTGGAGATCGAAATCTGAAACAATGGGTGATTTCAGAACCAGAAACTAAAGTTTTAAAGATTAAGCCTGACTGCGAGTTCTTGATCTTAGCCTCTGATGGTCTCTGGGACAAGGTAAATTCTTATCTCTATAACTATACTCAATCAGTTTGATTGTTTTGGTAAGTTCTTTTCCATAAACCATTTGGATTCAAAATTGATTTTATTTCTTTTTTCCCCTCTCCAGGTTACTAATCAAGAGGCAGTAGATCTTGTTCGCCCTTTATGCATAGGTGTTAACAAGCCAGAACTATTCTCTGCTTGTAAAAAGCTGAATGAATTGTCATCAAGGAGGGGCTCAATTGATGATATAAGTGTGATGATAATCCAGTTGGGTAGTTTCAGTCCCTAATTTTACATCTAGCATAGAAGAATTCAGGATGGAGATGTTTGAATTTTGCATCTCCTGCAAGTGTTTTCTCTTTTTCTCAAGAAACTTGCAGCAACAGAATCTGTGGATGGCAGGCACCTGATGTGAAATTTTAACCTTGTCATCTAGTTGGCTGTTGATGGCGGAGGTGTTGACTGTAGCTTATGATGATTGGGAGGACTGGTTTATGTGCAGTTGTGCACTGTCCTGATTGTAATGCTATCCCATCTGTGTTCAATTGGATCTGATGTATATAGGCTAAAATTGGAAGCATATCTAACAATCTAGGCCTTGTATTCAATTTTCCAAATATATATACACATTTATATACAAAAAATTTTCATTTTCCTGGTTTGATTGTTACATTTTGAATGCTATATTTGGTTTGAGCAGCTATTCCTTCCTATATGTGTGTTCATCTCACATGTCGAACGGGGCTATTATAATTTGTCACGGATTTTGAGTTGGGAAAGCAGATTAACAATGCGAGGCAAGATCTTTTAGCATATTAGGGCACACTAGCTACTACTACAAGGAGTTGACCATTTACTGTGTCGTTTTGAAGATTCCTTTTAGTGTGATGTCGTGGGGACGGAGTCAAGTAAGAGGAGCACTGCAATTTGTTTTGTGTGGATGGTGGACCTGGTCGGTCTTGTTTGGCTGCTGTTGCTGCATTTATTGATTTTTAAGGTTTTTTTTTTAATTATATATTTATTTTTTTCACCATATTTTAATTATAAAAAAAAGGAAAACAAATCATTTGACTGCCATGTCAATATAAGAACACAAGTAATAAAGGTTCTTTTTAAGATTTTGAAAATATATATAGCTTTGGAGTTTGTTTTCCTCATAAGCCCCAAAAAATTTTGACTAAATAAAAAATAAATAAATAAATATTCATCTAAATTTGAGAGTGCTTTTGTAACTGAATTCTTAAATAACAAACAATAAAATAATAAAGTTATATCCCACTACTGTTAAAATCTCCCTCCTTCATACTAATATTATAATAAGATCAATATACTCTATTATGATATAGAGAAATTAATAAAATATTAAACTAATAATACAGTAATCAATGATTATTTTATTTAAAACTTCATCTCACATCTTATTTAATATATATTTTAATAATTTAACAATAAATATTCTTATAAGTTACATTTTATTAAACATATCAATTATTTATTAATTACTTATAAATATTTTAATATAAATATAATTATAAAAAATTTTGAACATATATAAATTTAAATTATTTTATAAATATTTAATAATTATAAATTAACTTTTATAAATTAAGTCAGTTATTCTCTTATAACTCAAGGCAAAGGACCTCCAATTGAAGAAGCTCCAAGTGGATTTCCACTCATGTGCAATATTGTGTGATGCACATCCATTTAAAACTTTTTTTTTTTAATTGACCCTAATTAATTGTCTTCGACTTCGGCCCACTTCATGTCCACGTATCATGGCCTTGATTTGCTATTTCTGTTAGGTCCATAATTATGCAACTTATCTTCTCTAAGTAATGTGGGAGGAGAAACCTTTTATAATGTTCCTCATTGCATTTAGAGCATTAAGTCCATGGGATTAGTGGAGGCAAGGCTTGAAAAAAAGTCTTAAAAGTTACCTGCTCAAATCATAAATATAGGAAAAAGGAAGGCTGCTACTAGGAAGTTCAATGTCTTCTCAATTATGTGAAGAACAATTTCAACTCTTTTGGAGTGAGTAATGGATCCAACTTTTACAGATATCTAATCCAATCGAAGTATAATACGACTAATTTAGATAATATATAATTGAATTCAAATTTAAAGAATAATATTCATGATAAATTTAGATTGAATGTGAATTTTACGTATTAAGTATTTATTACTCGTTTATATGAATAATTAATTAAATATAAAATATGTCTTTTTTTATAATAATATTTATAAATTTTTATATATTTTATTTTAAATAAAATATGATTTAAATATTTTATAGAATTATTAAAATTCTAAAATATAAAATATGAATAACAAATATTTTTTTATGTGAATTATTAATTAAAAATATAAAATTAAATATATTTATATATTTTTTCAGATAATAATAATTGGATTTTGGACTGATTCAAATAATTACTAATAAATTTTAATCATAATTCAAATAAATTTAAATTTTAAAAATATTAATTAAATTATGGTATTGTAAATAAATTTCATTAAGATTTATCATACTTGTATATTAATTACTATAAATATTAAATAATACCCAAGTTCATAATTTTAAAAATATTTTTATAATTAGGCAAAATTAAAGTGTCCAATCATTGTATTTTATAGTAATATAACCTAAATAAATAAATAATTTGGTATTTAAATATGTTGTCTTATTAATGAATACCTAAAAAATATTTTTCATGAATTATTTTATGAATAGCTCAAATATTAAAAGTGTAAGGAAAGTATTTTTAAAAAATAAACAGATTGTAAAATAATTAAAATTTAATCTAATGGTAAAAATTTAAAATTTATTTAAAAGCCTTAAATTTAAATATTTTAATTTAAAAGAAAGAAATTAGGTCATTTCAATACGAGAATAATAAATCTATTTTTATAAAGAAAAATCATGTCAAAGCCTCACCATCATAATATAGCTTAACTAATATCTTAATAAATATTTATATAATTACTAATAATCAATGAAAAGGAAAAAAAAAAAAAAAAACAATGCATAGAATCTCTTTTGCTCTAACCCAGGGGACAGAGTCGGACAAGTAATAGGCAGAAGAGGATCATTCATTTATTAGCATAATTGCCATGTTATATGTGAATAATTTATAATTTTTATTTTTTAATTATATTTAAAAAAATAAATTATCATCATTAAATTAATTTTTTTTATTTAATTTAATTTAAATAAATTTTTATTTATCATAATAATAAAATTTTAATTAGTTTATAGTGTGATTAATTAAAATATCTATTTAATTCTTTTTTTATATATATTAATAATAATTTTCATGATTATTTCATTTAACATGTAATAAAAGTATTTTATTTAAAAAATAATTAAAATTTATTAAATTTTTATATTTTATCTTATAATTTATGTAAAATGATGTTTATTTTTTTATAAATTATAAAAAATATATTAGATTGGTGGGAAAATAATATTATTTTAAAAACATATAAATATAATGTTTTTTATATATTAATATAATAAATATATGAAATTATTAATAAAGAATTGAATTATTTAATTTTAATACAACTCAACTCAACTCAACCAAGCCTTTATCCTAAAAATTTGGGGTCGGCTATATGGATTCGCTTTCTCCACTCTGAACAATTTTGAGTTAAATCCTCAGAAATGTGTAATGCTTCTATGTGGTGCTACTCTCCTCCTAGTCAATTTAGATCTACCTCTTTTTTTTTTCTATCCTCTAACCTAATGTGCTCTACTTGTCTAACTGGAGCCTTCGTATGTCTACGCTTCATATGATCAAACCACCTCAATCTCCCTTCTCTCAACTTATTTTCAATTGTTACCACTCCTACATTTTCTCTAATACTCTCATTACGGACTTTATCTAGTTTAGTATGGCCACTCATCCACCTTAACATTCTCATCTCTGCAACTCTTATTTTAGATGCATACGACTCTTTCAGTGCCCAACACTCACTACCATATAACATAGCCATTATATGGTCATGCATTTAAAAATTTTCCTTTCAATTTATTGGGAATCTTATGATCATATAAAACTCCCGTGGCACGTCTCCACTTTAACCATCCGGCTTTAATCCTATGACTAACATCCTCCTCACATCCCCCATCTACTTGAAGGACTGAGCCTATATATTTAAAGTGATTACTTTGGATAGTATCAGTCCATTCAAACTAACTCATTCCCTATCACCAGTTTGGCCTTCACTGAACTTACAATGCATGTATTCTATTTTCGTTCTACTTAAATTAAAACCCTTTGACTCTAGAGTACTTTTCCAAAGTTTCAGCTTTTTATTGACTCATTATCGTGTCTTATCTATCATAACAATATCATCCGCAAACATCATGCACCAGGAAATACTCTATTGTATATGTTTCGTCAGTTCATCTAAAACTAATGTAAAAAGGTAAGGGCTTATGCCTGATCTTTGGTGTAATCCAATTGAGATCGGAAAATCTCTTGTGTCCCCTCCCACTGTGCACACAATAGTAGTTGCTCATTCATACATATCTTTCAATACTTGTATGTACCTAATAGATACCTTTTTTGTTCTAAAATTATTTAATTTTAACAATTATGAAAATATATAATATTATTATTAATTAAAAACAATATTTTATTATATTATTTTTTAAAAATACTATAAGTTAATTTTTTTTATTAATTTAATATATTTTTTATAAAATAATTGATTGATAAAAATAGTTATCATTTTGTATAAATTTATAATATAAAATAAATACATTTCATAAAAATATAAAATTTAAAATATCATTATTTTCATTAATATATTAAATATTAAAAATACATATTATTTTTAAAAAGATATACTTCATAATTTAATATTGTGATTTTATTGTTTTTAATTATTTTTATTTGGAACTAAATTTTCGATGTAATTATATTTATATTTTATCTTTAAAATTTTACTTATATATAAAAATATATAATTTATGCAGAAAAATATAAATAATTAATTAAAATTTAAAAATAATTTTATTAAAAATTAATGATAATAAAATATAGATAATTAAAATATTAATTATAATTGCATTCGATATATAATTATAATGAAATAAAATATTTAAAAAATTAAAAAATATTAAATAAGAAATTTATAAAAAATTAATAATTAAATAAATATTAATTAAATATGTTGAAATAAATAAAATTTGAAGATGATAATTAATAGTTTTGAAAAAAATAATAAAAAATAATATAAATGAAAAGAAGATTGAGAGTATTCAAGTGAAATGAAAATATTTGATGAGAGGAGAATACTTAATATGTGTCAAATGTCTCATATAACATATTATATATAGACAAATAAATAAAAATTATTTAAATTAAAAAATTAATTTATAATTAAATATTATTTAATTAAAAAATAGCAATAAAACATTAAAATTTAATTTTTATAATAATAAAAATATTTTCTATTCACTTAATCGTTTCAATTAAATAGTTATAAGTTAGCTATAATGATAATAATAATAAGTATTAATTAATCTTGAAAAATTGAAATAAAAAAATCAAATTATTAACATAAAAAATAATACATATTAATTATAAATAAGTCAATTTTTTATATTTTATTTTTATATTTTTTTATGTAAATTATACTTTTTATCTTTTAAATTTTATAACAAAGGTTTCATAACAAAAATAATAAAAATATAATAATAAAATAAAAATATTTATTAAAAATATAAAATAATATAAAATTATTAAATTATATGATAGTTGATTACAAGATTACGATCAATTTTTTTAAGTCAGTGACCGTCAATAACTTATTATTATTATTATTATCATTATCGAGGTAATAAATGGTATATAATATTTTTATATAAATAAATTTATAAAAAATAAAAAAAATAAATTTTAAATAATATATTTAATCATAAAAAATTTAATCTTAAAAAAATTAAATTTTAAAAAAATAATATTTAAATTATAAATATTAACGTAATATTATAAAAAATAATAATTAAAAAAAATAAAAAATAATATTTATAAAATAATATAAATAATTGTTTAATAATTTATTTAATTATAATTTTTTTAAAAAAATTAAATTAATAATAATAATTTAAATTATAAATATTAAGTAATATTATAAATAATAATAATTAATATAAAAAAAAATATTTATAAAGAATCATACGCTATAAATTTTTTTAAAAAAAATTTTATGTGTCATTTTTAAAAAAATATCTTTCTATTTTACATAGATATATAAATTATAACTTGATTAAATTGAATTAAAATTTAATTATCATTAATTAATATTTATTATTATTATTAAATTTAAAAAATAATATTATAAAATATGAAAATCGTTAACATCGGCACAAATGGCCTCCGAAGCCACAATTTAACATGCCTGCGGTTTGTCCCTCTTACATGGGATTTTTTTTTAAAAAACATAAAAAATAAAAATAAAATATATAATATTTTTAATCACTAGTCTTTCTTCCGATTACTCATTTCTCCTTTTATTAGATGGGATCTCTATTCCTCCGTTAACATTCCTTTACATTTTCTGTTCCCTCTCTTCTACTAGTCTTCTTTTTAGATCTCCTCCACTGATTTCTAGGGTTCCATCGGCGCTCTAGATCTCGCTGCGACTGGAATAACCACTGGATTGGTGTCGACTTTCTCTCAAATCGGCGGTTCGATTCCAATCGCAGATCTGATTCGCCGATTCTGAGCTCTCTATCTCTTGCTCACCATGGCTGCCGCTAACGCCCCGATCACTATGAAGGAAGTCTTAACTGTGAGTTCTCTTTTACTCAGCTCCTCTGTGCACTTGCTTCAATTTCTTTAGTTTTAAAAAATTGAGCTTAGTACTGATCAATTTTGGATGTAAGCCACTCACTTGTTTATAATTTTGTTTGATTTGTCATCTAAGCTGTGCTTATGGTACTTGGCTGGTATTAATTTTTTTGTGGATCTGATTCGTCTGCTGCATCTCTAGATCTGTTAATTATTTTTCAGAACACTTTTGTAGTTATTTGTTTGTTTTAAAACATTTAATTTTGTTTTTTTTTTGTATGCTATAGTGAGGGAGTGGTGATTTAAGAAGTGTGAGGTGAATTTGGTCTGATCTGTGTGTTTTTTTTCAGTTGCCGAGCATTGGGATCAATCCCCAGTTCATCACATTTACAAATGTCACAATGGAGTCGGACAAGTATATATGTGTACGGGAAACTGCTCCGCAGAATAGTGTTGTGATTGTGGATATGAATATGCCAATGCAGCCATTGAGGCGGCCTATAACTGCAGACTCGGCTCTCATGAATCCAAATTCTAGAATCCTTGCCTTGAAAGGTAGGATATCGAATCATGATTTAAATGACTTGCTGATTTTATGCAATTATGATCTATGACATACAAAAATTCTTATGATTGACAATTGCTTTATTCAATATATTGGGTTCTAGATAAATGCATTAGTTGTCCCTTTTACTGGTTTGTAGATAGCTACTTTATTTTGCAGCATTTGAGATCAGATGTTTCTCTTTTGGTATATATTTAAGTTTGCCTTTTTATATTCTTGGACACATACTGGTTCTGGTTTGCCTAAACCCAATCAAGACTGAAGTTTAATTCATAATTATAATCTTCACTTCCATTTCATTTGTATGCAAAGTGAACTGGCAGGCAGGGGTGGTCATTATTCGGTTGAATCGAATAAACTGAACTGAACCGCCTTAATTCGGTATTTTAGTTCGGTTTTTGAGATAATTCTGTTCGGCTCGGTTCGGTTTTGTATTTTAAGAATTTCGGTTATTTCGGTTTTGAAGAGAAAAAATCGGTTGAACAGAACCAAATCGAATTACTTCATTAATTTTTAAATTCATTTATTTTTATAGGGAATTTATGAATTATATAGAGTTATATATATATAAGTTGTTTAATTTTATTTATTAATGGTTATTAGGTTCAAACCAAGGTCAAAATCAGATCAAATAACTTGAAAATCAAGTCTAAATTAAAAAAATCAATTGAAATTCAAAAACCGATCGGTTCAAACCGAACAGAACTGAAATAGAATGGTTCTGTTTGGTTTTTCATTCATTTTGGTTTCGGTTAGATTTTTAAAATATGGTAATTTGGTTAATTCGGTTTGGTTTGGTTTGGACCGAATACTCAGCATTACTGGTAGGGTGGCTAGTGCTTTTTATGCTTTTTCCACCTCCATGTTTAGCATTTTATTTTTAGCTCTAATTGTGCCTAGTCTGATAGCAGTTTTTTTGTTACCGGTTGTGCTATTCTATCCAAATTACAACACCATTACATGATGTGACTGGCCAAATAGGATTTTTGAATATAAATTTTACATTGTTGTGTTATTCTTTCTAATAGTGCCATTAATTTAGTGTTATTCTTTCCAATAGTGCTATTTATTCTACCCAGGGTGCATGATGGAGTTTTTGTATATCTATCAAGATATTCGTACCTTGATTAAAGGGATAAATACAAAAGAAGTCCTAGAGTATGATCAATTTAGGTCCTGTTGCCTAAAATGTGATGATTTAAGTCCTAAACAATTTAAAAATTTAAATTCAATTCCTGCTGAAAAATTTCTTTAAATCTCGATATTTTCTGCTGCATATTCATCGAGTAGAATGGGTTTTAAGTTCAATTCCTACTATCCAACTTGTGGTTATAATTAAGTTAAAATTCAAGATTTTTCTTATGTCGTTAAAATTTAACTATAAGTTACATAGTAATAAAAATATTTCATTGCAACATTTAATGTTGTGAGATTTAACGGAGAAGATTATTCTTCTGGTTTGTGGTGTCAGTTGACCAATCAAATTGGTGTTATCTCACTGTATGACAATGTAAACTTTGTTTATTATATTTGACAGTGCAGCATGTGCATATTAAGAGCAGTTGCACCTTGCATTGACGGACATGTGACATCTATCCATGAAAATAGCTTTTTGTCTCCACATGTTTGTGAGTACAAGGTACACATGAAAGTAACGCACTGTATGCACCCAATAAATCCACATTATATTTTAATAGGCATACTGTCAATGATGATGGTAACAGTGATAATAATGAAATGTTTTTGTGGCCATCTCATGTATTTTTTTAAGTTGATTTCTTCACACCTTTGCATCATATATGGATTACTGTAGTTCCATGCCATTTGTTAATTATAGTTCAATTTTTTAATTGTTTTTGAGGCATTATTTTTTATGTTTATTTGTCATGATGACTAGTGTGGGATATTTACTTTCTGTATTTTCTTTTTGATGCTATAAATTCGATATTTTTCATGTGCATGATGAGTGTACATTTACTTAAACATAAAGTTATATATGTACGCAATGTGCATAAATTTGTGCTGGCTACTTCTGCTTATGATTTATTTTATTTTTCCCAAAGCCCAACTCCCAGGAGCTACTCAGGATCACCTCCAGATATTTAACATTGAAATGAAAGCAAAAATGAAATCTCATCAGATGCCAGAGCAGGTAATAACTGCTTTTTATTTTTTTATGTAAAGAAAAAAAAATGCAAGTATTGTACTATTTTACACTGAGATTGTTGTAATTTATTTTATCTGATCTAAAGTGAGTCTCTTTGCTTCATGCACAGGTTGTCTTTTGGAAGTGGATAACCACAAAGATGTTAGGCTTGGTCACACAGACCTCAGTTTACCATTGGTCAATTGAAGGCAAGATTCCTTTTGCATTTCTAACCTCATGGCATCTTGGATTTTTTTACTTATTTTGGTTCTCTAGTCTGTCTTCCATTATCTTTTTTCTTATTTTTTGTTTGCTATGATGTATATCTGACTATATCTTCAATGCAGGTGATTCTGAACCTGTCAAGATGTTCGACAGAACAGCTAATTTGGTGAACAATCAGATAATTAACTACAGATGCGACCCTTCTGAGAAGTGGTTGGTTCTTATTGGCATAGCTCCTGGTTCACCTGAGGTATGTGGCCATTATTATAATTATTTTCTGAAGTTTGTACACTATGATATTCCTTTTCACGAGGGTTGTACATTCCCTTTATTTGAGGAGAAAATGTTATGCTTTCATTTTCTTAAGAAGAAATTTGTAGCCAGTAAAATATGGATCTATGATAGTAGTATTTGTATTTTACATGCTTAGGACAATCTGGCTGTGCAGGCCTCTATTGTGAAGCCCAAGCATTTTTAAGCCTTTTTTGACTTGTTTAGCCAATCTGGTGGTCTGAAATCTGGATGTTGTAGAGTCCAGATCTGAACTGTCATGCCTAAGCTCTGTGAATTAGTAATGGAGTTCAGGTTTAGGTTTTAATGTTTAAATGTTGTTTGGTCATCTTGCCTCTTTGTTGCAAGTACACCAGTTTTCACTTATTGCAACTCACAATAGTCATTTTACTTGTCTATCTGTGCTCATTTTGAATCCCATAGTCTTTTAGACACGGCCCATGCTACAGATTACTTCGTATATATTTTCCCTGCTATCTTGATGGCGAATGATTTTGATTCCTAGTCTATATTGTTTACAGAGGCAACAATTGGTTAAGGGGAACATGCAACTTTTCTCTGTGGATCAGCAGCGGAGTCAAGCTCTTGAAGCTCATGCTGCATCATTTGCCCAATTTAAGGTGTGGAGATTTTGCTAACCTATAATGCGCTTCCTATAGTTTTTTGCATTTGAAGTATTGCATTAGTGAGGGTTATTGCATGTCTTTCTTTGTCTCAAACAGGTTCCAGGAAATGAGAATCCTTCCATTCTCATTTCTTTTGCTACAAAAACTTTTAATGCTGGGCAGATCACGTCGAAGTTGCATGTCATTGAGCTTGGTGCTCAACCAGGTCAACTTTTTTATTCATTCTCTGAAAAATGTTATGTTTAGATCTAGTTTGGCGTTTTCGATTGTAATTATTAATTAGTCCTCTTGTAGTTATCGTGCATGATGCACCTATTATATTTGTACTTGCGACTTCTGAATAGGATTGTTCGTGTTCTAATATTGGAATCGTATTAGCAGGGAAGCCATCATTTACGAAGAAACAGGCTGATCTTTTCTTTCCTCCCGACTTTGCTGATGACTTTCCTGTTGCAATGCAGGTGGGCCTGCTGCTGATTTTTCTTAAACCTCTATATAGTAATTTGCTATTTACAAATTAAGTCCTGAATCTGTTAATTGCAGATATCCCACAAATACAGTTTGATTTATGTGATCACCAAGCTTGGGCTGCTATTTGTTTATGACTTGGAGACAGCTACTGCTGTATACAGAAATAGAATCAGTCCGGATCCAATATTTTTGACAGCTGAAGCTTCAACGGTGGGGGGGTTTTATGCCATAAATAGGCGGGGCCAGGTGTTGCTAGCTACTGTGAACGAAGCAACACTCGTGCCATTTGTTAGCGGCCAAGTATGTTCATATGTTTACTTCTTCTCTTGGCAGCATCTAAAAGAAGAGCTGTGTGTTTATTTTGTTAATCTGAAAATTGTTGTTGCAGTTGAATAATTTGGAGCTTGCTGTTAATCTTGCCAAAAGAGGAAACCTTCCTGGTGCAGAGAATTTGGTAAATTAATGTCTTTCTTGGTTATTTTTTTCTTCTTATTATTTACTTTGTGATTTTTTGTTTAATGGGATTTCATTTACTTGCTATCTTGGACTTTTCAGGTTGTCCAGCGTTTCCAGGAGCTGTTTGCTCAAACAAAGTATAAAGAGGCAGCTGAGCTTGCTGCCGAGTCGCCACAAGGAATTCTTCGAACACCTGATACCGTTGCTAAGTTTCAGGTTTTCATCATGTTTTTTACTCTTATGTTGGTGTTGACTATGCTTCTGTCTGATTTTCTTTTTGTTTTTATTCTTAGCTAATTCTATCTGTTTCAAAACTTGTAGAGTGTTCCTGTGCAAGCCGGGCAAACACCTCCTTTACTGCAGTACTTTGGGACACTTCTAACTAGAGGAAAGCTTAATGCATTTGAGTCTTTGGAATTATCACGACTTGTTGTCAATCAAAATAAGAAGAATCTTTTAGAGAATTGGTTGGCGGAGGACAAGTTGGAATGTAGTGAAGAACTTGGAGACCTTGTGAAGGTTTGATTTGCACTTTCTTGAAACTTACTTGGGTCCTTGTAATGTTGAATTTTGATAAAAAAAGGCAAAGTTTCTATTCATTAAATTCTGCCTTTTTCTTTTTTTTGGATTTTTGTATATGATATTGGTGATACTGTTACCATTATAGACCGTGGATAATGACCTTGCACTGAAAATATATATCAAAGCTAGAGCTACTCCAAAAGTTGTTGCGGCTTTTGCTGAGAGGAGGGAGTTTGACAAAATTTTGATTTACTCGAAGCAGGTAAGGGATTTTTTTTTGGTGTCTTGATTGATTGTATGATCTCTTTATTGAATGCTTGCTAGATTTATGCAAACCTGAGCCCTTTTTTAGTTCCAGTTTCTCTCTCTCTCTCTCTCTCTCTCTCTCTCTCTCTCTCTCTCCTCGTTGATGAATTGTGTTTGTGACTGTATTTGTGGTTTTATGTTGCTTTAGGTTGGGTATACTCCTGACTATTTGTTCCTTCTGCAAACAATTCTCCGTTCAGATCCTCAGGTATCATCCACCATCAAGTTAAAAATTTTATAGAACATATCTTGGTGAATTAAAAAGACCTATAACGTAGGGCAATTATAAATATTTTATGGTGCTAAGTTCTGTGCTGGATTTCCATTTTCTTTTGATACAAAATAAATGTTCCATTTGAATTTAATAACAGGGAGCACTGAATTTTGCTTTGATGATGTCCCAAATGGAGGGAGGTTGTCCTGTTGATTACAATACCATCACTGATCTGTTTCTTCAGGTAGAGTCCTTGTCAATGCTTCTGTTATTTTGTTTTTTTTATAATAACAAGTTTAATGCATTTTGATGGCATTAATTATTATTTTTTTTTTTTTATTTTTTTATTTTTTATAATAACAAGTTTAATGCATTTTGATGGCATTAATTGTATCTTATTATTTCTAATCTTTGCTAATGCACTCATTAGTTATTTTGCAGAATGCTTAATACAGCAAGAAATTTTATTTGTGAAATCATTATGAAATGCAATAAATTCAGAAAATTATATCATGTATTCATTTTATTTTCATTTCTAATATATGTTTTTCTTAATTCAGAGAAACCTGATTCGTGAGGCAACAGCTTTTCTGTTGGATGTTTTGAAGCCAAATCTACCAGAACATGGTTATCTGCAAACAAAGGTTATTTATTAGTTTTTGTTTTTCTCAGATAAGGGTATTTATTAATATCTATTTTCATGTTCAACTTTCTGATGTTTGCTTTGCCATAGGTCCTTGAAATCAATTTGGTAACATTTCCTAATGTAGCTGATGCTATTCTAGCCAATGGAATGTTCAGCCACTATGATCGCCCTCGAATTGCTCAACTTTGTGAAAAAGCCGGTCTATACATCCGAGCCCTGCAAGTAATATGGCTTGTTGCATGCTTAAGTTCTGTTTTTCATATTGAATTGTTATTATTCCTCAAGTTAATATTACCTATTTTGTGCAGCATTATTCAGAGTTGCCAGATATTAAACGTGTCATTGTTAATACCCATGCAATAGAGCCTCAGGTGCATTTTGTTGATTGGTTGTTTCTCATGCTAAGAATGGAAAATATGAGATTGCTTATAGAATGGTTTATTATAGGCACTTGTGGAGTTTTTTGGTACCCTATCACGAGAATGGGCTTTGGAGTGCATGAAGGATCTGTTGCTGGTGAATCTAAGAGGCAACCTTCAGATAATTGTGCAGGTATGACATGCCTTCTTGTTTGATAAATTAGTAATTTTAGCATGTTGTGCTAGGGTAACTCAAGTTCATCTGTGCAGACTGCCAAGGAGTATTGTGAGCAGTTGGGTATTGATGCGTGCATAAAACTTTTTGAGCAATTCAAGTCCTATGAAGGGCTGTACTTTTTCCTTGGGTCGTATTTGAGTTCCAGGTATTTTTTTTATCCTTTGAATAATATACCTTTTCTTTCGTTTGTGTCCATTTTAGTGATATAAATTCTGATTGAATTTATTTTTCATTGTTTTCTTGGATTATTGGACAGTGAGGATCCTGATATACACTTCAAGTACATTGAGGCAGCTGCTAAAACTGGACAAATAAAGGAGGTTGAGCGTGTTACTAGAGAATCAAATTTTTATGATGCTGAAAAGACAAAAAACTTTCTGATGGAGGCCAAACTTCCAGATGCTAGGCCGCTGATTAATGTTTGTGATCGTTTTGGTTTTGTGGCTGATCTCACACACTACCTCTACTCAAATAATATGCTTCGCTATATTGAAGGTTATGTTCAGAAGGTATGTGAGTAATGCTTTGAATGTGCACAATTACTTTTAACTATCTTATATATATGCTCCATTTTTTGAGTTCTTGAATGTTTCTCTTGATAGGTGAACCCAGGTAATGCACCTTTGGTTGTGGGGCAGTTGCTGGATGATGAGTGTCCTGAAGACTTCATTAAGGGCCTGATTCTTTCTGTCCGTTCTTTGCTTCCTGTTGAGCCCCTTGTGGAAGAATGTGAGAAGAGGTGATTCCTAGTCTGTCAGTGCTTCCTTGTTCTGGTTGCTTTCTACTTTATTGTTCTCATGTTTTGCTTGTGGTTTGCAGAAACCGACTTCGTTTGCTCACTCAGTTTTTGGAGCATCTTGTGAGTGAGGGAAGCCAAGACGTACATGTCCACAATGCTCTGGGTAAAATTATTATTGATAGCAATAACAATCCAGAGCACTTCCTCACAACCAACCCTTACTATGATTCCCGGGTAGTTGGTAAGTATTGTGAGAAACGTGATCCCACCCTGGCTGTTGTGGCTTACCGGAGAGGACAATGTGATGATGAACTTATCAATGTAACAAATAAGAACTCTTTGTTCAAATTGCAAGCCAGGTTTGTGATTCATTTAGTTCTAGCTTTTGTTGGATACAAATATTTCATACATTGAGTTCTATGTATTTGTAACTCCCGGTTATTTAGTTCTAGCTTTTGTTGGATACAAATATTGCATACATTGAGTTCTATGTATTTGTAACTCCTGTTGCAGATATGTGGTTGAAAGGATGGATGCTGATCTTTGGGAGAAGGTTCTTAATCCTGAGAATGAATACAGAAGACAGCTCATTGATCAAGTTGTATCTACTGCTTTGCCTGAAAGCAAGAGCCCTGAACAAGTTTCTGCAGCAGTTAAGGCTTTCATGACTGCTGATCTACCCCATGAGTTAATTGAGCTTCTTGAAAAGATTGTGCTCCAAAACTCTGCATTCAGTGGAAATTTCAACCTGCAGAATCTACTTATCTTGACCGCCATCAAGGCAGATCCATCTAGAGTTATGGATTACATTAACAGATTAGATAATTTTGATGGACCTGCTGTTGGAGAAGTGGCTGTAGAAGCGCAGCTATATGAGGAAGCATTTGCAATTTTCAAGAAGTTCAACTTAAATGTTCAGGCTGTAAATGTCTTATTGGACAATATTCGAAGCATTGATCGTGCAGTGGAGTTTGCATTCCGTGTTGAAGAAGATGCTGTTTGGAGCCAGGTGGCAAGGGCTCAACTCAGGGAGGGGCTGGTGAGTGATGCTATTGAGTCATTTATTCGTGCAGATGATGCTACTCAATTCCTGGAGGTCATTCGTGCTGCTGAGGATGCAAATGTCTATCATGACTTGGTGAGGTACCTCCTGATGGTTAGGCAGAAGTCAAAAGAGCCGAAGGTGGACAGTGAGCTTATCTTTGCATATGCAAAGATTGATAGGCTGAGTGACATCGAGGAATTCATTCTCATGCCAAATGTTGCTAATCTCCAAAATGTGGGTGATCGTTTGTTTGATGAAGCTCTATATGAGGCTGCAAAGATAATATTTGCATTTATATCAAACTGGGGCAAGTTGGCTAGCACACTTGTGAAGCTGCAACAGTTCCAAGGTGCTGTTGATGCAGCACGAAAAGCCAACAGTGCGAAGACCTGGAAGGAAGTTTGCTTTGCTTGTGTTGATGCTGAGGAGTTCCGTTTGGCTCAGATCTGCGGTCTCAACATTATTATTCAGGTGATTTATTACGTTCTATTGCTAATTGTGGTTGACTTGACTTTCAGATCTGGCATTTTGGTTGTTCTAGATGTGTGGATCTTGAAGTTTTTGAAATGCTTCTTTGAATCCTAAGGATGATCCTTATGCGATGTTGTAGATCATCTTATGTCATAAAAAGTCTCTTTTGACTTGAGAATTCCTTCTCTAATATATACATTTTAAAGATTTTTCTGGATTTTCATGAATTCACTTAGTGTTTTTTTTACATTTGCTCTAATATGTTTATGCTGTTCATCAATTTTGTGGGATGTTGTGAATTTTTTAGGTGGATGATTTGGAAGAGGTCAGTGAATATTACCAAAACAGAGGATACTTCAATGAACTAATCTCTCTTATGGAGAGTGGTTTAGGGTTAGAACGTGCGCACATGGGCATTTTCACAGAGTTGGGAGTATTGTATGCAAGATATCGTCCTGAGAAGCTTATGGAACATATTAAATTGTTCTCGACCCGTCTCAATATTCCCAAGCTCATACGAGCTTGTGATGAACAGCAGCATTGGATGGAACTTACCTATTTGTATATCCAATACGATGAATTTGATAATGCTGCAACTACCATAATGAACCATTCACCTGAGGCATGGGATCACATGCAATTTAAAGATGTTGCAGTCAAGGTTGCTAATGTGGAGCTATATTATAAGGCAGTCCATTTCTACTTGCAAGAGCACCCTGATCTTATCAATGATCTTCTCAATGTGCTGGCACTACGTGTGGACCATACTCGTGTTGTTGACATTATGCGGAAGGTCCTTCCTTGTGCTGTCACATTACATTTTTAAAATTAGCTGAATGATGTTTTATTCATGGTTCTAACTCTTTTGAGGTTATGCAATATTCCTTTTTGGTTTTCAGGCAGGACACCTTCTTCTGGTGAAGCCATATATGGTTGCTGTTCAGAGCAATAATGTGTCTGCTGTCAACGAGGCTTTGAATCAAATCTATGTAGAGGAGGAAGACTATGAAAGATTGCGTGAATCAATTGATATGCATGACAACTTTGATCAGATTGGCCTTGCTCAGAAGGTTAATTTTTTCTGTTTTATCTTAATGTTAATTAGAAGATGAAATCTGAAATTGTAGCCCATATCTATTACTGTGAGCAGATTGAGAAACATGAACTTCTTGAAATGAGACGTGTTGCTGCATACATCTACAAGAAGGCAGGAAGGTGGAAGCAGTCCATCGCATTGTCAAAGAAAGACAACCTGTACAAAGATGCTATGGAGACAGCATCGCAATCTGGAGACCGTGAACTTGCAGAGGAGTTACTTGTTTATTTCATTGAACAGGTACCTATAACAGCCTACACTTGATTGATTTATCTCCTAGACAAATGATACGGCCCTTTGGTACAGTTATCGGTGACAAAAATTAAGATATAGGTCCACTTGGGCTGTGGTGGAACGGCTTTATTCACCTCTTTCACTGCTGATAATATGATTTTCTTGGTTACTTGTGATGATGAGCATCAAGCTTACATATGTTGCTTTAGGTGCCTATGATTGTCACTGATAGGGACTCATTATACTTCATTTTCTTGTTGAGCTGTGATGCTCAATTTAACTGGCTCCATAGCATGGACATCCTTAGGTAAAAGGCTTGTGGCGTAGAGGATTACTGATACTTTGTTTAGGATGTTGATGGTCAAATTGTTTTATGGATTCTTCTTTGGGTGTTTTACCCTTGGGTCCATACTCTCGTATTTATTATTTGGGATGTTACGAATTTTTTGTAAATTAGTGACTGGTTTAATTTATGTATTTTTTTTCCTTGTGCAGGGAAAGAAAGAATGTTTTGCATCATGCCTCTTTGTTTGTTATGATTTGATACGGGCAGATGTTGCTCTTGAACTTGCCTGGATGAATAATATGGTTGACTTTGCCTTCCCGTACCTGCTGCAGGTAATTTCTTAATTTCTTCTTTCATCTGCCATATGTTTGTTATCTACATACTGTGAGGAAGCCAATCTTGCTCTGCTGTATCAAGGATGTTTATGTTTGATGATGTACTCACTTTTATTTTTTCCACATGCAGTTTATCCGTGAGTACACTGGCAAAGTTGATGAACTTGTTAAGGACAAAATTGAGGCTCAGATTGAGGTCAAGGCTAAAGAGCAGGAAGAAAAAGAAGTTATTGCTCAGCAGGTAATTTTATTGGGAATTTTTTTTTGCTTTGGACAGTCTGAGATGCTGGGATTCTGTTATTCTAGCGTGATATAAAATGGATTTGGCTGAAAATTTCTAGTCCTACTTTTACATTTTTGGGGATGTTTCATTTTGCTTTAAGCAGTATGTTAACGGATTTGCATGATGTGATGCAGAACATGTATGCCCAGTTGCTTCCTCTTGCATTGCCCGCACCTCCAATGCCAGGCATGGGTGGAGGTTTTGCGCCGCCACCACCAATGGGTGGAATGGGAATGCCTCCAATGCCACCATTTGGAATGCCACCGATGGGTAGCTATTGACGTGCAGGTGACCCCTTTTTGGTAGAATTTAGCTGTGAATCCAAGTTGCTTATAATGGACATGCAAGTTCGGGCTTACCATCTGGTGGTGTTTACTGGTGATTTGGTGCCTTAATTCCTTTTTGTGTTTGTTTTGGTGGGATGAAGGTCTAGCTGAAATAATTGTCAATTTTAATTTTGATCTTTAGGTGTGTGGATAAGTGTTGTAATATTCTTTTGATAGGGAGTCATTTTTTGGCTGCTGTTAGTGGGCTAGCCGAGGATTTCCTGTGTCTGTATTTTTTTTTTCCTTGCAGTCTAGGAACTGGCAAGAGTATAGTACGAAATATTTAATACCGATATCTTTAATGCCGTTTGCTTTAATGAAACCATAAACCCTCTGCTTTTATGATTTTTAAGTCTCGATGTCGGTAGTTGGGAAGTCCAATTATGAAAGGGTGTCAAAGGTTCAACCTCAAAGTAGCTTGTGTGCTGCTTCCACTCTACTTTCATGGTGCTCGAGTTCAAACGTTTAAAAGCTCATTCTTAACCGGGCCATTGGGCCAGTTTCGGTTCCAGTAAAAGGAAGAAATTGAATCGTAACCACAACCTCCCCCAACGTTTTGGTTTGATCTTGTCTATTTTTTTCCCATTTTTTTTTTTTATAAATTTTGAAACGAAAAATAATAGTTTGGTGTGGATTCGAAATGGATGGTTTTGATTCAATTTTAGTATGATTTGTTCACGATTCGAGTTAAATGTGTTTGACTAGTTTTGGTTTGATTTAAATTGGTCTGCTCTTGATTCTGAATCAGCCCATTGTAAGCATTTGTTTGGCATTGCTTTTCTAGATTGGCAATTTTAACTTTAGGCTCTGATAGCGGAAAATTGGTATTTTTTAATATTTAGGTAGTCATGAAAATAGATGGATAAAAAATATTTTTTTAATTAAATAAAAAATTAAGCTATTTTGAATGTTGAGATAGAAAGTTATTTTTCTAATATTAAAATATGAAAATACTTAAATTAATGGTATGTGTGCAATTATATAACATTGTAATCAAACACTAGAAAATATATTTTGCTGGAAATGTATAATTTTGTTTTTCAAAATAAATGAATCTTTAATTTCAAGTAATTTTGAATAGACAGAAGCATTATTTTTTATTAAATTTTAGAAAAAAATATAAATTAATTTTTATATTTTAATGAAATTAATTATTTAATTTTTATATTTTAAAAAATATATTATGTAATCATTATATTTTGTTTTTATTGAATTGTGTAATCCTAATTCAGTTAAATTATTATTTAGTTTATCTATTTTATTGAAAATTATTAATTAATTTTTTTATTTTAAAAAATATATTAGATAGTCTTTATAATTTATTTTTATTAATAAATTAGTCTAATATTTATTTTTAATACTGAAACTATTCTATTTCTTTGCCTTTTATTTTTCTCCCTCCTTTATTTCTCTACACTTATATTTTTTATTCTCTACATACATATTCTTCTCTGCTCATTCTCTTTGTTTTCATTTTTTAATAAATTGGTACAAATTATCTATGTAAAAAGATTAATCAGTTTCTTTAAATCTTTAAGAAAACTTATTTCTTAGTGTAAAAAAAAACATAAAAATAATATCCAAGAAATTACATAAATATACTTAAACAATTTTTAAAGAAAGTGTAAGTTTAGATTTAGTTTTTCAAATAGCAAATTTTTCATATTTATGAAAAATATATTTTTTAAAATATTCTGTTTTTTAAAATGCATGAAAAAATTAATTAATTTTAATAAAATAAAATGATTAAATAATCATATTTGTTTAAAATATAAAGATCAATTAATTATTTTCCTTTAAATAGACAAACTAAATAAAAATTTGGCTAGCATTAAGTAATAAAAAATTTAATGGAGAAAATAAAAATATAAAAATTAAATAATATATTTTTTAAAATGTATAAATTAAATAATTAATTTTTTTAAAATAAAAAAACTGAATAATAATTCCCTTTGAGAACAAAAGAATATTTAACAATTACATGAAAATAGAATTGGTAATTGCTAATACGTTTGGATCAATGCTTTGCAAATTTTCATTTTCACTCAAATTTTCAATAATTTAGTTTGTGGCATTCTTCTTTATTATAATATTATCATATAATTAACATATAACATTCTCTTTTATAATATTATCACGTTATATTCCCTCAACTCAACTCAACTCAACTAAGCCTTTATCCCAAAAATTTGGGGTCGGCTATATGGATTCGCTTTTTCCACTCTGAACGATTTTGGGTTAAATCCTCAGAAATGTGTAATGCTTCTAAGTCATGCTGTACTACTCTCCTCCAAGTCAATTTAGGTCTACCCCTTTTTTTCTTTCTATCCTCTAGCCTAATGTGCTCTACTTGTCTAACTGGAGCCTCCGTATGTCTACGCTTCACATGACCAAACCACCTCAATCTCCCTTCTCTCAACTTATCTTCAATTGGCACCACTCCTACCTTTTCTCTAATACTTTCATTACGGACTTTATCTAGTCTAGTATGGCCACTCATCCACCTTAGCATTCTCATCTCTGCAACTCTTATCTTAGATGCATACGACTCTTTCAGTGCCCAACACTCACTACCATATAGCATAGCCGGTCGTATGGTCATGCGGTAAAATTTTCCTTTTAATTTATTGGGAATCTTACGATCACATAAAACTCCCGTGGCACGTCTCCACTTCAACCATCCGGCTTTAATCCTATGACTAACATCCTCCTCACATCCCCATCTACTTGAAGGATCGAGCCTAGATATTTAAAGTGATTACTTTGGGACAGTGCCACTCCATTCAAACTAACTCCTTCCCTATCACCGCTTGGCCTTCACCGAACTTGCAATGCATGTATTCTGCCTTCGTTCTACTTAACTTAAAACCCTTTGACTCTAGAGTACTTCTCCAAAGTTCTAGCTTCCTATTGACTCCTTCTCGTGTCTCATCTATCGAACAATATCATCCGCAAAACATCATGCACCAAGGAATACTCTCTTGTATATGTTTCAGTTCATCTAAAACTAATGTAAAAGGTAAGGGCTTATGGCTGATCCTTGGTGTAATCCAATTGAGATCGGAAAATCTCTTGTGTACCCTCCCACTGTGCGCACAATAGTAGTTGCTCGTTCATACATATCTTTCAATACTTGTATATACCTAATAGATACCCTCTTTTGTTCTAACGTATTCCATAAGACCTCTCTTGGAACACTATCATAAGCCTTCTCCAAATCAATAAAAACCATGTGCAGATCTTTCTTCACATCTCTATATTTCTCCATCAAACTTCTAATGAGAAAGATCGCTTCCATAGTTGAACGACTGGGCATGAAGCCAAATTGATTGAGAGAAATAGAAATATCATGACGTAGTCGATGCTCCACAACTCTCTCACACAACTTCATAGTATGGCTCATGAGTTTAATTCTCCTATAATTTGAGCAACTCTGTATATCTCCCTTATTTTTAAAAATAGATACTAAAATACTCCTCCTCCATTCATCAGGCATTTTCTTTGAGTTTAGAATCTTATTAAATAATTTAGTTAACCATGCCACTCCCATATCTCCCAAATACTTCCACACTTCAATTGGTATTTTATCGGGTCCACAGGCTTTACCTACTTTCATTCTCTTAAGTGCTTCCTTTACTTCTAAAGATCTAATCCTTCTAGTATAATTTACATTCTTTTCTATTGTTCTATAATCTATATTCACGCTATTTCCATTTTGACTATTATTAAAGAGATCATTAAAATAATTTCTCCATCTTTCTTTAATGTCCTCATCTTTCACCAACACTTTTCCTTCTTTATCCTTAATGCACCTAACTTGATTGAGATCTTAACATTTCCTTTCTCTACTCCTTGCTAATCTATAAATATCTTTCTCCCCTTCTTTAGTTCCAAGTTTCTCATATAACTTTTCAAAGGCTGTGCTCTTGCTTGGCTAATCGCCTTTTGCCTCTTTCTTTGCTATCTTGTACTGTTCATATGCCTCATTATTATCACATTTAGGTAATTTCTTATACCATTCCCTTTTTCTCTTCAACGCTTTTGTACTTCCTCATTCCACCACCATCTCTCTTTGAGGGTGGTCCATGTCCTTTAGACTCCCCAAGTACTTTTCTAGCTACTTCTCTAATCTTTGATGCCATTTGTATCCACATATCATTGGCCTCCATATCTAGCTTCCATACTTCGGACTCAAGAAGCTCATTTTTGAACTTCACTTGCTTTACTCCTTTGAACTCCCACCACTTTGTTCGAGTTACACTATTTTTTCTGACCTTACTTGAATTGTTCCTAAACTTGACATCCAAGACCACCAACCTATGTTGACTTGTTAAAGCCTCTCCTGGAATGACCTTGCAATCCTTGCATAGAGCTCTATTTGTCTTCCTGGTTAAGAGGAAGTCGATTTGGCTTCTATGTTGCCCACTTTTGAAAGTCACTAAATGTGACTCTCTTTTTATAAAGTAGGTATTTGCTAGTATTAGGTCGTATGCCATAGCAAAATCCAGGATGCTTTTTCCCTCCTCATTTCGACTGCCAAAACCAAAACCTCCATGAACATTCTCATAACCTTGCCTATCACTTCCTACATGTCCATTCAAATCTCCACCAATGAAAACATTCTCTTCATTCGGTATGCTTTGTATTAAATCATCCATATCTTCCCAAAACCTTTGTTTACTCTCACTGTCTAGTCCTATTTATGGGGCATAAGCACTAACTATATTTATTGTTTCTCCGTCTAGTACTAGCTTTACTAGTATAATTCTATCTCCTACTCTTTTCACATTTACTCTGCGTCTTTCAATGACATGTATATCATTATACACACTCCCTTCTTGTTTCTCTCCTTTCCGGTAAACCACAATTTGTACCCTGAATTACCCACTTCCTTACTTTTCTCTCCTACCCATTTAGTCTCCTGAATGCAAGCAATATTCACCCTTCTCCTTTCCAAGGTATCCACAAGCTCCATTAATTTTCCTGTAAGTGATCCAACATTCCAAGTACCAACCCTGATCCTCCTCCTATCCTGCTCCTTCCTAATTGGTCTCATTCTATGATAGCTTCTATTATTTTCTATGTCTATCTTGTGTTCTGTTCCACTATTTGTTCTATTATCTGTCTTATGGACTAACTTCTTTACCCACACCCGTCCATGATGTGGGAACCCTTGCTCACTTAACACCACACCCGGGCGCCGGCATGGCGCGTCGCTTTCGGTGAACGCCCTACACCCTTGCATATTTATCACTACACCCGGGCTCCGATGCAGCGCGTCGTTAGTAGAGGACGCCCCAACGTTTATATCATTTGAATCCATATCATAGGGTGTGACGAAATTTTTACGCTGGTTGTCACCTACCGCAACCCTCCTCCTTTATCAGGGCTTGGGACCGGCTAAGCGCAAACTACTTATGTATTATTTAATAATTACTTTATTAATATTATATTATTAGATAACTTACGAGATATTAACATATATTAATTATGTATATATATTACTTATAGAAATATATTTTATTTATTTTTATTATAAAATTTTATTAAAATATTATATTATTTTTATATATTATGATTAAAAAATATATAAATTAAAATTATTAATAATTACGTATATGATCAATTTTCTAATTTATTTAATTTGTTATATTTGCGAAGGAAATATACTTTGCAAATTTGGGTTAGAAAAGGGTTAAAAAAAAAAAACCTCCGAAACCCCATAAGAAAAACGAAACGAAACGAAACGAAACTCGACAAAACAGAAGAAGGCCAGTGGTGCCTTCATAGCGCACGAGCGATTAAGCGAAACTCTTTGGTGCCTATCTGGTTATCTCCACCTGGTTCTTCTCCACATCATCATCATCATCATCATCATCATCATGGTCATCTAATTGATCTCCTTCTCCACGTTGATATAATGGATAACGGGATTTACCTTCTCATCATCCCTCTCTTCACTGCTATATTAACCTTAATCTTGACCTTCACTTCCCAGATAATCAATGGCAGAAGGAACAGAAAGCGAGCTGTTGGCTTCTTCCATCCCTTCACAAACGATGGCGGCGGTGGAGAGAGAGTCCTTTGGTGTGCCGTTAAAGCAATCCAAGAGGAAAGCCATGATCTTGACTGTGTGATTTACACCGGCGATCACGATGCCTCCCCTCATTCCCTGACAGCTCGCGCCACTGATCGCTTTGGTGTCAACTTGCTTTACCCACCTATGGTATTCACCTACGCTTAATAGGTTTTACTTCGTTCAATGAGTAGAATCAGAATTTGGGAATTTGGATTAATGGCTTTTTTTTTTTTTTTTGGGTTTTCCTTTTGGTGTTTGTTTGATTTCTGTGTAAAAATGCTTGCTTTAGGTGGTGCATCTGTATAAAAGGAAATGGGTGGAAGAAACTAGTTATCCTCGCTTCACCATGATTGGTCAGAGCTTGGGTTCGATTTATCTTTCCTGGGAAGCTTTATGCAAGTTTACTCCTTTGTATTATTTTGATACTAGTGGTTACGCTTTCACTTATCCTCTTGCTCGGATTTTTGGTTGCAAAGTTATTTGTTACACCCATTATCCTACTATCAGTTTAGATATGATTTCTCGTGTTCGCAATCGGAATTCCACGTACAACAATGATGCTTCAATTGCCAGGAGGTTAGAGTTTGCTGTTTTTCTGTGTGTGCTTAGACGATAAGATTTGTTAGATTTTGGGAGATGATGGTCTTAATTTTGTAGTTTGATGATTTGAGTCTAGACGGAAATATTTCTTAAATTGGCCAACTACATCAAATGGTTGTGTACTGCACCTTGTAATTTAATTTCAGTTCACCCATTTGCCTTCACTTGGATTGATACTCATTGAGATTTAGCCTTTGCTTTCAATTTATTGATCATCAAATTTTCTGCGGTCTGTTTGACTTAAGTTCTTTGTAATATTGGAAAAATGAAGAGAACGATAACCCTCCAAATAAAAAAAAAAATGAAGGGGAAAAAAATTCTGAGGCAGCTTCACATCTCTGATTTTCTATTTTTACAGTTTCTGAAGAATTCTTTTCTTGTGGCAGTGGTTGGCTATCACGGTGCAAAATCATCTATTATACATTCTTTAGTTGGATGTATGGGTTTGCGGGCTCTTGTGCACATCTTGCAATGGTGAACTCCTCATGGACACAAGCTCATATTGAAAAGCTTTGGAGAATTCCAAAGCGTATCAACCGAGTCTATCCTCCTTGTGATACATCAGGGCTTCAGGTTTTTAATATAGTGTTTGTTTCTTCAATCTTTATGGTAGTTATATACAATATCACGAGTGTTATCTGTCTCTCACACACACATATGAAGTGGTGCTCTGCACCCTTGTGATTCCAATCCTGACATTCTTACTATTGGATCAAGCAGTGGCCTTTTGTTTTTCTATTATATGTCCAAAATAAACTTTTGTCCTTGAAATACTGTGTTGAGCATTCTTTTGGCTGGGTTGTCTTGAATTCTTTTGGAAGCTCATTTCATGACCCATGAGAAGTCTTGGAAAACAATAAATTTATAAATATATATAATCAAATGGTTGTTTTCTAGTTTGAAACATTACTTTCAACATGCTGTGTTCCTCCTTGTAGAAAACATTTTTTTTTGCTTGTTTGCTTGGTGCATTGTGAATTATTTTTCCTGTCATTGACTCATTATTCATGCTAACATGTAAGCTGGTTCGATGTTTTGAATCCATCTTGAGATGCTATATGCTCCATTTTACTTGAAAAATTTTTGCACATTTGAGTCTAACAAATTGATGTCAAAACAGGCTCTTCCTTTGGAAAGGTCAGCATCAACTCCAATATTTATATCTGTTGCTCAATTCCGTCCTGAGAAGGTGGGCATACTTATGTAAACCTTATGAATGCAAGGTACTGCTGTTTTAGTGGCTCATTTCTGGGGCCCTTGTTGGGTATATCAGCCCTTTATAGCTAGTTTTTCACATGACAGGCACATCCTCTCCAACTTGAGGCTTTTTCAGTAGCCATTAGAAAGCTTGATCCTGACTTGCCGAGACCTAAGCTCCATTTTGTGGGTAGTTGTCGAAACAAGTCTGATGAAGAAAGACTACAGAAGTTGAAGGACAAAGCAGTTGAACTGAAGGTTGATGGGGATGTACAATTCTATAAAAATGTGATGTACAGGTCTGTATCAATCTCTTTACAATCAGGATCCTTGTGATAGTAATTAATCTTGTTCAGAATTTCAATTATAATGTTATTTGGAATTCAAAGATAACTATGGAAATATCCAAATTATACTGCATACTCTTGCCCTCTACTCTTCAATGTATATCTACACTTTTGTGCATGTGTTTAGGTGTGTATGTGTTGTATTTGAATTCTTTTTTAATGAACAATGAGAAGCCATGGGAAAGATGTTGTGTGGAGTGTATATTCAGCACGTGGAAGCAGGTAATGCTGATTTACGTTGTTGATTGATTTCACCTTTCTTTTCGTATTCCCGTATACATCCACTGGAGCGTATGTAGTGTTTTGTGGGGCTTTTGAATTGACAATAGCGTTTTCTCATTGTTCTATGTTTAAATCAATCATATCTTTGTTATTTATTTTCTACATTAACTGTACCCTTCTTTATCATGGATCCAAATTTTGATAGTCCTGTGGAAATTTGCTTGCATCCTCAGTCTTAGCCCAAGAGCTAATTCTGTTTCTGTGGTTGGTGGTCAATAGGTCATGGTCATCAGTGTGACAAGTATCAAATGATTTGGTTTGCTTCCAGATGTGTCTAAAACTTAAGGGGTAGTAAAATCTGTATGACTGCACAACCATAGAAAAGGACATCTTGTGAAACTAATTATACACCTTTATGGTGTTCCTGAGTCCTGACTGTGGCAGTATATTCCTGCATCACCTGTAATACTTGGCATCTACTCGATATGAGAATTCATTTGGTCAAGTAATTGTGTACAATGTGTCTGAGAATTCTCATGGTAATACTAGTGTCTAAGATTTGTATCCTCACTTTTCACCTTTTTCCGTTTGTAGGGACTTGATGAGTCTTTTGGGAGGTGCCACTGTCGGAGTGCATTCCATGACAGACGAACACTTTGGAATTAGTGTTGTAGAGTATATGGCTGCAGGCGCCATACCAATTGGTGGGCATTTTTAAGTATTTTTGTTTACATGTAGATACTTCCTTTTCTGCTCGTAAATGCTTATGAGAATTCATCATACTCATAATTTTGTTGGATTCTTCAGCTCATAATTCTGCTGGCCCAAAGATGGATATTGTTTTGGAAGAAGATGGCCAGCAAACTGGATTTCTTGCCCAGAATGTGGAAGAGTATGCAGATGCCATCCTGAGAGTTTTAAGAATGCCAGAAACTGAGAGACTCAAGATGGCTGCAGCTGCAAGGAAACGGGCGAGCAGGTTTTCTGAACAAAGATTTTATGAGGATTTTAAAGCTGCAGTTCGACCAATGCTAAACCATTCTAGATGATGGACTAGCAACCGAAACTAATGTAACATATTTGTAACTGTAGAACAGAGGAGTTTTAGTTTTTACTTGTTTTTGCCTGGCTGTTCCCTTTTCTGCCATTTGACCAAGTTATTTGAGGTGGCGGCTCAATTCCTTTTCTTTGGTCTGTATTTTTTTTTTTTTTTTAAATTTCATATGTAGTTGAAGAAATTCTATCTGTAAACAATTTTGGCGACAATTTCACCCAAGATTGAAAATTTTCTGTTAAAATTTTATGGTGCTACTGAGGCGGCTAAAATGGATGATAGTTTGAGTCTGTTTGGGATTATGATTTCAGTCTGCTTTATCATTTTGATTATTGTTAAAAAAAGGCTTTGTTTTGGAATTTTTCTAAATAAAATATGTTAAATTTAACTTAAATTTAAAATTAAACTGAAATTAAGGTTTTTTTTTTTGTTAAAAAGGCTAAATTATTAAAATTCGGAAGTTGCGTAGGCACACGCGCTATAAAAGAAAGTGGTATTGCGAAGGGCTCATCCCCTTCTTGTAGTTACAGGTCATCCACTTCACTGCCACAAATACACAAAGCTCAAAATCGTCTTCTGAGTTGCTTGTGCCTCTGTTGTAATTCTGGACTAATCTATATGGTTGAGACATAGAAATGGCAATTTCTCTCAATTCTGTTGGGTTCAACTCAAAGGTAATGTCTTTTCTCTTTACTTCGCTTGTCTCTCATCTTTCCTCTCAATTTGCTTACGCTGCCTGACCTCACTTTAACTACTGTTTAAGTTTTGAATCCTTTTAATCTCTTTTGGGTTATTCATTTTCAATTGCTTGAACTCTTAATTTACACTTTCTTTGATACTTTGCCAGTGTTAGATGACCTACAATTTGTGCCTGTTCTTTATCTGGGTGAATTTTTACAGATGAATTAAGACACATTTCAGACTTTAAAAGAAAAGTGAAGCTTTGTTATCTAACAGTTATAGCATTTAGGGCCCTTTTGGCATTGTTATTTTAGCTGCTGTTTGATAACTTAATATAATATCAGTTAGATACCATTAAAATTGATTTTGAGTTAAATTTGACATATTTTAGTTATAAGGACTCTAAACAACTAAATAGCTTTTGGGACTGCTTTTTCAACGGTACCTAAAATTGTGCTTTTTCAGAAAGTAGGTTATAACCTTAATCTCAAACAAGTCTTTAGTAGTGTGAAGGTAACGTTTTTTTTTTTTTTTTTTCTTTTTTTAAAAACTGTTTAGAAGCTTTTAGGGCTGTTAGTCTATTGGGCAATACTAGTGATGTTTAGACTGATAATTGCATATTGTTTTGGATTCTATGCTCTCCACTTCTTTTGGTTGCATGAGAAATTTAAGCATTCATGATGAAATTCCAGAGAATTGGCTCTTAATTGGCTGTATTGATTGTGAAAATGAAGAACAATTTGTTGACCATATTCCTTTTTTATCCGCCTGTTTAGTTAATGCAGTGACCTTTGTTTCATGTTTAGCAAAATGAAATTCTATTTTCAAATGATTTGGCTTGTTATTCTGCAATAATGATAAGGCACATTTAAGAGAGAGGGGTGGGGTTTTCAGCCAATTCTTGTAATATGGCAATGTTGAGTTTTCAATTCATAAGATCTAGTCTTTTTGTCCTTGCATCTTTTGACTGCAATTCCTCAATCCTTCTAGGTTTGCCTTCTGTTAATATTTTGGGGATTTAATTTAAAATTATAATGTTTTATATGATTTTAGGGAAAGAAATGTAGTACTCTGCAAAAAATCATTGTTTTGTTTGTCTCTCTCTCAACATGAAGAAGCTGTCCCACCAAGATCAACTCATATAACAAACTCTTACTTTTCTGCCTCTTTTTTTTCTCTTTCCCAAATCAGTATAACCATTCTATTTGTTTGCTGTTAAGATAACAGAAAGAGGGAGGAGAGTGGTGAAGGGGAGCTTGAACTACTTGACCTGTTGCTTCCACCTCCATAACAAGTCTAAACCATAAATTATGAGGGGAATGTTCCTGCTACTGACTAATGTGCATGTAATATTTAAAGATGTACACCTGTTTGTTTAAAGCTTATGTTGTTAGTTCTTTCCTACAGTTCGTCTCCTATTACAGCTAATGAAAAAATGGAAAAATTGAAACACTAGCAGGCAGCTTGCTCCATCTTGCATCAAGTGTACTCATTACCAGTCATGCGTTGTTAAGAAATTTATGACACTTTTACTATGTGTTTTCTTCTCTAGCTGTATATTGGAAATTAATTGTAGTATTATAAGATCAATTGATCATGGTAGGGACATAGTCTATGTCTTTGGGCTCAGAATTATTGTCCATATCAGGCTTCACCACAGAAAAAGTAGGGTATATATCCCTTTCTGTGCTAATTGCATGAACCTAGAATATAACTTCAGAATAGTCAACAAATTGCAACCATGGTTACTTTTTTCTGAATTAGGAATATGTAATGTTTTCAAAGTGATCCTGTTTCATGTCGATTTTAATAGTTCAAAGCTCTGTTTCTATAAATGATAGAAGTGAAAAACATTTAACAAATATGTTGGAATGAATTTCAAATCTTTTGACAGGAGAATTTTACACTTCTTTTTGTCTTTGTTGCATATTTGCCACTTAGCAGCTAAAATACTTACCATTAAAACAATATTAGAAAACCAAGTCTAACTTCCCAGGTGTTAAGATTAGAGATCCTAAAATGTTATTAGGCCTTAACCTATTTTGTATTCTTTAGGTGTAAATGGGCAAACACATGGAAAAGACAAAGGCAATGCGAACGTGAATAATGGGGAGTGTAGACTCAGCTTCATACCATATTAGAAAACCTAAGTCTAACCTTAAAACCCAGGTGTTAAGATTAGAGGTCATAAATTGTTCAGAAGCCTCAACTTCTTTTGCATTTTTTAGATGTACGATTTTAATCTCTAACAAATAAAATGTGGTGTAGACGTATTTATGCCTAATGATTACTTAGAAAAGTGTTTCTTGATTAAAAGTTGCCAGCTATGTACCAGCATGTGTCAAGATCTTCTCTTCGAGCTTCATCATCTAAGACTAACCAAGTCATTTTTCCCCTGGGAATGATTGGTTCAAGGGTTCATACAAAGGGAAGGGGAATGTGTCTTTCAGTTGCAGACAGTGATCGTCTTGCTACGGACACCAGTGATAATAGTCCTGGTAGTGCTGAAGGTTCAATTTCTAATAATCAGCTTTCATCCTTGGATTCTCCTGGAGGAACTAGCCAGCTCCAAACTAGTGTTGATAATGAGCCAGGACCTCAAACCTCTGGAGTTTCTAGTGGTTCCACAATTC
This sequence comes from Hevea brasiliensis, assembly GCF_030052815.1. NCBI lineage: Eukaryota > Viridiplantae > Streptophyta > Magnoliopsida > Malpighiales > Euphorbiaceae > Hevea > Hevea brasiliensis. The sequence goes on from NC_079500.1 coordinate 99,920,158, forward strand.
CATCAGATGTGAAGCCGGAGAGACAACCTGACTTCCAATCTACAGCCAAAAGATCACCTCTAACAGCAAGAGAGAGACTAAAGGCTGCCAGGGTTCTCAGTCGTTATACGGAATCAAAGGCATCAAAATCAGAAATGGGCAGCAAAGTACTAGATGCTCTGAAGGAAAGTGAAAAGGGAAAGAAGAGATCTGGCCTTCCAGAAGCCCCTACAAACTTGTTTGATGACAGTGACAGAGGGATGCCAAAGGAAGGATGGACATTTGAGTTTCCAGGAGGTGCTGATCTATTTGTGATAGTGTTTTCATTTGTTTTCATCAGCACAGTTATGTTTGCAACAACTTATGTTGTCTGGAAAGTTGGTGCAATCCATTTCAATGAGTACTAAGGTGAAGTTCAAAGGGATTCTGCATTTTCGGTTACCCATTAAAGATCATACTGTTTTGACGTCAGGCACTTATGGGGTAGGATTTTAAAGGTATTTTAAGACGAGATACATGCATTCATGTTCAAAAGTTGTTTGGCCCGCATTTATGTATCAAAGATTTGCATTTGGGAATGCCAACAGATGCCCCCACTTTTGTATTTCATTTGTTGGTGATTATGGTGCTTAATCCTTGTTATATTACCACATGTATATTTCTCTTTCGTTGAGGCAGAATACATGCGCACTTGGGTCAAGGACAAGAATAGACTATTGTCATTGTTCTTATATAATTCATACACACACGTCATAGCAGTCGATGTGTGATCTCGAAAGATTAGCCCAATGAGCACGCTTCACGTGAGACCTCAACCATGGACCAACTACATATATATTGCAATTTATCACATAATGGTATTATTATTATTATTATTATCATCGTTGTATATACAATAATTATATTTTAAAATTTTTCGTTATATTAGATATGGGCGCAATTCACGCTTGGATTGGCATTGAACCGATTAAATTATAGCTGGAATTGATTAAACTTGGATTTAACCATAATCATCTTGAATCGGATGAGATTGAATTTAATATATTATCAATAATAATTAATGATAATTAGCTTAACCTAACTTGATTTAGTGATCAAAAGCATATTATTCATATGATATATTCAAAATTCGAATCTTCACTCTTTTTATATTCCTAATCTAAAATTAAATAAAAATAATTAATCAAATAATTATTATCTATCAACTATCAGCATCTCTAGTGATAAGTTTATGAACCTATGGAGGAATATAATTTCACAAGTGGAGATTGGACGGTAGATTAAAGAAGACTAAAACCCCACAACTTTTGGGCAAATGCTGACCAGATAGGAGGGTCCATAGAACCTTATTTCCTACGCCATCATCTAACTCAAGCACGAGCTGTCTGCTAGAGCTTTTTCTTCTTCTTCTTTTTTTTTTTTTTTTTTTTTTCAACTTTTGATGAGCTAGCTAAGTTGCAAAATCCATCAATGATCTTGCAAGCTTATCTCTTCTTTGTGGTTTTATGCTTTTGCCGCAAACAACAATGGCTGCACATAGCCAACTTATTGAGCTTTGCTGCTTCAATTATTAAGCTTAGCTCATTATATTCATTTACCTGTATGCACCTACATTTTGCACATTTTTGTTATGTTTCTTGAAAATGTTAGAAATTAATTTTTTTTTTCAAGATTTGATCGTTTGGCTGGGGAGAAAATAGAAGAAAGAAATGAAAAGACTATCCTGAATAGTTACTAATGGAATGATGGAAAGAATTATTGAGACCACACAATCCTGAGAGATAGAAAGTTGGGGAAATTGATTGGTTGATCAAAGGTCGTATCAATCTTTTAAATCCTCTTTATTGTGAGTTACAATACTTGTGTGCCAAAGGGGCCCTGCATAGTGACCAACTGGTGATAGGTAATTGAAGGACTTTTGTTTGGTTGTGCAGGACAATAGGACACTCTTTTTAACTCTTAGAATAAATGGAAATGGACAAAGAAAGCCACCAAGGATGAATGGCCTCTTTGTCATTGGAGATCATTTTTTAGATGAACTTAAAGAGAGATAAAAAGACTAATTCAAATCAAAGATGATTGTTTTTAAGAACAAAACTCCTCCCTTTGTTTTGTTTTTCTTGCCCCATTGCAGAACCACAATCAATGGACCAGCTGGTTGTGGGTTCATTTGCAAGTCTTAGTCTTTCAAGAATTGAAAACTTTACATGAAAAAATAAGACATGTCCTAGGTTAAGTGTCATCAGAATTTTACAGTAATGGGGTTGGCTTATGGATCATTTTTCACCATTCAACACGCTACATCTCTATCAATATCCAAAGCTTGTAAAATTTTACTACAAGTACTGTAATGATGATAATAATTTCTTAGATCAGCTACAGTAATCAGGACAGTCTACAATTATATCAGCTTCTTCCATATCCATTCCCATCTTAGAAAGTTGTTATTAGCAAACAGTGTGAGAGCAAGACTGGGGACCTCTGCATTGGTTTGCAGAATGGAATATACTATGGATGAAATGGTTATTCCATGGCCGTAGAATAGCTATTCTTTGTTCAATTGCTTGTATATAAAACTTGTTCATCTTATTTCATGCTATTTCATTCTTTGTTTTTTAAACCCTTTGGGTTGTAAATCTTTTTGATCTTCATATAGAGTTAAAATTGTTTGCTGAATTATCAAAGAAAAATTCACACTGAGGTGACATCCGAATATGGCCAAACACGATTTTCATTTGACCAATTAATGGTTGCTAGACATCACACCAATCACAATCAATACATGCAGATCACACATTATTAGTGCAGGAACAGTAGCTGTAGATTGTGAGATAAAAAGCAGGAGGGAATTGTAGTTAGATTTGAGAAAGGTTTCTTTTTGATATGGAAGATCGCTACTCTTCTGGATGGCCGGTTGCGCCTCCAGAAGCAAACTGGTCCGCAGGCAATTCTACCGCATATGGTGAGTCCAGTTTGTTTCCATACCTGCTAATGCCTCATACTTCAACTTCAACCTCTGCCACCTCCCAAATTAATGGACTTCCTTCTTGGTCGATACCGATTCAAGAGGCTAGCCATGGATTTCCCTCGTGGTCTACAATACCAGTTCAAGAGGCTGCAGAAGATAAAGCTGCTTCTGTTTCCAAGAGCCATAGCCAAGCTGAGAAGCGGCGCAGGGACCGGATTAATGCGCAGCTTGGCATTCTGAGGAAACTAATTCCCAAATCAGATAAGGTTGATACCTCTGTTTTCTCTCTCTCTGTTCCTCTCTTTTCACTCTCATCAACACAGACACATGTAGTCTCATCAAATATGGTAGGTTGTGTTCATATTCCTCCATTTCTGTGCTCAATGGTTTTGATAACAATCCTTAAATAAGGGTGGCAGGGGAATATCTAAAATCTGGGTGCATTTTCTTCCTGGTAATTAGCCATTTTTTACAATCCCATCACTTAGTAATGCAAGAAACAAGAAAATTCAGCTCAATTGAAAGCAGAAACAGTAAGAAAAGTTTTTCTTGAACTACAGCTTCCTCCTGTTTTAGTCTCTAAATTAATGTTCTGCAACTGGTTTTCTTGCTAATCTTTGATAAATTTCACCAATAGAAGAACATAATTCTTTTTTTTTTTTCTTGAGCAGATGGACAAGGCAGCTCTCCTAGCAAGTGTGATTGATCAAGTAAGAGATCTTAAGGGAAAAGCAATGGAAGTAAGCAAAAGCATCACAATTCCAACAGAATTCGACGAAGTAACAGTAGACGTCGATGAGTCTGATGATATTTCTCAAGATTTAAGCTCCACAAGCAACAAGAAGAACAAAGAAGACGACATCTTCGTGAGGGTGTCCTTTTGCTGCGACGATCGGCCAGAGGTGTTCTCGGAACTCATCAGGGTGCTCAAAGGCCTTAGACTGAGCATAGTTAGAGCAGATATTGCAAGTGTAGGAGGAAGAGTTAAAAGCATTCTTATACTGTGCAATAAAGATTCTAAAGAGGAAGGAGTTTCACTTAGCACTATCAAACAATCACTCAATGTATTTTTGAGTAGAATTTCTTCATCCTCTATGCCTTCAAATTATCGCATTAGAAGCAAGAGGCAGAGGTTCTTTTTGCCTTCTCAATAGTTGCATTAATATTTCTATTTTCTCATATATATAAAAATTTTTATTTGGTCCCTTGTGATTGAATTTTTTCACAAATTCCCCTTTTGTTATAATACCATACACAATCGCTATATATATTCACCTGTTGTACATATAACGATTACGTTAATTGTGTTATGAATTATGAATGTGTTGATTGCAAAGTATATATAAGATTTTTTTCTTTTTAAAGCAAAACAAAGAATATCTTAAGGATTCATGTATAATGTTGGGGAATTTGTAATAGGGCAACATAGTCAATGGGTGGGGCAATTGAAAACAATGTGATTTCTTGTCAAATTTCACATCTTTTCTCCATTAAAATGGACTCCTCCTTTCCCTTCATAATTTTAAAGGGATCAACACAATGTCCTTTCATTAATTTTTAATGTCCGTCTGATTCTGTGGGCTGACACTTCGGCGTCTCATATCGCTTATGAAGAGTGTATGCGTTGAATTTATATAAGAATAAAAATTTTATCAAAATTATCATAATTTTGATAATATATCTAATCTATTTAAGAGAAAAATCTATTTTTAATTTTTTAATATTTATCTTTAATTACTAGTATCGTAATTAAGTATTAATAAATTAATTTAATAATTTAAAATTATAATATTTGAATTTAAATTTAAATTAATAAATAATAATAAATAAAAATAAATAAATAACCGTCTTATTAAAGTGCAAAAATTCCGTTACAAAAACTCTTCTCTTCCTTTCAACTAACTCCCGTAATAGCCGTGTGCAGTTCTTTGACACTTCTTTCACCTGTCTAACTCTTAACTGACACTCTTATTTATTTATTAAAAAAAAAATTAATATTTATATATCTTAACTACCTATTTTCCTCTGTAAATAACTGCAACTCTTCCGTAACCATAATCTCCGCCGTTAAACTCACCGTCTTTTCGTTTAATTTTAATTAATTAACTAATTAATTAATTAATGCTTCCAAATAAATAATAACAATAAAAAAAATAAGAGTCCGTTACTCTGTTATAACTTCCCTATCTTCCCCACACCCACTTCAAAACAAAAACAAACGCGCCTCTAACCACCACAGTCGTTGTGTCATCGTGCGGTTTTACGGTTCACACCCAACAGCCTCTTCTTCCTCCTCCTTCATCATCCTCTCTCGTGTATTAAAACCCTTGTTCAACTTCCCACATTCACACACACACACAATCCTTTTTTCTATTTCTATTTTCTCTCGATTCTTGATTTTTCATGGCTTCTTTTAATTCCGGTGACCGGATCAAAGGCTCTTGGAGCCCCCAAGAAGATGCTAATCTAATCAAGCTTGTTCAGCAGCATGGACCTAGAAATTGGTCCCTCATTAGCACTGGTATCCCTGGTCGTTCTGGAAAATCTTGCAGGCTTCGCTGGTGTAACCAGCTCTCCCCGGAGGTTCAGCATCGCCCTTTTACTCCGGCTGAGGATGCTATTATTGTTCAGGCTCATACCGTTCATGGTAATAAATGGGCCACCATTGCTAGACTTTTGCCTGGTCGTACTGATAATGCCATCAAAAATCATTGGAACTCAACTTTACGTCGTAAACGCGCTGCCGATTTGTCTTCCGCTTCGTCTGAGTCAAACTCGGTGATTAAACGCCCGTGTGTGGATGTTTCGACTGAGTCGGGATCGGGGTCTGATTCTGGAATTAAGAGGCAATATTTGGGTGCATCTCCAGAGCATAGTAGTTTTAATAGGGATGCGGGGATTGTGGGGCCTGAGACTTCGTTGACTTTATCTCCGCCAGGGGATGGGTTTGTTACAGTGGCGACGGTGGGAGAGAAGGTGGAGGAAGATGGCGGAGAGGAGAGTGGTGAGGAGGGGAGGGAGGATAAATGTGGGGTGCAGATAGAGGAGACTTGTTTGTTGACCATCATGCAAAGGATGATAGCAGCAGAGGTTAGGAGTTACATTGATAGACTAAGGGCTGAAGATGGGCTATATGGGCCTGCTGCCAGAAAGGATCTCTGAAGTCATAAAAAGATTTCCACTCTTTTGGGTTATTTTAAATGTGTTTAGTGGTTAATTATGAGATAAAATTAAAAAAAAATTGTTTTAATCAGTGTTTATTGGATAATTAGGAATGAGAATTCCATCAAGGGAATCAAAGAAGTACTTAAAAATGACAAAGTTTTTATATATATCAACTTTAATTTCATTTCTTAGATTCAACATATGTTGAATTTTAAAATTTAATTAATAAATATATATTAAATATTTAAAATATAATTAAAGAAAAGAGGGTCTTGTATTTAAGGACAACAAACATATTATAGTTTAGGGTATTTTACTACTTGGTCTTAGGTTTTAATTGATATTATGATTTGATTTTTATATTTTTAAAATTAAATGATTTAATCTCTTATTTGTACTTTTATAAAAAATAGAACTACTTCCATTTAATATTATTAAAATATATACTTTATTTAATTAAAAAAAATTTTATATTTAGTTCATTAATTTTGATTGATATTATAATTTTGTCCATGTATAATTTCTAAAATTAATTTTGTTCATTAATTTTGATTGATATTATAATTTTGTCCATTTAATAATTGATATTATAATATTTAGTTAATTAATTTAATATTTAGTTCCAATGTCTTTATATTTTTTAAATTGATGATTTAGTCCATGTATAATTTCTTAAATTATTAGAATTTATTTTTTTTATTAACTTGGTTCTTATTAAAATTTTTTTCTTGAATTCTTTCTATATAATAAAAAGAATTAATTTATTTGGTAACAATTAATTTTAATTAGAAGGTAAATAAGTGAATAACTAAATCATTCCATTTTCAAAATATATAAATCAAATTGTAATATTGATTTGCAGGTATAATATCCATAATTAATAATCCAAAATATATAGGTTAAATCATAATATCGATCAAACATCAAGAATTAAATAGTAAATTTTTTTTTAATTTTGATAAAAAAAATATTTATTTTTTTATTTTAATTAATGGTAATATTTGATAGAAAGACTTTTAATTTTAACGAAAGTATAAATAACATACTAAATTATTTAATTTTTAAAATATAAGGATCAAATTATAATATCAGTTAAAATTTATGGATTAAATAATAATTTTCATGTAATTTACCTTAAAATTAAAAAAAAACACTAATAATTTAATGTCATATTGTTTATGATATATAATTAGAAAATCACACATAATCATGATTGATTTGCAGGTATAATATCCATAATTAACAATCCAAAAATTTTAGAACCCAAGATTAAAGAAAAAGGGTTAATTAGTATGATTTACTATGCTAAGATGGAGAGAACAGGGGATTCAGAGTCACCCTGAAGCAGGGAAGCTCTGCAGAGAGGGCAACTAGACCGATCTATAAGCCACTTATCAACACACTCACTATGGAAACAATGGTGGCACTGCGGCAACACCTTAACCTTATCTCCATCTTCAAATATTCCTAGACATATGCAGCACTCACCTTCCACAAATACAGTACTATTGCCGTCATTGCTCCCACCTGAAGACGACGATGATGACTGGTACAGAGTTATCAGCAAAGATTTAATTTTGGTGGGATGGAGGCCCTGCCCCTGCGGCTGATAGGGTGGCGCGTGGGGTGATGGATGTGAGGGGAAGTGGTGGTGTTGGCAGCGACAAACCCAGAATAGGATGGCGATGAGGACTATTACAGCGAAGAGGATGACGATGAAGAAGAGAGTGCGGCCATGGATCTCGAAATCATTGTTGTTGAGATCTGTACTCGAGTACCAGTGGAATGGTTGGGAGTCTTGGGATGACATTCTAGTGGTGGTGGAGGTGGTGGAATTTTGACAGCAAACAAGTGGCTTTGGGTTTCAAGTAGTAGTTATATATGTATATCAATTATTGTAGATAATATCATTACCATGTTGACACTTTATGTGTGTGTATATATATATATATATATATATATATATATATATATATATATATAATGATTTGATATACAATGATATCTATTTTTCATAATTAATAAAATCACAAAAAAAATATTATTATAAAATTTAATAAAAATACAAAATTATTATATATATTTAAAAAAATTCAAAATTATTCTATTTCATTTATAAATATATTCTATGATGAAATTTATTTATAAATTAATTTTTTTATTTGATATAATATATATTAAATGTGAAATTTATTTTAAATAAAATGAATTATATGTTTAATATAAATGTAAATTTTATTTAATATTTTTTTTTTTTCTAAAACTATCTATTTATCCATTGTGATGTGCTCAAGCTTTCCATTATGTAGACAGCCATGACCCTTGGACTCCACAAAATATCTCTTTTGGGCATTTCATCAAACATATTCTCCACAACATTTAACTTGTCCATCTCTTGCAAATCCTGTCAACATAGCATTCCAAGTAACAACATCACGGTTATGTGTACTCTCATCAACACCTTTTTGAACTTTAAACCTTATGATAAGAATGCAGTTAACTATGGTTGAGGTTATCATCTTTTTATATAAGTACACCTTATATTTATATAAATACACCTTTTTATATAAAATCTAGCTTATATCAAATAAACCATATATTGATTAATCGACTTAATAAATGCTTTCTAATCAAATTAAGCTCCTACGTATTCAAGTCTTTGATTGGATTGTTATATACATTTTATTGTATAATTTTTTTAATTTGCATTTTTGAATGTGTCAAATTAATTCAGTTATAATTAATCTGATTATAATGTATATAATACTTTTTATTTTTAATAAATAGATAAACTTCATTAGTTTAAATAATTTGTTTTTAATTGAATTAATTAGAGACATAAATATACTATGAGCAATAAATTAAAACAGAATTTTTTTGGGTACACATGATTTTGCTAGAGGATGCGATTAACTTAAGCTTCCAAGCAAACCAATTATGCAAAAACAAAGACCAATGTTTATGGGGTGTATCCTGAGGAAGAAGAGACCTAGTGAGTTAATCAAGATGAACACTAACTCTGTGAGATTTTCTCTGACTCAAAAAGTACTGAAAACTGTTGGCAAGATTATTTGTTGCGTTTGAGATACCTTTATTAAAATAACTTAAGCCAATTTGGCTTGACTCCCGTTGCTACATTTTCGCTTTCAATTTCTTACTATTTTCTTAAACAAATAGTAATTTCTGTTCTCAAATTCATCTCCCTCTCATTTCTTCATTGTAATGGCGAATAGCTAAAATTGATTATACCATAATGTCGAGTGAAACTTTAGTTCTGATTATATATATGATCCAGAAAGCTTTTGCTTCCATGACATTGATGAGAGCTGTATACAGAATTCCTAATATTGCAATTAGACACTCGACCATTTCATAATCGACTCAAGTGGTAAGTGAACTAAGAGTAGACATATAAATAGGATGTTCTTGTTACTGGTACTCAAAAGGAAGACAAACCATTAAGTGCACCTAACGTGTATATATATATATATCATCATTTTACGATCATATGAGATATACTTTTTATAAAAAAAAATTATAAGATACTTCTAGTGTATAAATATTTAATACACCATATGCTCACAAAATTTCAATTATTCTATGAATTATGAGATGTAGATTTAATCTTATTGCAAGAAGATTATGTAATTAAAGAGTAACTAATAAAACTTCCTCTTGATATTACAGGTGGGGTTCACATTTTTGTGAAGAAGAGAACAATATTTTTATGTGCATAGAAATATATTACAAATCTTCCCAAAAGAGAAGAAATCAACAAAATGTCATATTCAATTCAAGTTCTACATCACTCAGCAGAGACATAATTAACCACCACTAACGTTGAGCATATAATCTTGCTAACTACATACCTCCCTAACTGATTACGTCTTAAACTCTTGCTCTTCGTTCCCTGAGTTCTATCTTTCACGACACTCAAAAAAAGCAGATTAATCCTTTATGTATATAGTTTCTGAAGCATCTTGAAAACCCAATTGTTGTTCATCAAAAATCTCTTAATCATGCATGACTCACCGATTTCACCAATATCTGGGAATTGTATACCAATTAGTTACTGATAAATATGGGCATATATACACTGCATAAATTTCAAGTAAACTCTCAAATAATATATATACATTCTACATCTCTTCTCCTCCTCCTTTCTTCTTCTTCTTCTCTTTTATTTTCTTGCTTCTCTTTTTTTTAACAAAAAAATTCTTTTTTATGTTTCCCTTTGGCAACACAAAGTGATGGAAACTCTTATCACAAATGACAAAAGTTAAAAAAGAAGGAACTTTTTCAGGGAATATATACAAGGGAAAATTCTTGAAAATTTCTCATTACTTGAATTGCAGAAGACAGCAATATTTCTGCTCTACAACAATTTGTTTTCTTTCAGTCCAAACACCAAACTACTCATTCTAGTCGCCAAACCCTAACTGATGACAATAAATTCTTCTCATTACCAAACTCCATATATATAAAAAAATCTAAAATCTTAATAATTAATTACCTGCCTAAATTAAGATCGAAGCAAGCAACCTTTACCTTAAGAAAAGCAAAAATCAATAACTTGCCTTCAGAGAGATCTTTCTCAGCTTTATTTAAACAAAACATGCAATTGCTAACATCCTCTCTTTCCAACCATCTATGGTAGAATCAAATCTTTAATCACTTTCTTCTTTCGAAAATCTTCATCTCAAAGGGTGATTAATCAATCCCAACTGCACCCATAAAATTTCTCCATTAACTAATAGAAAGAGAGAGATCTGTACATGCCAAGACGAATAGACTTGCATGCAAGCTAATATTGGTGAAGAAGATCAATTTCAAACACACCTTATACTGTTTTCTAGCATCTCCAAAAAATCCCCATGCAAATTTATCCTCATCATCGAGAACTCATAGATCAAATAAGGAAGGATCCCCATAGTCCCAAAGACTAGATGGTGGGTATTCATCATCACTTGTCAAAGGCCAGAGCGACGGAGATCTGGGTCCAACATGCATAACCGGATCCTGACCCGCTGGTGCAATTACAGGTCGAGTATTGCCAGATAGAGACAAACTAGAACCCACCGAGCCCACCAGCGAACTGATATCCTCGTACAAACTTGGTTCTTGTTGCTGTTGATGATGATGATGATGACGGTTATGATCGTTACGGTCATAGTTAAGATTTTGATACGCGGTTGCTGGGATGATACTACTGGAGTCGCCAGTGTAAAGATTAGACCCATCAAGAAGTGGGCTTTGATACTGATATTGATAGTGGCGTGACATAATTTGTTCTTGTGGATTCTGTACTATGTTACTAGGACATAGCACGCTCGACGCAACAACGTTTGGATGATGATGATAAACCCCGTACGGACCAAACCCAGAAGCAGCAGCTACAGCCGCTGGCGCTGGACAAGGCATTGAAGCGGAAAGAGAGAAAGTGAAGCCAAAGCCGGAAGGACGAGGAAGCAAGGGTCGAAGAGTCTGAGTGGAGGAAGAGCTCGAGCCGCGAGAGGAGGAAGAAGAGGATTGAGCTGAGGAGGAATTCGAGGGTTGCAAATTGAGCTGCGCCCTAGAGCCATAGAGGATGATGGCGGCACGGTCATAAGCTCGAGCTGCGTCCTCCGCAGTAGCAAAAGTTCCGAGCCACTTACGAGTTCGCTTTCTTGGCTCACGGATCTCAGCTACCCATTTGCCCCAGCTTCGTTGCCTTACTCCCCTGTATCTAAACTTACTATTATCTGGCCCACCTCTTCCCTTGCACTTCCTACTACCATTTTCACTACTACTATTATTAGTTTCACTATTAGTGTCACTAGTTGGGGCTGTTGTAATTGAGGGGGCGGCAGGGGTGGTGTTGGTGGTATCAGAAGTGGTGGTGGTGGTGGTGGTGGTGATGGTGAGGGTGGTTTCTTGGGGAGTAAGAGGGAGAGAAGAGTACTCGTCCATGTGTGAGGCTTTTAAGGCTTTAAAACTGAGGCCTGTCCTCGTTCTTTGTTAGGAGACTGATGGGTTGTTTGAATGTCATGTGTATAAATGGTGGCAGAGGGCGGTGGTGCGCTTCCCCTTCTAAATATATAAAGAGAGAGAGAGAGAGAGAGAGAGAGAGATGGGAAGAAAAAGGGTTTGCTGGCCAGTGAAGGAAACTGTCCAAAAGAGAAACAGCTGCACATTGGTTTGGGAATTTGGAATATATTTATTATTTTATATATGTGGATTTTTTTAAAAAAAAAATATTGTTTTTTAAAGAGATATTTTGGAAAAGTTTCATTTTTGGGATTTTGCTAAGGAAATTCATCGAGGTTTTAACTTTTTCTTCCTCCTCAAGGAGAGGAAAATGTTTGCTGATGAAATGAGACAGTAAGGAGCAAGCATATCACATCGATTTTCCTTCCTTTTATTAAGTCTTGAAATGAGCTATAATTTCTTGTAATGTCATTCTCATTGCTAAACAATAAACTGATTTTTGTCCATACATAATATGTCAGATAATAAGAGACATTTGTTGATAACATTTAAATTTTGACGTCACTTTAATTTCATGTATTAAATTTAATAATTTACGATTTATATTTAATACACCATCTAAAAAAAATACAGTTTTGACTCGTTTACTTCGATCATTAAATTTTTCTTTTTTGGTAAAAAAAAGTGAGTAAAGCTCACAAAAACAAACTAATGGCAACAAAAAACGCCCATAATATCATGAAGGAGCCAAGAAGAAATCTCTGTCGGCAGAGAGTCAAAGAACATGAAAACCCAACGAAATTTTTTTTGCATAATTTGTCAAAAAATCAGCTGTAAAATTGGCCTCTCAAAAAATGTGATAAATCTACACCTCATCAAAGTTCTGCAATAAAAATTTGATTATGGAGAGAATAGTGACGCAACAGCTCAAATTTGATTCGCAGTCATAATTCAGAATAAGGACCTTGCACTAATGGAAGATATACTAGCCAAGGATCTCGAATTGCAAACAGGAGTAGAGTCAGTGCATTGCATTCTAGTAGATGGTTAGCAACTATCCACAACGTTTATATTGCTCAGTTTGATTTAACTATTGGGTATAGTTAATAACTATTAGTTAATAATTATTATTATTATTTAATAACTAATAATTGGTAGTCGATTTATGTTAAGTATTTGATAAAATTATATTTAATCATTGCTGTTGATATATAAAATGACTAATAAGATTATACATTATATAATTTATTTATTATTAAAATAAGTATAAAATTATAAATTTATTATATTTTTTTTATTATTTATTATTAAATTAAGTATATAATTATTAATTTATAATATTATATCATTTATTTTATTATTGAAATAAGAAAATAATTAAATTCTATAAAAAATTATTATATAACTTTAAAAATATAGTTATAAAATAATAAAGTAATTATTATTATTGATAAAGTAAAAACTTAAAATTAATTTTAAGTTTTTTGATGTAAAAATGTATTTTTTATAATAAATAAATATTTTATATAATAAAAAAATATTTTAATAAGTTGTAATGTGCTTATTAAGATGTTAAAATTATAAATAAAAAGATAAAAGCATTAATAATATTAATTTTTGAGTTAAATAAAAAATGATGATATGGTCTACATAAAAGATAAAATCAAATCAGTTATCAACTGATAAGAAACAGTTCTAAAAATAGAGATGATACAAGTTGCAGCTAATGAGTCTCATATCGGATACCTATCAGCCATTAGCTCTATTTTTTTAAATTTACTAAATACTCTAATTCACATATTTAAATATTTATCAGTTATCTATACTCGATAGGTGAACCAAATATCCTCTCAATCAACAAGTATCAAAACAATTCCAGACTCAGGCACATTACTCTACTCAATTTTCTATTAAAATTCACATTGAACTAAGTATTTTATATTATCGATTAAGTGTCAAAATAGTTACTCATGGGCCACTAAACTTCACTTGTTTTTTTCCTTATAGGTTTAGAAATTAAGTCAGATGACTTATGGCAGCATCAATATCTTTTGTTTTTCAATAATAATAATAATAATAATAATAATAATAATAATAATAATAATAACAATATCTTCTTTCAATAGTAGTTTTATATTAATTTTCAAGTTGCAAATTTCCTTGTTCAAATTTAAAAAGTACTTGATTCCTATTTTTTCTTAAAAAAATTTGCTTTATAATAATTATACATACTTCATGTATAATTAATATTTTTTTAATTAATATAATAAGTAATATATATTATATTATAAATGCTATTTTTTGTAATATAATAAAATTTGAAATAGAAGGAACCCTAATTAAAAATTATACTAAAACACACACAAAAAAAAAGAGAATGAAATATTCAAACTCATTCAAATAAATCATGATTTGATGGTGGACATATATATTATAAATTGAGGATCAAGGAAATAAATTGTGAAAAAATATAAATAATTTTAATCTAAAGTTTATTAGATGTAGAATTTTTATTTTTATTGAGAGAATAATAAAAAGAACAATACATCAATGAAGGGACATAATAATTAAGAGTAATGTAATCTCTTTAATTTTTAAACATTGACTTGATTATAATTCTAATATGCTATGTTGTGGAAATAGACATAGCAAACATTATTGGGTATATATAGCTTTTTTTTATGTAATATATTTATAAAAAAGAATGTTTAGACATAATTTAATTATTTAGTTGAATAATTTTTTATTGATAAATAAATATTTAATATTTACATAAAAATATATAATTTGTTATGATAGTTTATTATTTATAAATTATTAACTTTAGATCAACTACAAAACGAGCCTCACTTTATTTTTGATACACTTGTATTATATAGATATTTTAAAGTACATTTGTATAATATTTTTATAGCATTTAGAATAGTAATCTCATGCATAACCACTAATTTTATTAACTTTAGTAAATTCCATTGCCAAACTCTAAATTCTATGTTTTCCACATTATTTCAGGTATTTGGGTGAAGTTTCAGGGCATAGGAGTACGGAAGGAAACTTGGAAAGGTGAAAAGATTGAGAAAAGCTACTAATACAAAGTAGACGGGTCGTGTAAGCAAAACCACAAATCCGTGTAACCTACTGCCAGAAGAAAGCCAGAAAGCCAAAGAAGAAGCAAAAGTACACGGGTCGTGTAATTAGACCCGTGTAAGTCTCTGTTGAGCACAAGCTCGAAGAATTCTCCAAAAATAGAAGAACACAGGCCGTGTAACCAAACCCGTGTACCCAGCGTGGACCCGTGTAAACTCCTGTGCCAATGCCAAACGCAACCATTTAGCTATAGTAAGTTACACAGCCTTGGGCCGTACAGTGATACATGGGCCGTGTATCATGCGGCAACCAGTTTTCTAATCCGAATTTTAGCTCTTGTTTATACACTCTAAACAGACTCCTAATACTTTTGGGATTCTGAAGACCTAACCCTAAACCGGCTATTATAAATAGAAGCAAAAAACGACAATAGAAGGGGGCTCTTCTTTTCAGTTCAACCTTTTTGCAGAGCTTTTTGGAGTTTTTCAGAAGGGTTTTCATTTTTCATACTTGCATCCTCTGCAGCTGTCTTGAAGATTAGAACACCAACATAGAAGAGAAATCCTCTGCCGAAGTTCCACTAGGATCAAGACTGCAATCATTCCTCTTCGGTTCTTTTGTTCTATTTCTCTAAACAGACTCTTTATGTTCTTTTATTTTATTTTCTCCATGCTTGTTGAACTCACCATGAGTGAGTAATTCCTTTATTCTGGAGTTAGGAGAGTAGTATTTGTAATTGTTATTATGGATAAATATTGAGTTTTGTTTATTGGATTTGAGTTTGGTTCTTTGATTCAATTTCTTGTGGTCTTAATGCATGCTATGTGTGGGTATCCACTTAGTATTGATTGCATATATTAATTGAAAGACTAAAAAGTGAAGATTAATATTAGAAAATCGAGATCTTGAACTTAGGAAATCTGACCTAGAGATAGGCTGATATCTTTGTGGAGTTCCAAAATTAATCATAGATCTTAAAGGGTTTTAATTAATTTAATCACCACGAAAGTAGGGTTTAAGTTAATTAAAATACACCTTGAGTGCCTTGAGAGAGGACTTAGGATATCCTAGGATTAATTTCCATCAAAGCAATTACTCTCAATCCAATGAATAGACTGTTAGTAGTATGCCCTAGAGCATATCATTTAGTATGTATCTTGTACATATTTTATTAATAGAAGGCATTTTCACTTTTTTGTTTACATAATATATTTATGTGTAATAGAAAAGGTCCATTGATATTTTGTTAGAAATTCTATTCTTAAGTTGTTAAGAATATGAGTGACAGTATTTCTAGCACAAAGTATCATAAATAGGTTCACAATCGAGGATACTTCACAATAAGGACATGACTTATTCAGAAAGATTGTAATCATGTTTGTTCCCAAGTTATTTATATAAGATGTAAATAAGATGGAATGGTGAGTCTCATGCCATATAACAAATATGATAGGCACTTATACATGATAAGTAGGTCGAACCAGTGACACTTATGACAATCACATGGAGTTTACTCTTGTCAATGCATTGTCATAAATCATATCAGTGCATATAATCTTTAGACCTGAGATAGCAAAGTTATCTTGTATATAGGTGGTTTGAGTTTGATACTGCTTTCATACTTGTACTGTGTATGGGTATATGGGCATGTGTTGGCTCCTACTAGTTATATGTGGAGGTAGGTGTTGATCAAGATGGAATCTGTTCCTCTAAGTAAATAGAGATAAAATCCTATGTTCATTTAATTGTTCTTGATGTTTCAAGTTCCTGGCTATGACAGATAGATTTATTCAGAAAAAAGTTTCTGATGAGAAAATCTTATTAATCAAGAACTGGAATTAAAAGAGAACATAATATTCATAGCAAATGGGGTTTGACATAAATCATGACTCCAGCTCGAATTGGGATTTTGTAACAGAGAGATTATAGTGCATGGTAACATATGATTATAGGTTCATTTAAGGTAAACCTTATTACTAATTGGGTGGCTATGGCATGCTATACTAGGTATTAACCATGGTCTATGAGGTGCATAAAATGATTTAGAGAAATCATTTATGATAAGAAAGAATTATGATGATATTAAGAGTTGATATCATGTCTCATTGCCAATTAGTGATGAGCCTAGTAAGTCACACACATATGCAAGTAATCACTAAATTAAATATGATTTAGTTAATTAATTAAAGAGTTTAATTGATTAATTAAATAGGTTTGGTTTGCAATTAGATTGCAAAGTCCCTAGCATGGCTTGAAACCAAATCTAGATTATTGGATGTATAGTATAAGTTAAATTTATATTTAAAGTGTTTAAATATGAATTTAATTAATGAGAAATTAATTAATAAAGATTAATTAATTAATATATATTTGATATAAATTGATTAGAAGAAGAGAAATAATTATTTTGGGTTGAGAACTCAAAATTAAGACACAGGGGTATTTTGATAATTTTACAGGGTGACATGTAGCACCATTAATCATGTAAGATGATCAAAGTTAAGATTAAATATAGGTTTGACACTTGGCACAATGTGATTGGTTCAATTAAACCTAGAGCCAATCAGAAGGTGACATGTGACAAGGGTTTTAAGTGGTGACCTAGCTATATAAGTGTAAGGATGAAAGAACAAAAACAGAAGCTGCCATTCACCTCTTTGTGCCGCCACCCTTGGCTGCCTCACTCTCTCATCTTCTTCATCTCTCATCAATTCAAAGAGATTAGCAAACAATCTCTTGAATTAAAAATACTAAAAATTATTTCTAGTGTCCTGTTTACATCTGTAATCTCTCAAAAGGCAAAACTTGATTTTCTAATTTATAGAAAAAGCTTTAGAAGATGTTCAAGGGCTGCCATTGGTGATCTTGGTGTGGACAAGCTAGAGGGACAACACCTAGTATCCTAAGGCGCATCCCAAAGGTGCTAAACACACTGCAGTGCATCAAAAGGTTAGTGCACTTGTTCTTGATCTAATATAGGATTCTAATGAATTAATCTGTTAACTCTAAAATCTCAAATAGCAAATGTAGATTCAAAAATATATTAAAAGAGTTTTAATATGCTGTTTATCATTGAAATCAAATAGATAAAAATAAACCTTGCATGATGCATGTGACCCTAGATAAAAAATTTTGAATTTCAATGATTTAAACTTGTATTTTTCATTCTTCCGCTCCTTCATAGACAAGATTAAAATCTATAGTAAGGTTGCAGTGTGAAATCTTAATTCTGGAATTGCTTTTATAAATAGTTTAATTCAAAAACTACTTTTAGCATCTAAAATAGGTTTAACTCATTCTCCATCTATATTCGGTAGCCTAAACAGTCAAAGTTGCCATGTAGCCTGGTATTTGCGAATTAAATTCCTCGTGGGAATGATACTTCACTCATCACTTTGTTACTTGTTAGCAATCCGTACACTTACAGTGGTTGAAAAACTAGCAAACAAGTTTTTGGTACCGTTGCCAGGGAATTTTAATTTTAGTAATATTAGGTGATAAGTTGTAACACCCCTATGTTCGGTAGTGCGTTCTACTGTTTCGGTGACCAGTGTCTGTCCGGACAGCTAGGATGCTTGGAACTACATTTAAATGTTAGTGAGGAGACATAGAATAATGAAATACAAGAAAAACAAAGGAAAAATAATAGCAATGAAATGAAACTAAGTTAAACGAGCCAGCATCGCAGCGATGGGTGACCGCATGGGGAAGTTACGACGCAGGTAATAGCCGACCCTAGGGCTATAGGGAACCCTCAGAATTTAGTTTCGAGACATAATTAAAGACTTATTAAAGTATAAATTTCATTAGAAATATCAAAGAAAAATTAATTAATTAGTACAAAGAAAAACGAGAAATCGAGAAAATGACAAAACTCGGTGTTACCGAAAAATCGGGAATACAACCCGAATAGGGGCATTGTAATCATTTGACACCTAGAGTTGGCTTTTAACCTAAATGTCCATTAAAAATAAATGATATTACACTTTGAAAATGTCATGAAAAATTAAAATGAGATACATTATGTAAATAGTGAAAGAAAAGAGGTTAAATGTGGGAATTATGGAAAATTTGATTAAACAAACATTATAATTGATTTTAGTGCTCTACTAACATCTTCAAAGTGGACCATTAAGCAGATTTGTGGCAGAATATACCTTCATCTTCTTCATTTAACAAACCAGCCGAAAACCCTTAAGAGAAAAACTCCATAGCCAAAATCTTCCAAGCTCCATGCAACCTTGGTTAAGTCACTTTTTCCACTAGGTTCCTTCACTAAACCTTGTCTACACACCTTAGGCAGCATACTTGGAGCAAGAAAGATAAGTTTTGATGAGGTTTTAAAGAAGTCCAAAAGAGGTAAGTGGGTATTTTCAATCCTTGTTTCATTAAAAGTGTAACCAAGGTTATGGGTAGTTGATTTATGGAAGAATTTTTGTTGTTGATGAATTATTGGAGTTGAGCCATTTAGGCAGCCATGAAACCTCACCATGAACAGCTTGTCCTTGCCTGTAAATGGTTGTTTGGATGATGATTTAAATGTTTAATTGTATTGAAGTTGAATTCCATGTGTAAGGTTTGATTTGTAAGCTTGAAAAGTGAAAATGGAAGTTGATGGATATGTGTAAACTTGTGACAGCCTCATAAAGAAGATTGAAGTGTTTAAGTTCATGAAATATTATTGAATTATGTTGCTTATGGTGGCAGCATGTGTATGTGAATAATTGTTTGGATTTGGATATATGAATGAGGTATGTTCATGTGGTTAAATTATTGTAATTGGACTTTGAAAATTCTAAGTTATAATGTGTATGTTGAGAGTGGTTACAAGCTACCCAAAATAACCTAAATGTGATGTAAAGTGTGTTAATGTTATGGTACCAAATCAGAATTGGCATGAAAGATAAGCTTGGTAAGTATTGAATGTGTAATTGGTAAGTGTTGAAGAATGTGTAGCAGGGCAATGTGTGTTTTAGCTTAGAACCTTAAGTGTGTGACTCCAATTGGTATGAGACCAAGTGGAGGTGAAACTAGGCACAAAATGTGCCAACTTTCATGAAGGAAGCTTACCTAAATTCTACCTAGAAGGTAACTTGAAAAATAACCAAATCCAGATTAGTGACTTGAAAGTCTGAAAATTGATCATTTGGGCAATAGTTAGTGTTTTGACCATAACTTACTCAAAACAAGTCCAAATGACCTGAAATTTTTACCATGAATAGTTTAGACATAGATCTACAATTCTTATGAAGACACCAAAGCCCAGAAATGGCTAGAACCAAGCCAAATAGCTTGCACAAGTTCAGGTACCAAAACTGGCCGAAGTGAAAATGACCTAAAAATGACCTTAGCCTACTATTTTGGTGCATTCTGTCCAGCATTACCATAACTTGGTCTACACAACTCAGAATGACCTAAAATTTTTCCCCGCGTGCAATAAGACATAGACCTACAAGTTTGTAGTTTGGACCAAAACTCGAAAACCGAGGAAACTAGGTCATCTGGCTAGGTCAAATTAGTATACCGAAATCCAGCAAATTACAATAAAATATAATATACTTGAAAATGAATTTGGTAATATGTACCAGCACTAAAAGGCTATAAAATATGACATATTGGTAACATTAAACCTAATTCACTTAGAGTGTATCAAGGGTCAACATTATAGGTTGACTAATGAATTGAATTGAAGGGAATTGTACCAAGAAAATTTAAATATTAGATTTTATTGTTAGAAACAAATTCATTGAGCACTGAAACACTTTGAATTGTATGTTTCAGTTGAAAAAGATATTGAGAAGCATAAGAAACACTGAGTCAGGGCCAAGAGGCATATATCAAAGGTTTGTGCATAATAATTTTGATTTTTCATTTTTTATTTAAAAATTTAATTGAACATTATAGTCTTAAATTGTGTCTGTGCATAATACTTTTTATATTCACTGCTTTTACCAGAAAATTTATTTGGAGAAATGAGTTATGAATAATTTTTTATTGTTTTGGCTTTGGGAATCTTAATTGGAAATTATTGTGTTGCCTACTTTGCAAATGGAAATTTTGAGATAAAATATGATTTATGGTTTGTATGAGGTATTTAAATATTGTGATTTGGAATTGTTTTGATTCACACTTGACATGAAAATATTACTATGTTCCTCCTTTATTTATGGGGTGAGTGTGATTATATTCCTCCCTCTTTGACTTGTCAGTCTGAGGTGAGTGTGGATGAGTTCTCATTATCTAGCTAGCTTCCTCCCTCATTGATTTCGATTATTGGGGTGAGTGTGCCTTGTCGTGATGTACACACGGCATGTTCGGAAAAATTTGTGTCATGGCCTAAATTGTGTTATTGATTGGCAAAACTGTGTTACTCAGTTATTGATCAAATTGTGTTATTGATTGGCAAAACCGTGTTACTCAGTTATTGATCAAATTATGTTATTGATTGACAACACTGTGTTATTCAATTGTTTGCTCAAATTTGTGTTATATAAGCTTTGAAAAATTGTGAATTGTTTGGATTATAAATTGTCAATAAAAGTTTTACATACCGCATTTTAAATTGTTATTGTGCACCACTGAGTAAATTTTACTCAGCAATAGCTTTTCATTGCTGTCGCAGATAGACAGACTGACAAGGTAGCAGACTAGGCTGCTAGTGCTACATTGAGAGTTCATCGAGTATATTGAGTATACCATATTTTGCATTTTGTATTGTAATGTATGTTCACTATATGTATATATTATTCTTGGTTTTGAGCAGTTGTAAATTAAAATTGTACATTAAAATTGTACATTAAAATTATACATTAAAGTTGTAAACTAAATTTGTAAGTTATTTTGGCTTGTAAATATTGTGATATATTTCTTTTATCTTAGCTTTTGAAAACACTGGAAAATTATTGAGGATTTGAGTTAGCAAATGTTGAGAAACTTATTGTGTTGATTGGTTATTGGAGTTTGAGATTGAGAAAAATATTGGAAGTGCTTTTTACAGGTTTTTGAAGAACTGTTTTATTCAAAATACAGATGACACTCTGTCAAAATTTTTACAGAAATTATTAATACTTCAAATGTGTTATCTGGTTTCACTTCAGTTAAAAATTTTTTTAATACCTGTAAATAGTGCTCACCACTGTAAAAAGAAGTAAGAAAAGATTTAAAATCCCTTATAGTGTATGTAATGGGTTATCAGTAGACAAAGTTGGTAATTCATTAGGTATACTACGGGATCATGTACGGAGGGATAAGGTGTGACATAAGTAATTTAGCTGATTTAGGCAATTTCATTTACTGTTCAATTTTGTTTAAATTTTTTTATTCTTTCTCAGGTGATTGGTTTGGTACATGACTAGAACAAGACCAGGGGAAGAAGTCTTTGATTTGGATCCAGAGATAGACATAACTCTAAGAACTATCAGGAGGGAGAGGAAACGTGAAAGAAAAGATCAAGGGAATCCAGAAATTCCAAATATGGCAAACAATAACAACAACAGGTCGAGACTCTTAAAAGACTACGGAGCTCCCTTCATACAAGGATTCCAACCTAGTGTTACAAGACCCACAGTGGATGCTAACAATTTTGAACTAAAATCGGCATGGCTCCAGATGATCCAACAGACCTAGTTTGGGGGTTCACCAATAGAAAATTCGCACTACCACCTCCAATGCTTTCTTGCCCTTTGTGACACATTCAAAATGAATGGGGTCTTTGATCAAGCCATAAGATTCAGAGCATTTCCATTTTCCCTTCGAGATAGAGCAAGGAAGTGGTTACTTTCTCAACTAGCTGGAACATTCACCCCATGGGAGGACCTCTCACAAGCTTTTCTAGCAAGGTACTTCCCACCTGCAAAGACTGCAAAGTTAAGAGTTGAACTCAACACCTTTAGGCAAAGGGAAGGTGAATCACTTTATGATGCATGGGAGAGATATAAGGACCTATAGAGAGAATGCCCGCACCATGGCATAGAAGATTGGCTCCTGGTTCAGAACTTCTATAATGTGCTACTGCCCTCTACAAGGAGCACAGTAGATTTAGTAGCAGAAGGTGACCTGATGGAGAAAACAGTGGATCAAACGCTTGAACTTCTGGAGAGCGTCGCCTAGTACAATTATGAGTGGTCGAATGAGAGGGAAAATACCAGGAGAACAACAGGAATCCTAGAAGTGGATGCCCTAAGTATGATAAATGCTCAATTTGACCAGCTCACAAAGAGGCTTAATAAAATGCAGGCCAATGCTATAAGGATGAACAGTCAACATGATGACAGCTATGGAGGAGGATACATAAGTTCAGAGTACAATAGCTTCAATGAACTCTCCACAGAGCAGATGAACTATGTGAATAATGGAGAAAACTTCAACCAGAGACAGCCCCACAAACAATATTCAAATACATACAACTTTGGATGGAGGAACCACCCAAATTTCTCATGGTCAAATTCTCAGAATCAGCCAATAAACCTCTTCAAGTAAAGCTGCTGATAAACTGCCTAGTCAACCAGAGATGAACCCAAAGGAGCATTGTAAGGCAGTTACATTGAGAAGTGGAAGAATTTTAGAACAGTCAAAGGAAGTGCCAATAAAGGAAACCTCTGAAAAATCTGAAAGCCAAGCAAGGGAGAAAGAGGAAGAAGCCAAGAAGGATCAGGAGGAGGAAACTGGGAAGAAAAAGAAGCTACCAGAGCCATATCAGCCTCCTCTACCTTTTCTTCAGAGATTCTAGAAAGCCAAATTGGATAAGCAGTTTGGAAAGTTTTTAGAAGTTTTACAGAAACTTTATATCAACATTCCCTTCACTGAAGCACTCTCTCAGATGCCATCCTACACTAAATTCCTTAAGAAAATTCTGTCAAAGAAAAGAAAGCTAGAAGACTATGAGATTGTTGCTCTAACAGAGGAATGCAGTGCCATATTGCAAAACAAACTGCCTCCAAAGTTAAAAGATATAGGAAGCTTCTCCATACCTTATCTCATTGGCGACAAGAAAATAGACAAGGCCCTCTGCAAACTTGGGGCAAGTGTGAGTTTAATGCCTCTATCAATATGCCAAAAGCTAGAAGTCGGAGAACTAAAACCAACAACAATTTCATTGCAATTGGCTTACTGGTTCGTTAAATATCTTATGGGAATACTTGAGAACATTCCTATCAAGGTGGGCAAATTCTTCATTCCAGTTGATTTTGTTGTCCTTGAGATGGAAAAGGATGTTCAAATCCCCATCATCTTGGGAAGACCTTTCTTGGCAATCGCCGGAGCAATCATAGACGTAAAAAACAAGCGACTAACTCTAAAGGTAGGGGATGAAGAAGTGGAATTCAACTTGTTTGACATAATGAAGCACAAATTCGAACCTGATGAATGCCTTAGAGTTGACATAGTTGATAAGTAAGTTGAGAAAGAATTTCATATGACCCATCCTGAAGATCCTCTTGAAGCATGCATTGTGTACAGCCACACAGCGAATGATGAGAACACAGAAATAGCAGCCTCTGCAAAATATTTAGCAGCTCATCCACTCCTACCCTTGGCTCAAGCTTTCAAGGTAGAGGAGCTGATGGAGGAACAAACCAAAAGCAATCTGGAGAAAAATTCTGAATAGGTAAAACTCAAACCTCTTCCCTCTACGCTAAGGTATGCATTTCTAGACTCAAATTCTAAATATCCTATTATTATCAATGCCAGTCTATCTAAAATAGAAGTGGAAAAATTGCTAAGAGTGTTTAGGACACATAGCAAGAGCATAGGATATAAAATAGAAGACCTGAAAGGGATTCATCCTTCCATTTGCATGCATAGGATACCTATGGAAGAAAATAGTAAACCCACTATTGAAAATCAAAGAAGACTTAACTCAAACATGAAAGAAGTAGTGAAAAAGGAAATCTTAAAACTATTAGATGCATGTATTATATACCCAATCTCTGATAGCAAATGGGTTAATCCAGTGCATGTAGTGCCTAAGAGATATGGGACAACTATCACTCAAAATGCAAATGATGAACTAATCCCTACTAGGCTAGTTACTGGTTGGCGCATGTATATAGACTATAGGAAATTGAATAGTGCCATCAAAAAGACCATTTTTCTCTTGCTTTCATAGACCAAATGCTGGAAAGATTAGTAAAGCATTCCTACTTTTGCTATCTAGATGGGTATTCGGGATTTTTTCAAATTTTTATTTACCCAAAAGACTAGGAAATACCACATTTACATGCCTTTATGGAACATTTGCATATAGAAGAATGCCCTTTGGTCTTTGTAATGCCCCTGCTACCTTTCAAAGATGCATGATGGCTATTTTTTCTAATTATATTGAAAATATTATGGAAGTTTTTATAGATGATTTTTCTATTTATGGCACCACATTTGATGATTGCTTAGCTAACCTATCCAAAGTGTTGCAAAGATGTGAAGAATCAAACCTAGTTCTGAATTGGGAAAAATGCCACTTCATGATAAGAGAATGCATAGTTTTTGGTCATCTGATATCAGAAAGAGGGATTGAAGTTGACAAAGCGAAGGTTGAAATCATTGAAAATATGCCACCACTAACATCAATCAAAGGAGTACGAAGCTTTTTGGGACATGCAGGCTTCTACAAAAGATTCATTAAAGATTTTTCCAAAATAGCTAAACCATTGACAAATTTATTAAGTCAAGATGTTCCCTTTGATTTTGATGAAAATTTCCTTATTTCTTTCAACAGGATAAAAGAAGCCTTGATTTCAACACCCATTATGCAACCATCTGATTGGGAGCTACCATTTGAAATCATGTGCGATGTTAGTGATTATGCTATGGGAGTAGTAATTGGACAAAGGAAAGATAAAAAGCCCCATGTCATCTATTACACCAGCAAGACACTTGATGACGCACAAATCAATTATGCTACCATAAAAAAGGAATTCCTAACAGTAGTGTTTGTAATTGACAAATTCAGATCCTACTTAATTGGGTCAAAAGTCATTGTATTCATAGATCATGTTGCCATCCGGTACCTTTTGAACAAGAAGAAGGCGAAACCAAGGCTGATTCGATGGATTTTACTACCTGCAAGAATTTGACCTTGAAATTAAGGACAAAAAGGGATCTGAAAATGTAGTAGTTGACCATCTCTCCAGGCTTAAACTGGAATACATAGGAGACATCGAGGATTTACCAATTGATGATTCATTTCCTGATGAGCAATTATTAGCCTTATCCCTAGTTCCTTGGTATGCTGATTTTGTGAATTTTCTTGTGTGCAGGGTCTTACCACCTAACATGACTTATTAGCAAAAGAAGAAATTTCAACATGATGTGCGATACTATACATGGGAGGAACCTCTGCTGTACAAGAGATGCAATGATGGGCTAATAAGACGATACATACCGGAAGAGGATATAGAGAGTATTCTCCAGCACTGCCATTCAACACCATATGGGGGACACTTTGGCACCATAAGAATAGCAGTTAAAATTTTGCAAGCAGGATTTTACTGGCCTAACCTATTTAAGGATGTGAGAGCCTTCGTGCTAGCTTGTGAATAATGCTAAATAACAGGTAATATTTCCAGAAGGAATAAAATGCTACTGCACGGTATACTCAAGGTAAAAATATTTGATGTGTGGGGGATAGACTTCATAGGCCCATTTCCCTCTTCTTTTGGAAACAACTATATTTTGGTTGGTGTTGATTACGTGTCAAAATGGGTAGAAACAATAGCCACGCCAACCAATGATGCCAGAGTGGTCATGAAGTTCCTTAAGAAGAACATATTCACAAGATTTGGTACACCACAAGCGATAATCAGCGATGGAGGAAGTCACTTCTGCAACCAATAATTCGAAATACTATTGAAAAAGTACAGAGTGACTCATAAGGTGGCCACACCTTATCATCCTCAAACTAGTGGTCAAGTAGAAATTTCAAACAGGGAGCTGAAAACGAATCCTAGAGAAAACAGTAAACCTCTCAAGGAAGGATTAGTTTGTGAAGTTAGATGATGCATTATGGGCATACCGCATTGCATATAAAACTCCAATTGGAACGACACTCTTTCGACTAATTTATGGGAAATCATGCCACCTCCCTATCGAACTTAAACACAAAGCATACTGGGCAATTCAGACCCTGAATTTTGACCTCAAGGCTGCTGGTGAAAAAAGACTGCTACAGCTCAATGAGTTGGAAGAAATCTGACAGGATGCGTATGAGAATGCTAAAATCTTAAAAGATAAGACCAAAAGATGGCATGACAGACGCATAGCAAGAAAAGAGATAAGAGAAGGAGACCTTGTCTTGCTCTTCAACTCCATACTAAAACTTTTTCAAGAGAAGCTGAAATCAAGATGGTCAAGTCCATTTAAGGTTATGCAAATCTTCCAGCATGGAGCTGTGGAAATCTGGAATGAAACCTCAAGAGCATTTTAAAGTGAACAGGTAAAGGC
The DNA here is from genome assembly GCF_030052815.1 of Hevea brasiliensis. NCBI lineage: Eukaryota > Viridiplantae > Streptophyta > Magnoliopsida > Malpighiales > Euphorbiaceae > Hevea > Hevea brasiliensis. The sequence continues at coordinate 99,947,759 of NC_079500.1, forward strand.
TAAAACCATATTTTCAAGGAGAACCCATAGAGGAGAGAACCAACTGTACCTTTAGCAACCCTCCAGATAGACCGTGATAGAACGAAGGCAGAGCCGAGCTAATGACTATAAATAAGCGTTCTTTGGGAGGCAACCCAAAATTTCTATCTTTATTTCTGTTTTTAGTTTATTTTATAATTTCCTTTATTTTAACTCTTATTTGTGTTTTTTGTTTGTTTATACTTTATTTTGTAGGCACTCCAAGTCTCAAATCTATAAGAAGTAAGAACTGAGAGCAATAAAGGAGAGGAGACATCAAGTCTAAACCACACAAGAGGAGACCATACGAAACCGGGGAAGTAGCTTTGTTGCTAACCTTTTCATTCATTTTATACATAGTGGTAAGCATCAATTTTTCACATGGGAAGAATTGGAGAGTCAGAAAATTACACGGGTCGTGTATCAGTTTTATATGCCCCATGTAACCTTCTGGGATTCGAGAAAAACCCTTGCACAAACTCCAAAAACTTACACGGGTTAACCCATCATAACATTACACTGGTCATGCTTTGATAATAGAAAGAGAAACTTTAAATTTGAAAAAGACAGAAAGTTACACGGGTCCCAAAACAAAAGTACACGACCCGTGTAATTCACCTAGCATTGCCATCCTCAGACAGAAAGTTACATGGGTCCTTGGGTAAAGTTACATGGGTCGTGTAACTCGACAGAAAAAGAAAAATCTTGGACAGAAAATTACACGGGTCTCCAGGTCGGGACCCATGTAGTGATACACGACCTGCGTATCATGTCGTAAACCAGACTCTTGGGGCGCGAAACTCGCGAAATGAAGGGTCACAATGACCCTTTAAATTCATCCCACTCTCTTAAAGTCCCTCACAATAAAAAACCCTTCCTCTCCAAGCCTCCTCCCTTATAAAAACCCTTCAAATCTTGTCCTTCCCTAACAAACCCTAGCCTCTCATTCTTCAAAAACCATCAATGGTACCTGCAAAAAGACCAGCCTAACGAATGGGCTTTTCCTTAAGGCAAGGAAGAGACTCCACACCTTTTCCTCCTCAGCCATCGCCCCAACACCTGAGAACCAGCAAACCTAGCCATGAGCCACACCACAACTACCCCAACCACAACCACAACAACCCGAACCCCAGTCACAAGCCGAACCCCAGTCACAAGCCGAACCACAACCACCACAACCCGAGTTTTCTATCACCTGGCCATTTAGAGACAGCACTCACTGAGACTTGTCTGCCTAGTTCAACAACAAGAGGATTATCTACACCAAATACATAGACTTTGGGCTGTTGGAGCAAATCGACCTTCGAGAGGAGATCGACGGGCTGCTAGATAGAATTGGATGGACTAGATTTGCCCAACTTCAATTTTCAACCTACCATGACAACACCCTAGAGTTCCTAAGGAGTTTCAAGGCCACTTTATGGCCTACAGATCGGGAAGACATGGGACAGATAGAGTTCAAGCTCCTTGGCATTGACCGCATCATGAACATGGATGAGTTCAATGCGGTGTTTAGTTTTAACAATGCCGGATTCCAAGAAATTCCATAAAATCGAATGATATACAACAATGTAGAATTCTGGCGCTCCATCGCACTAAACGCCGAAATTTACAACTCCAGCAAATCTAAATCCACTGGCATCACCAATCCCACCCTGAGATACATGCACCGACTCTCCGCACACACTATAAAGGGCCGAGGGGACAGCCTGGGTGTAGTGAATGCCAACGAACTCTTTTTCTTGTGGTGTATGGTCACTGGACAACGCTACAACACTGGTTTTTTCCTTTGCAACCACCTCCGCCGCCTATGTCACTAGCCTACAGGGCAAATAGTGCTTGGTGGCCTCATCACAGCCCTTGCACTGCACTTTAGTTTTGTCCCGAGGCATAACAGACTGCGCTCCATTGCTGGTATAACCAAAATCGACCAAACCATCTGCATATCCATGGGGATATGTAAGAAGGTTGGGAACATCTGCTTTCTGGTTAATGCTGACGGCAATGTTGAAGGAACGGAAGCGTGAAAAACACAAGATTATACCATTGAATTCAAAAATTTTCACCTAGGGTCACAAGCACCATGCAAGATTTATTTTTATCTATTTGATTTCAATGATAAACAACATATTAAAACTCTTTTAATATGTTTTTGGATCTGTATTTGCCATTTAAGATTTTAAAATTAATCAGATTAATTTTAGAACCCTAGATTAAATCAAGAACGATTACACTAACCTCTTGATGTGCTGCAGCGTGTCTGCGCCTTTGAGATTCGTCTTGAGGACACGGATGTTGTCCCTCTAGCTTGTCCACACCAAGAACACCTATGGCAGCCCTTGAATAGCTTCTAAAGCTTTTTCTATTAATTAGAAAATCAAGTTCTGCCTTTTAAGAGATTAAAGATGTAAACAGGACACTAGAAACAATTTATAGTGTTCTTAATTCAAGAGATTGATGGCTAATCTCTTTGAATTGATGAGAGATGAAGAAGAATGGCTGGAGAGGCTCAAAGTGGCGTGACAATTGAGAGGAGAGGCTGCTGGTTATGTTTTCTTTTCATAACCACACTTAAATAGCTAGGTTAACACATTAAACCCTAGCCACATGTCACCTTTTGATTAGCTCTAGGTTTAAGTGACCCAATCACATTGTGCCAAGTGTCAAACCTATATTTAATCTTGATTTTAATCATCTTACATGATTAAAAAATATTTGGCAAGCTTATGTGTTAAGCCATGTGTCACCATCTCATGGTGCCACGTGTCACACTGCAAAATGACCAAAATGCCCCTGTGTCTTAATTTTGAGTTCTTAACCCAAAATAATTATTTTCTTCTTCTAATTAATTTATATCAAATATAAATTAATTAATTAATCTCTATTAATTAATTTCTCATCAATTAAATTCATATTTAAACACTTTAAATATAAATTTAATTTATACTACACATCCAATAATCTAGATTTGGTTTCAAGTCATGCTAGGGACTTTGCAATTTTATTGCAAACCAAATCTATTTAATTAATCAATTAAACTCTTTAATTAATTAATTAAATCATATTTAAATAGGTGATAACTTGTGTATGTGTGTGACTTACTAGGCTCATCACTAATTGGCAATGAGACATGATATCAACTCTTAATATCATCAGAACTCTTTCTTACCATAAATGATTTCTCTAAATCATTTTATGAACCTCATAGACCATGGTTAACACCTAGCATAGCATGCCATGGCCACCCAATTAGTAATAAGATTTACCTTAAATGAACCTATAATCATATGTTACCATGCACTAGAATCTCTCTGTTACAAAATCCCAACTCAATCTGGAGTCATGGTTTATGTCAAACTCCATTTGCTATGAATATTATGTTCTCTTTTAATTTCAGTTCTTGATTAAAAGATTTTCTCATCAGAAACTCTTTTCTGAATAAATCTATCTGTCTGGCAGAACTTGAAACATCAAGAACAATTAAATGAACATAGGATTTTATCTCTATTTACTTAGAGGAGCAGATTCCATCTTGATCAACACCTACCTCCATATATAACTAGCGAGCCAACACATGCCCATATACCCATACATAGTACAAGTATGAAAGCGATATCAAACTCAAACTACCTATATACAAGATAATCGTGCTATCTCAGGTCTAAAGATTATATGCCTTGATATGATTTATGACAAAACATTGACAAGAGTAAACTCCATGTGCTTGTCATAAGTGTCACCGTTCGACCTACTTATCATTTATAAGTGCCTATCATGTTTGTTATATGGCATGAGACTCACCATTCCATCTTATTTATATCTCATATAAATAACTTGGGAACAAACATGAATACAATCTTTATGGATAAGTCATGTCCTTATTATGAAGTATCCTCGATTGTGAACCTATTTATGATACTTTGTGCTAGAAATATTGTCACTCATATTCTTAACAACTTAAGAATAATATTTCTAACAAAATATCAATGGACCTTTTCTATTACACATAAATATATTATGTAAACGGAAAAGTGGAAATGCCTTTTATTATTAAAAATATGTACAAGATACATACTAAATGATATGCTCTAGGGCATACTACTAACAATCTCCCACTAGCACTAGAGCCATTCATTACAATATCTTAGACCTATCTTCTCAAGATGTCGGTCTAACTGAGTCTGTGACATAGGCTTAGTGAATGGATCAGCTGGATTTTCAGCTGATGCTATTTTCTGCATGGCTACATCGCCTCGCCCAACTATTTCTCTGATAATGTGGTAGCGCCTTTCTATGTGTTTGGATTTACGGTGAGACCTTGGTTCCTTAGCTTTGTATCGCTCCATTGTTGTCACGGTGTAATGGAACCGCCGACTCAATGGAAGGAACTCTGTAAGTTACATCACGAACTTCTTTATCCAACGACTTCCTTTGCGACATCGATGCAAGAATATACTCGACCTCGATGAGTGGAATCTGCAGTCGTGCTCTGTTTGAAACTCTTCCAACTGACTGCACCTCCATTACAAATGAACACATATCCAGAGGTAGACTTTCTATCATCGATATCTGATTGGAAATCAGAATCAGTATAACCATCCAATTGCAAGTCTCCACCTCCATAAATCAAGAATAAATGCTTAGTTCTTCTTAAGTACTTAAGAATATTCTTGTGACTATCGATGTTCCAAACTGGAATGGATTGATACCTGCTAGTCAAACTAACAGCATATGCGATATCCAGCCTAGTACACAACATTGCATACATTAAACTTCCAATAGCCGAAGCATATGGAATCCTGGCCATCTTATCTCTTTCTTCAGGTGTCTTTGGAGACATCTCTTTAGAAAGGTGGATACCATGTCTCACTGGTAACAATCCTCTCTTGGAATCAAGCATGTTAAACCTTTTTAACACCTTTTCCAAGTATAGACTTTGGGATAAACCAATTATTCTTTTCACTCTATCTCTATAGATGCGAATCCCAAGAATATAGGTTGCCTCCCCTAAGTCTTTCATGGAGAATGTATTTGACAACCATACCTTTATAGTCGTCAACATACTTGTATCATTACCCATCAACAGTATGTCATCCACATATAAGACAAGGAAAGTGATAGCACTGTCACTAACCTTCTTATATACACATGGCTCATCCTTATTTTTGATAAAACCAAAGGATTTAATGGCTTCATCAAAACGGATGTTCCAACTCCTCGAAGCTTGTTTCAACCCATAAATGGATCGCTTTAGCTTGCATACCTTGGAACCATCTTGGGATTCAAATCCCTTAGGTTGTTCCATGAAAATGTTTTCTTCAATGTATCCATTAAGAAAAGCTGTTTTGACATCCATCTGCCAAATCTCATAATCATAGTATGCAGCTATTGCTAATAAAATCCTAATTGATTTAAGCATGGCAACAGGCGAGAAAGTCTCCTCATAGTCTATTCCTTGCCTTTGGCGAAACCCTTTCGCTACTAGCCTTGCCTTATAGGTCTCTACCTTTCCATCAGAACCAATTTTCTTCTTGAAAACCCATTTGTTCCCTATAGGTACAATACCTTCAGGTGGGTCAACAAGATCCCAAACTTGATTCTTATACATGGAATCAATCTCGGATTTCATAGCATCAATCCATTTTGAAGAGTCTATATCTGATATAGCTTCTTCATAGGTAAGTGGATCATCTCCATGATCTACTTCTTCATGAGTAGACAACTCTTGTTCTTCTTCATGAAGAAAACCATATCTCACCGGTGGGTGAGATACCCTGGTTGTTCTACGAGGAACAGCTGTAGATGTTTCATCAATGGGTATAGGTTGACTAGATGGATCTATATCCATCTGATCTGTTGGTTGGTCAGAATTCTCCAATTCTAACTCTATTTGCCTTCCTTTGCCTCCTTCTTGAACAAACTGTTGTTCAAGAAATGTGGCATCTCTACTTATCACAACCTTTTGTGAAGTAGGCAAATAAAAATAATATCCAAAACTATCTTTTGGATATCCAACAAATCGACCTTTTTCTGATCTGGTCTCCAATTTATCAGTGTTCAGCTTTTTGATATAAGCTGGACAACCCCAAATCTTAACATGCTTAAGACTTGGTTTTCTTCCATGCCATATCTCATAAGGTGTGGAAGAAACTGATTTTGATGGAATCCTATTCAGAATATATAAAGCTGATTCTAATGCAAATCCCCAAAAGGAGATTGGCATATCAGTATAGCTCATCATACTACGTACCATATCCAATAGGGTACGATTTCTCCTTTCAGATACACCATTCAGTTGTGGTGTTCCTGGAGGAGTCAGCTGAGAAACAATGCCATGCTCTCTCAAGTATTCATCAAATTCAGTACTCAAATATTCACCTCCCCGATCTGATCTAAGAGCTTGAATATTTTTGGTGTTTGATTTTCTACTTCAGATTTAAATTCTTGGAACTTTTCAAAGGATTCATGTTTGTATTTCATCCAATAAAAATACCCAAACCTTGATTTATAATTAGAAAAGGAAAAAAAATAATGAAAGCCCCATCTAGCCATATCTTAAAACGGACCACATAAATCACTAGGAATTAGTTCCAAAATATTTTCAGCTCTTAGCCCTTGTCCAACAAAGGGTGATCTTGTCATTTTGCCTTGAAGGCAAGATTCACAAGTTGGAGTAGGCTCAGAGCCCAATGAGGATAGAATCCCCATTTTCTCCAATTTTGCAATCCTATCTTCTGCAACATGACATAACCTTAAGTGCCAAATATATTTTGAACTTGAGTTGGTTTTCACCATGGCAGTGTATTCTTTTAGATTGCTATACTGCGGCGGTGGAAACACTTTCTTACTGGCAATGGAAACACTTTCCTATTGGCAATGGAAACACTTTCCTTTGCCTTTATCAGCTTTAGTCTTCCTTTTCTGTTTAGCTATTTTCTTAGAAGGACCAGGAATCTGAGGTTTCTTTTTCTTATTGCCCTTCTTCTTATTGGACTTTCCAGCAGATGAAAATGCAACCAAAGCTACCTCTTTTCCTTTATTGCCCAACATATTCTTTTGGGCAATAACCAGCATGTTGAGTAATTCAGCTAAGGTGCATTCCTGTTTAGTCATATGGAAATTTGTCACAAAATTCCCAAAAGACTCAGGAAGGGACTGAAGGATCAAATCTGTTTGTAGTTGGAAATCCATGTTGAAGTCAAGATGTTCCAACTGCTCAATCAGCCGAATCATCTTGTGGACATGATCCCCAACATTCTGTCCCTCAGACATCCTCATACGGAATAACTGTCTAGATATCTCATACCTAGCATTCCTGCTGTGCTCACCATACAACTCTTGTAGGTGAAGGAGGATCTCACTCGCACTATGCATGTTCTCATGTTGCTTCTGTAACTCATTACTCATAGAAGCAAGCATGTAACACTTAGCTCTCATATCATGCTCCTTCCACTTGTCCAAAGTTTCATGTTCCTCTTGTGTGGCCTCTGGAGGTAAGGGACCAGGAACATTTGAATCTAGAACATATCCTATATGTTCAAGGTTCAGGACAAGTTTCAAATTTCTTAGCCAATCAGACAGATTAGGTCCTGTCAACCTATTGTGATCAAGTATGCTTGCAAGGATATTGGATGGTGGTGGTTGTTCTGTGCTCATTATTATCAGAAAATTAATTGCAGAAATAACCAGATTAATTAGTAAATGTATCATGTAATTAACCAAAATGATTATGGTCTTTTAATCAAATTGGTCCTCCCACTAACTTAGCGAATCCTACACTTCCAAAGTAGAAAACGAAAATCCTAGTTGGATGGATTTCTAGTGGGTGATTGAATTCTTATAATTCTATTGATCATCCTCAGGTACATCCATTATTGGAATTACAATAAACTATAAGTGAGCAACTCCTTGCCCATCACATCTCATGTGAGGTTCAATCCTTTTGCTAGCCCCTAATGCTCAAAATCTCAGGTACATCCAATATTGACTTATCTTGCATTAGTTAAGTTGATCCCATTGAGCCAGTAATTATGCAAATAATTTTAATGTCCTCAGGTACATCCAATATTGGCCACCAAACCATTTACATATTTACAACATCTCATGCTTAACAATTATTCTTAAGAAAATCTCTTAAATTAATTGCATCTCATGCAACTATTTAAAATTTCTTAAAATAATTGCCCCAATGGAGGGCTTATGTTATAATTACTTTAATTATAGCATTTCCAACTTAATCATTTGTTTGGAAGATTTTATAGCCATCCTAATTACTATTAAGGTCTCACTTTGCACATTATCCATTTAGCATGCATATATCATATAATTGCATACATTCCCATACATCTCATGCATTCATGGATAAGCAGTAAATATGGTATGATCATGGACTTTCTAAGGGATTCAATTGAGCCACCAAGAATTGAATCGGGGCATTCTAGGTGCATTTCATTCATTCATTTTACAAGAGTTGCTGAAGGAGTACATAATCAACACTTGATCTTGAATTCCTCCCACTGGTCCCACCAATGCTCTTGACCTCCTTGAACTTCTTGCAATCCAATATTACATAGTAATCCTTGGCATACCAAGGCGAATTTACAAGAACTTAAATAAATGAAATTACAACCCAAAAATATTACAAACTTAATAATACATGCCCAAAAAAAAATTAAAATAAATTAATTAATTTACAATCCCAAAGAAACATAAAAGAAATAAATCCAATCACATTGGTCTTTTATAGTCCATGATCATCCATCATGCATATCACTATTTAACAATTAAATAAAACATACATACTTAAATTAAATTGAATATCTCATATTCAACTTAAAAATCCAGATTTGAATATGATTCAAATAAATTTAAAAATTCAGATTTGAATCTCATTCAAACAAATTTAAAAATTCAGATTTGAATCACATTCAAACAACTTCAAAAATTCAGATTTGAATCACATTCAAACATTTTTTAAAAAATCAGATTTGAATCACATTCAAACATTTTTTAAAAACTCATGTCTGAATTTTATTCAATCAATTTTAAAAAATCAGATTTAAATATGATTCAAACAACTTTAAAAATTCAGATTTGAATCACATTCAAACAACTTTTAAAATTCAGATTTGAATCACATTCAAACAATTTTTAAAATTCTGATTTGAATCATAATTTAATTGTGTGATTAAAACAACTAATTAAACACTTTAATTAGTCAAAGAATAGGCCTTAGATCATACAACAATTGCAGAATTAAAAGCCCAACCTTGAACCACCCATGGAACCATTGTTGCCTCCACCAATGGTGGCTTCACCATGTGTGACGCCGCATCTCATGATCCAACCAGCAATGAATCTCTTGATCTCATGATCAAACACACAATTAAATTATATAATCAACAATCTAAATGGCAAATATAGTGGCTCTGATACCAATTGAAGGAACAGAAGCGTGAAAAACACAAGATTATACCATTGAATTCAAAAATTTTCACCTAGGGTCACAAGCACCATGCAAGATTTATTTTTATCTATTTGATTTCAATGATAAACAACATATTAAAACTCTTTTAATATGTTTTTGGATCTGTATTTGCCATTTAAGATTTTAAAATTAATCAGATTAATTTTAGAACCCTAGATTAAATCAAGAACGATTACACTAACCTCTTGATGTCTTTGCAGTGTCTGCGCCTTTGAGATTCGTCTTGAGACACCAGATGTTGTCCCTCTAGCTTGTCCACACCAAGAACACCTATGGCAGCCCTTGAATAGCTTCTAAAGCTTTTTCTATTAATTAGAAAATCAAGTTCTGCCTTTTAAGAGATTAAAGATGTAAACAGGACACTAGAAACAATTTATAGTGTTCTTAATTCAAGAGATTGATGGCTAATCTCTTTGAATTGATGAGAGATGAAGAAGAATGGCTGGAGAGGCTCAAAGTGGCGTGACAATTGAGAGGAGAGGCTGCTGGTTATGTTTTCTTTTCATAACCACACTTAAATAGCTAGGTTAACACATTAAACCCTAGCCACATGTCACCTTTTGATTAGCTCTAGGTTTAAGTGACCCAATCACATTGTGCCAAGTGTCAAACCTATATTTAATCTTGATTTTAATCATCTTACATGATTAAAAAATATTTGGCAAGCTTATGTGTTAAGCCATGTGTCACCATCTCATGGTGCCACGTGTCACACTGCAAAATGACCAAAATGCCCCTGTGTCTTAATTTTGAGTTCTTAACCCAAAATAATTATTTTCTTCTTCTAATTAATTTATATCAAATATAAATTAATTAATTAATCTCTATTAATTAATTTCTCATCAATTAAATTCATATTTAAACACTTTAAATATAAATTTAATTTATACTACACATCCAATAATCTAGATTTGGTTTCAAGTCATGCTAGGGACTTTGCAATTTTATTGCAAACCAAATCTATTTAATTAATCAATTAAACTCTTTAATTAATTAATTAAATCATATTTAAATAGGTGATAACTTGTGTATGTGTGTGACTTACTAGGCTCATCACTAATTGGCAATGAGACATGATATCAACTCTTAATATCATCAGAACTCTTTCTTACCATAAATGATTTCTCTAAATCATTTTATGAACCTCATAGACCATGGTTAACACCTAGCATAGCATGCCATGGCCACCCAATTAGTAATAAGATTTACCTTAAATGAACCTATAATCATATGTTACCATGCACTAGAATCTCTCTGCATACAAAATCCCAACTCAAGCCGAGTCATGGTTTATGTCAAACTCCATTTGCTATGAATATTATGTTCTCTTTTAATTTCAGTTCTTGATTAAAAGATTTTTCTCATCAGAAACTCTTTTCTGAATAAATCTATCTGTCCTGGCCAGGAACTTGAAACATCAAGAACAATTAAATGAACATAGGATTTTATCTCTATTTACTTAGAGGAACAGATTCCATCTTGATCAACACCTACCTCCATATATAACTCGCAGGAGCCAACACATGCCCATATACCCATACATAGTACAAGTATGAAAGCGATCAAACTCAAACTAACTATATACAAGATAACTGTGCTATCTCAGGTCTAAAGATTATATGCACTGATATGATTTATGACAAAACATTGACAAGAGTAAACTCCATGTGCTTGTCATAAGTGTCACTGGTTCGGCCTACTTATCATTTATAAGTGCCTATCATGTTTGTTATATGGCATGAGACTCACCATTCCATCTTATTTATATCTCATATAAATAACTTGGGAACAAACATGAATACAATCTTTCTGGATAAGTCATGTCCTTATTATGAAGTATCCTCGATTGTGAACCTATTTATGATACTTTGTGCTAGAAATATTGTCACTCATATTCTTAACAACTTAAGAATAATATTTCTAACAAAATATCAATGGACCTTTTCTATTACACATAAATATATTATGTAAACGGAAAAGTGGAAATGCCTTTTATTATTAAAAATATGTACAAGATACATACTAAATGATATGCTCTAGGGCATACTACTAACAAATGTCATCCCCAGAAGAGGAGAAGCACAACCAGAGCCTGGTGAACCATCAGAGCCATAGGAGGAAGCCCAAGAGCCACCCCACCATGATTCTCCAGCCCGAGTGCCTCCCTACACTCCACCCCTAACATATCCCATCCTTGCCTACCTTCAGAGAATGGAAACTACCATCAATAATAGGATGCACGCAATCAAAGATAGTCTCCAGGAGGCCCACAATAAACTGGACATGATCATGGAAAGACTCGATGGCGAGGGACCATAGTCACCATCAGAGACTTTTTAGAGCTAGGATTGTAGGATAAGATCTTTCATGTAAAAATTTGTATGCCCTAATCCTACTCAGTGCTCATAGGTCTCTATTGCTTGCTTTTTGTCCAAACTTTAAATTTCTTAATAACATAATATGCTTTTTCTTATAATTCTATGTGCTATGCTTTAATTTTGCATATTGCGCTTGACATTGAGGACAATGCCACATTCGAGTTTGGGGGTACTGATGCATTTCATGCATTGCATTGCTTAAATTATATCTATATCATACTTGTGTATCAAAAATCTAGAAAATTTTACAAATTTTAAAAATTTTTGAATTGGCTTTTAACTTAGAACTATGACCTCAAAATTCAATGAGCTAATAATTGGACTCCATGGGATGAGGAATGAATGTATCTGGATAGGCAAAAAGGCTTTAATCTTTATCTGAAAAACAACTTAATCACCTTAGTGGAACTAGACTAGTTAAACCCCTTCACAGCTATTAATTTGTCACATTGAACTTGCAAAGTAAGGAGAAAATTTTTCAAAATACAAGCAAACCTAAAAATATCTCACTAGCTCTAGAACATGTCTCTTAGACCTATTAAGGCGAAATCCTGGTATATACTTGATGAAGAAATGATTAAGGCATTCCTTGATATAGCCTCATTAAGCATTAGCCACCCTAAATTAAAATATATATCCCTTGTAGCCAATTTGAAACCTATATCTATCCCTTAAAAATTTATTGTTTATCCATATTATTTACCTAGCCTCTAGCCTAAACACCTACCATACCCTTTTGGGGAAGCTAAATACATAAGTAGAAAGTATATTAAGTGTAAAAAAGGGAAAATGGAGAGAGGATGTAGAACTCAAGAAAGAGTGCAAGTGTGCAATTGAAATAAAAGAAAAATTTACCTTTCCAACCTAGCAAAAGCAATGAGTTTGGGGGAGAGGATAAAAGGGACATAAATAAATTAAAAAAAAAAAGAAGAAAAAGTCCCAAGATAAGTATCATTGAAGCATGCTTGGCACTATAAAAAAAATAAAAGCCCCTCCTCTCCATACAAAATCAGTGAATAAACTTAGTATACTTGATATTTTATGCATATATGTTATCCTCATATTTGCATTCCCTAAAAACCTTTCATTGGCAACCAAATCATTATCCTCTAGCCCCATTACAACCCTTTAAAGACCTTTTGATCTTTTAAAAAGTATATGCTATATTAGTGGAGATAGGAAATTGAGATATGCATATGAAGTTGGAATTTGATTTCTCCATCACAATTATCCATAATAGAGGCAAATTTGGGGGAGTAAGTGTTTCACAAGTCTATCCTAATAAAACAGATTATTTGTAACTTATTAATAGCCTTGCATTGAGGAATAACTAGTTAAAACTCCATGAAAAGTGTGAAGGTTTAAGCAGGTAACTATTGAAGCCCTTATGCCTTGAAGGAAGGGAATTGGTATGAAGGTTGAAAGAGTTCAATTGTGTGCATATTGAGTCTATGGTTATGTTTCTAAGTTTTTCCTGAAAAAGTGTTCTAAAAAGAGTTTTGATTTGCTTAAGGACAAGCAAGAGTTTGAGTTTGGGGGTATTTGATACACTTGTATTATATAGATATTTTTAAGTACATTTGTATAATATTTCATAGCATTTAGAATAGTAATCTCATGCATAACCATTAATTTCATTAACTTCTATAAATTCTATTACCAAGCTCTAAATTTCATGTTTTCTGTATCATTTCAGGTATTTGGGTGAAGTTCCAGGGCATAGGAGTGCGGAAGGAAACTTAGAAAGGTAAAGGATTTAGAAAAGCTACTGATACAAAGTACACGGGTCGTGTAAGCAAAGCCACATACCTGTGTAACCTACTACCAGAAGAAAGCCAGAGAGCCAAAGAAGAAGCAAAAGTACACGAGTCGTGTAATCAGAACCGTGTAAGCTATGGAGACCCGTGTAAGTCTTTGTCGGGCACAAGCTCGAAGAATTTTCTAAAAACAGAAGAACACGAGCCGTGTAACTAGATTCGTGTACCCAGCGTGGACCCGTGTAAACTCCGATGCCAATGCCAAACGCAACCATTCAGCTCCAATAAGTTACACGGCCCTGGGCCGTGTAGTGATACACCGGCTGTGTACCATACGGCAGCCAGTTTCCTAATCCGAATTCCAGCTCTTGTTTACACACTCCAAATAGACTCCTAATGCTTTTGGGATTCTGAAGACCTAACCCTAGACCAGTTATTATAAATAGAAGTAGAAAACGACAACAGAAGGGGGCTCTTCTTTTCAGTTCAACCTTTTTGCAGAGCTTTTTAGAGTTTTTCATAAGGGTTTTCATTTTTCATATTTGCATCCTCCACAGCCGTCTTAAAGAATAGAACACCAGCACAGAAGGGAAATCCTCAGCAGAAGTTCCACCAGGATCAAGACTGCAATCATTCATCTTCGGTTCTTTTGTTCTATTTCTCTAAACGGACTCTTTATGTTCTTTTGTTTTATTTTCTGCATGCTTATTGAACTCACCATAAGTGAGTAATTCCTTTATTCTGGAGTTAGGAGAATAGCATTTGCAATTGTTATTATGGATAAATATTGAGTTTTGTTTATTGGATTTGAGTTTGGTTCTTTGATTCAATTTCTTATGGTCTTAATGAATGCTATGTGTTGGTACCCACTTAGTATTGATTGCAGATATTAATTGAAGGACTGAAAGGTGAAAATTAATATTAGAAAATTGAGATCTTGAACCTAGGAAATATGACTTAGAGATAGGCTGATACCTTTGTGGAGTTCCAAAATTAATCATAAATCTTAAAGGATTTTAATTAATTTAATCACTACAAAAGTAGGGCTTAGGTTAATTAAAATAAATCTTGAGTGCCTTGAAAGAGGACTTAGGATATCCTAGGATTAATTTCCATCAAAGCAATTACTCTCAATCCAATGAATAGATAAGATTAAAATCCATAGTAAGGTTACAGTGTGAAATCTTAATTCTAGAATTACTTTTATAAATAGTTTAATTTAAAAATTACTTTTAGTATCTAAAATAGGTTTAACTCATTCTCCATCTATATTTGGTAGCCTAAACAGTCAAAGTTGTCGTGTAGCTTAGTACTTGCTAATTAAATTCCTCGTGAGAATGATACTTCACTCATCACTTTGTTACTTGTTAGCGATCAGTGCACTTGTGGTGGTTGAAAAACCAGTAAACAATTTTCAAGCTTTCACTTGCGGGAGATTAAAGCAAACTGACGCATGATGCTTGAGTCATACATGGCGAAACGCTTTGACAATGAAGGTCCCAAGCAAGAGAAACCTTGGAAAAGAGTAGAGAAACTGTCACTAGACAAGGGCAGAAAGAACACCATAGAATTATGGGGACCAAGAGAAACTCTCCGAAAGTAGTGCATATAGTGCCGATAGTAAGGAAGAAAAAGGAGACATTACTCTTTGGCAACTCACTCGTGCCTTCCAAGCTAAAAACCTTCATTGGCCACTCTACGAGCTGCCACCAACTCATAGAATCCTCACACTGGCTTGGTTAACAGAGGTTTTTATAGAGCAGATGACTCAATATAGAGACCACAACCATGGCAAACACCTGCATATAACCATAAACTAAGTAGATCTACCTCTAAACTACTTAAAATAACTACAATAGTAGAAATAGAAGACTAAAACAGGCCAAAAAATCTACACCCTTACATTGAAGCACTGCCCGTTAGCAAATCAAAACCCAAAAAAGTATGTACACCCCACCAGAAGTAAGGAGGAAGAACCCACATCCGGCAAGGTAGGTTAGTCTATTAAAATCAGACATTCATATCCATATTGAAACTTATCTAAAGATCTAAAATATAATAAGGAGCTAGCTTCTTAAAGGCCCAACCCATTTCTGACCCTAGCTAGGATAGAACCAACAACAGCAATAATAACTCCTCTGTGTTGCTACCACCATCGTTGTTCCACAAGTCATCATTAGAAAACTTGAAAACCAAGGCTGAAGCTAACTAGAGAGAACCCAAACATACCATCCATGGTAAATACATAGGTAAGCTTGGATCCACAACAACCAGTAAAGATAGGGACCCATGGGTGGGTGAAGGTCAAGGAGACGAAAAGCCATAAAACATAGAATCCTAGTAGGAACAGTCCACTCCATTAGCAATTGGGAGGCGACGATAAATCTGATCAAGCATTCCACTTATGCTCTACTCGCCTAGTTACTAATGAGTAGAGAAGAAAGATACTCATGCCTCTAGCTTAATACAACAACTTCAACTTTTAACATAGACAACAAACTGACTACAGCATATACCTTCCTTCTCAAGACCCATGGCCAGGGACGGAGGGAGCTTGGGTCCAAGGGGGGCAGTGGGCCCCCCTGAAATTAAAAAAAAAAGGACTTATATGTAATCTTATAAATAAAGGCCAAAAATTAAGTCTTGGGCAGGCTTTTGATTCTGCAGCAATATGGGGGGCTGGGCCCCATGAAATTAAAAAAAAAAAAGGGGCTTAAAGGTAACTTCACCACTAAAAGCCCTAAAATTAATTTCTTTGTTCCATCCCATATGCAGCCAAGTCATTTTCCATTCCTCAAGCACTTCTCCTCTCCTTTTCCAACCTCTAGCGACGCAGGTATACCCTTTCTTTCTTTTTTTTTTTAATTAATGAAATTTATATTTTGAATCTCTTTTATATGAATTAATATCATGATGAATTAAAGTTGACATATAATTCTTTACTAATTCTTTACTATGTCGTGGTGATATTAAACCAAGGAAGTTTAATTGATTTTTTTGATTTGTGTAAGTCTTGAAATTTCTAGATTGTAAAATACAACTTAATTAAATTAGTTGGTTTTCTATTCAAATGGTGGTGACCATGCTAAGCAAGCAAGCTATTTTTTGGGGTTTTTTTTTAACCTAACATGGTTTATTTGTTATTGTTCTTTGATTTATTTTCTGAAGGACAAGACCTAAAATTTTATTAGTATCCCTTTTCTCTTTTATGTCCTTAAAATTCTACGATGAAATTTATTGAAACTAAATTTGTTTTTCAAAATATTAAAAATACACTTTTGTATTTTATTTAGAATTTAAGGTATTTATAATTTTTTAAATAATCATGAATATAATCAATAAATTGAATATTCATCTATAGTTTTGTGATCCAATGCAATTGAATATTCATCTTTATTTAATTAATCTATAGTTTTGTTATCCAATATCCGTTGAATATTCATCTTTCATTGTACATTGATATTTTTTTTTTTTATAGATATGGAACGATACTATAGAAGAAAATCAACCATCGTAGAATCATCATAATCAGTCAATCAACCTATTGAGACACCACCACCTAAGCAAGTGATTATTAAGGAACCTAAGGTTGATATAGAAAATTATCCTTCTGATCCAGGACTACGACCTAATTTAATGAACTATCCACTTGATATTAGGGATCAAGTACGTAGAGCTTACTTATTAAAAGTTCCATGTCAACCACGAAATCATAAATTTCCTCAACGAGTAGATGGAGGTCGAAAATAGAGATTTATTGTATCTTGGTTTGATGATTTTAAGACTTGGTTGGAATATAGTATTGAAAAAGATGCTGCATATTATTTATATTGTTATCTTTTTTCATTTGGACGTAGTTAAAGAGGTCATGATGCTTTTGTATCTGAAGGTTTTATTACTTGGTGAAAAAAAGAAAGATTGAGAGAACATATAGGAGACCATACTAGTGATCATAATAAATGTCGCTTAGCTTGTCAAGATTTGATGAACCAAGCACAACACATTGAAGTGTGTTTTTCAAACAATCAGAATAGTCAGAGATGGAATATCATTGTCTGTTGAAAGCATCAATTATATATCTCTGTTATCTCTTGATGCAAAGATTGGCTTTTCGAGGGAATAATGAGTTTGAAAATTCATCAAATCAAGGAAATTTTATTGAATTATTAAAAGTTCTAGCTTCATGTAATGAAGAAATTAATAATGTTGTATTGAAGAATGCTCCTGACAATCTCAAACTCATATCACCTGATATTCAAAAAGATATCATTAATGCAGTTGCATTTAAAACAACAAAGGCTATCATTACAGATATGAGAGATGATTTGTTCTCTATTTTAGTTGATGAATATCAAAATGTATTAGTTAAAGAGCAAATGGAAGTTGTCATACGATATGTCAATAGATTTGGATGTGTCATTGAAAGATTTATTGGTGTTTTACATGTCCGTGATACAAGTGTTGCATCACTTAAAAAAGCTATTGAGTCTTTGTTCTCCTCTTATGGCTTAAGTATATCCAGTTTGAGAGGTCAAGGCTATGATGGAGCTAGTAACATGCGAGGTGAATTTAATAGGCTTAAAAGTTTCATTTTGAAAGAGAATTCTTGTGCTTATTATATCCATTGTTTTGCTCATCAACTCCAACTTACACGTGTTACTGTTACTAAAAGGCATTTAAGTGTATGTTCTTTATTCAATACTGTTACTCGCTTGTGCAATGTTATTGGAGGTTCTTGCAAACATAGGGATATGCTTCGAGAAAAGCAAATAGAGAAATTGATTGAAGGGATTGCAAAAGGTGAAATAAAAACTAGACAAGGTTTGAATCAAGAATTGGCATTAGAGAGATCGGGAGATACTCGTTGGGGTTCTCATTATGGTATGCAAATTAATTTGATGCATTTATTTTCTTCTATCATTAATGTTCTTGAGTATATTGGAGAAAATGGTAGTGATGATCCACAAAGGGCTGAATTGATTTGCTAAATATTATAAATTGTTTTGAATTTGTCTTTGTGCTGCATCTTATGAGAAAAATTTTAGGAATCACATATGAGTTATCACAAGTTTTACAAAGAAGGGATCAAGATATTGTAAATGCTATAAATCTGGTTAAAGTCTCAAAATGTCGTTTGCAAGT
Source organism: Hevea brasiliensis (assembly GCF_030052815.1). NCBI lineage: Eukaryota > Viridiplantae > Streptophyta > Magnoliopsida > Malpighiales > Euphorbiaceae > Hevea > Hevea brasiliensis. The sequence continues at coordinate 99,966,541 of NC_079500.1, forward strand.
GATAAGAGATGATGGTTGGGAATCTTTATTACTTGAGGTGTTGGAATTTTGTGGTAAATATGATATAAATATAATAGATATGGAGGGTGCCTATGTAGCTAGGGGGAAATCAAGGCGTAGAAGCGAAGAAATAACAAATCTTCATCACTATCATATTGAGCTGTTTTATTTTGTGATTGATATGTGGTTTTAAGAACTTAACAATCGATTTGATAAAGTGAATACAAATTTACTTTTATGTATGGCATGTCTTGATCCTAAAGACTCATTTTTTGCACTTGATATAGGTAAATTGATTCAACTTGCAAAATTTTATCTATGCAAATTTTCTCCGGTTGCTCTAATTGAACTTGAATATCAGCTTGAGAACTTTGTCTTTGATATGCGCATGGATAAAAATTTTTCTAAAGTAAGTGGAATTGGAGGTCTTGCTGAGAAGATGGTTGCTACAAGAAAGCATATTATTTTTCCTTTAGTCTATTTGTTAGTCAAATTATCATTAATCTTGTCAGTTGCTACAGTCATAGTGGAAAAAACCTTTTCTGTAATGAATATCATTAAAAATTCACTTCGTAATAGAATAGGAGATGAATTATTAAATGATTATTTGGTGACTTACATTGAAAGAGAAGTATTTATAAATATTGATAATAAAATTATTATGAATAAATATCAGTTAATAAAAAATAGACGAGAATCATTATAATTTTATTGTAACAATTTATTACCTTTTTGTACTGAATTCTCTTGTCAACTTATTTATTTTATGTATATTATTTTTATAAACTATATATTTTAGTTGGCCCCCTCAAGTGAATTCCTCGCTGACCATAGCTTGCATGCAGTATCCAACCTAATCAACATAACTCTTTGATAGTGGATCTAAACCAATTCTCTCTGTTTCTCACCAATCCACTGCAAAAGATAACTTAAACTTATTTATGTACATACAGCTGCCTAGAAGCAAGGAACAATGAATCTCGTTGAAAAAGATGTGTATATGTAAATATAATATATTTTTAAAAAGATAGATAATCTATTACAAAAACAAAAGATTTATAAGAATTTATATAAAATATTTTTTGAATAGGTAATTTTGAATAAAATAATTTCTAAAAAATGATAAATAAAACTAAAATATAAGTTGATTGCAATGTGAAATTAATTACGTTTTTTCTTTCAATTTTTTGAGTCTTATATTGTTTATGATAATTAAATAAAGGGCAATATTATAAAAGCATTTAAATTTTTTATGATAATTCATTATGATAATTAAATCATCCTTATAATCTTGGATCTTAATGCAGATTTGGTGCCAAAGAAAGCTGTGGAGAAAGAATTTATATAGTCAATAAAAAGGCTAACTTATTCTCATAAATAATACTATGATCTCGATAGTAGTTGAATTTATTATATATAGTTATTTTTAATTCGTGAAAATTATGAAATAGTAAATGAAGAATTAATTATAGTGAAAATTGCATGGAAGGGGTGAGGTGTCTGCATGCAAGGCATTAGCCACAAAGGAGGGTTGGAAGGTATTGCATGTGGTGGGCAGACAATTGCCTCGTAACTCACAAACACCAGACCCACTTGAACCACTGCATAATTAAAAAGAGAAACAGAGAAGAAAGATGTCTGATAAATAAATAATTCATTTACATGCCATTTTTGCTTTTTTCCTTTTCGTCTATTTTGGAATTTTAAGCACCGTGTCTCCATTGTTCATCTCCTCCTTCATCTTCTTTAATATTTTTATATTATCATATTTTTATTATTATTGTTTTATAAAATGAAAGTTATGGGTAATTTTTAAATTATTCAAGAAATATTCTTGGAATATAAATCAGGAATGTGTAATAATTAATTTGTCAATGTATATTAACATTATCAGATCAGGGAAGCTTATGATTCCTTATGGGATATTTTCTTTGTATCTTGTCCTTTTGGAGGTATTTGAAAGATTAATGGAATAGGAACTTGGAAATTAACAAAGTATAATATGAGTTTTGTTGACCCCGTGTAGCTCAAAATGAGCATTGATTTTGATGATAACAAAACTCAAAGAGAATCTATCTAACCCAACTTTAAAAGTGATGTGTAGATTCTTTGTCTTATTACTAAAGAATTCTTGAAGTTGCATCTAAGGAGAAAGGATACTCAAAGGCATTTCAAGACAAATTCAAAATAAGAAAAGGACAAGACTATGGAAGCCAAGACTCAAAGAAAAGGTATAAAAGACATAGTATTAAGGAGTGAGTCTTAGGTCTTTTGTAAAAAGAATGAATGAGAATTTAGTCATATGGAGCTCAAAAATGAAATTTTATTTTCTGATTATTTTTTTCTCATCATGACCTTGGATACTACCATTGAAATATTTTTTAAGGTCTAAATCATTTGACATTGCAAGTTGAGATATGCAGATGTTGACTTAGTTTGCTAAGCGGTTTGCTAAAATCGTTAGTTTACTAACAGGTTCTTGTTGCTCCTAAAATTTTATTAGTTTGCTAATTTATCGTATTGCTCAACCGCACAAAAGGACAAAATAACGGCTATTTTGTCTTGGGCGGTGTGTAACGTTCCAAAAGGGTTTCAAACGGTCTAAAATGATTTGGGACTATAAATACACATTCTTTACTTCATTTACACTTGATGAAAGCTAACAATTGAACTCCAACATTGATTTTTCATTTATTGCTTTCATTCAAGAGCTTTAAAGATTTTTGAGCTTCCATTGGCAAATCTACTCATCTCTTCTTTATAGTTTGATTTGTATTGAGTAAGAGTGAGTGTTGAAATATTAAATTGCATTCAAGAGAGGTTGTACAAGCACCTATTGAAGCTTGAGAGAGAAAGTGCTTGTGATAGCACTTGTAGAGGTTTCAAGCTACCTTGGTAAAGCTTGGTGTTGTAAAGGGCTTTTGGTCTCTTGCCTTCAAAAGAGCAAATAGTGGAGACAAGACTCAAAGAGGGTTCTTTGAGAGAGTGGATGTAGGCTAGTTAAGCCGAACCACTATAAAAATCATTGTGTTTGATCTCTCTAACCTTTACCTCCTTAATTTTGTGCAATTTAAATTTTTCTTGCTATACATGATATTGAATGTTGTTTGAATAAGATTGAGTTGATATATTTGAGGACATATTAAGTGACTTGAGAAATCAATTGTATATTGTATGGTGCATGCCTTGTTAGATATTGCCATATACATTGATTGAGAGTTAAATTGCAACTTAGGAACACATTGTTGAAGCTCATATTATTTTCATTACATATAGAGAAACACTTAGTTGAACATAGCCACAATTTTTCATTAGGCTACAAGCAAGGGCCGAAAAATTGTTAAAGTCCAATTCACCCCCCTCTTGGACTATATTTGGGACAACAAATTGGTATCAGAGCTTGACTCTCTTGCTTAGAGTATTACAACCTTAGAGTGATCCATAATGGCTAGTTCATCTAGTAATACTGCCGGTATACCTGCACCTTTAGTTGAAGGCTACTCAATCACTAGACCACCACTTTTCAATGGCACTAATTATTCATTTTGGAAAGTAAGAATGAGAAATTTCATACAATCTGTAGATATTGATGCATGGAGAATTATTAAAAATGGTCCACATGTTCCTCAAAAGAATGGTACTGGAACTACAAAAGTTCCAAAACATGAAGATGAATATGATGACAATGATTGGAAGAAAATCTCTATAAATGCTAAAGCTATTAATATTTTGCATTGCTCACTTGACCTTAATGAATACAATCGTGTTTGGGATGTCAATCTGCTAAGCAAATTTGGGATAAGCTTGAAGTGACTTATGAAGGAACCGATGTTGTTAAAGAGTCGAGCAAACCTTCTGATTCGAGATTATGAGTTGTTTGATATGAGGCCAGGAGAATCAATTGCAGATATGAGTACAAGGTTTACCGATCTTGTAAATCTTCTCAAAGCACTTGGTAAAAAATTTGAGGAAGCTGAACTTGTGAAGAAAATTCTTAGATCACTTCCAAAGTCTTGGGAAGCAAAAACAACAGTTATCCAAGATACCAAAGATTTCAAAACGTTCACCTATGATGAACTCATTGGTTCTCTCATTGCACATGAGATGGTATACAAGAAGGATGAAGTTGAATATGAGCAAAAGAAGAAGAAAAGCATTGCTCTCAAATCAAACAAAGATGAAGATAAGAAGAAAGGAGTTGCATTCAAAGCTGACTCAAGTGACAACTCAAGTGTTTCAAGTGATGATGAAGATGAAATGGCTGTGCTTGCAAGAAAATTCAAAAGAGCTTTCAAGAAAGGAGGAAGCAAATACAAGAAATTCTTGAAAAAGCATACTCCCAAGGACAAGTACTTTAAAGATTCAAAAGAAGAAATTGTATGTTATGAGTGTCACAAACCTGGACATATCAAGCCCAAATGTCCATTGCTCAAAAAGAAGAAAGGAAAAGAAGATAGGAGCAAGAAAGCTATGAAAGTAGTATGGAGCAACAGTGAAGAGTCTTCAAATGATGAATCGAGTGACAAAGAGGCTGCTCTTCTTTGTTTGATGGCATGTGAGGAGAAAGTTGAGAGCTCACAAAAAGATGAAGAAAGCGACAATGAGGTAAATTCTTATGAATCTCCTAATGTAGAAGAACTTGAACTTGCATTTGCTAGAGTATATGATGAGTATAGAAAATACAAGAGAAAGTGCACTAAAATGAATTTAGAGATTGAATCATTGAGATCACAAAACACTGCCATGTCCAATGTGTATAAAGAAAATGAATTTTACAAAGGACAAATTGCTTTGTTTAAAGAATTAGACTTAGAGTTGAAAATATCAAAAGAAACATGTGAGATGCTCATTGAGAAAAATAAAGTTCTTGAAACTAAGGTAGAGTCTTTGACAAATGATTTAGCAAAATTCACAAAAGGAAAAGAAACTCTAGATGTACTTCTTGGAAACCAAAGAATTCCGAGTGAAAAATATGGAATTGGTTTTGATGGTTTCATGAACTATGACAAATATAGGAATCATTTCATTAAAGCATCTACATCTTCCTTGCCTAATGTTACATGTTATTACTGCAATAAAAGAGGTCATATGATTAGCTCTTGTGCATTTAGGAAAGGTCATCTTAAGACAAAGAAGGTATGGGTACCAAAGGGAACCTTACCTAAGGTCACTAACCCCCAAGGACCCAAAGTTGCTTGGGTACCTAAAGCTAAATGATTAAATTTCAGGTTTGTTGCAAAGGAATGAAGGAAAGTGATAAATGGTATATAGATAGTGGTTGTTCAAAGCACATGGTAGTGAAAAGACAAGTTTTCAAAAATTGCAATGAAAGATGGAGGATATGTAAAATTTGGAGACAAAGGGAAAGGAAAAATAATTGGAAATGGCACAATTGGCACCAAACCTTGTATTGAAGATGTATCGCTTGTTGAAGGTTTGAAATACAACTTGCTAAGTGTAAGCCAACTCTGTGATAAAGGTTTTGAGGTAAAGTTTACTTCTTCTCTATGTACAATCAATAACTTAGATAATGATACATTGTTCATTGCCAATAGATCCAATAATGTTTACTTGCTTGACATGAATAATTTTGAAACTAATCATGGTACATGTCTAGTATCTCTTGATAACTCTAGTTATTTGTGGCATAGAAGACTGGGTCATGCAAGCATGCATACACTCTCAAAACTGTCTAAGAAAGAACTTGTTAATGGTCTTCCTAAGATTAAATATGAAAATGAATTTCAATGTAGAGCATGTGCACTAGGAAAGCATACTAGAGCATCTTTTAAATCTAAGAATATTGTGTCTACCACTAGGCCATTAGAATTGCTTCATCTTGATTTGTTTGGACCTGTAACTCCTACTAGCTTAGGTGGAAAGTCATATGCTTTAGTTATTGTTGATGACTATTCAAGATATACATGGACATTTTTCCTTGCTCACAAAGATGAAACTTTTAAAAAATTCATTTCATTTAGTAAGATGGTTCAAAATGAAAAAGGCTTTTGCATCTCATCTATAAGAAGTGACCATGGAACTGAATTTGAAAATCATTCGTTTGAGAAATATTGTGATAAATATGGAATCAATCATAATTTTTCAGCTCCTAGAACACCACAACAAAATGGGGTAGTAGAAAGGAAAAATAGGACTTTGCAAGAAATGACTAGAACTATGTTGAGTGAAAATAATTTGCCAAAGTACTTTTGGGCTGAAGCTGTTAATACATCTTGTTATGTGTTGAATAGAGTTTTGATTAGATCAATTTTGAAAAAGACCCCCTATGAGCTATGGAAAGGAAGGAAACCAAATATCTCTTATTTTAAAGCATTTGGTTGTAAGTGCTATGTGTTAAATAACAAGAAGGATAACCTAAAGAAATTTGATGCTAAATCCGATGAAGGAATCTTTCTTGGGTATTCAACAAAGAGTAAAGCCTATAGAGTGTTCAATAGAAGAACTTTGGTTATTGAGGAAACTATTCATGTTTTGTTTGATGAGACTAACCCTTCTATTAGAAGAAAAAATGCTTGTGATGAAAATGAGCAGGTTTTTGGAAAAGAGAATATAATATCAAGTGAAGAAATGGAACAAGTTGATGACAAAGATGAGGAAACTCAAGGAGAAACTACAATAGATGTCCATGATGCCAATGAAGATCAAACTAATGAAGAAATGCCAAATCTGGAAGAATTACAAGTAAATGAGCCCCAACATGAAGATTTACCTAAAGATTGGAGATTCCATAGAAACCATCCTCAAGAAGACATTATTGATGATCCATCTCAGAGGATGATGACTAGAGCACAATTGAGAAGATATTTTGGTAATGTTGCTTTTGTTTCACAAATTGAACCTAAATGTTTTGAAGATGCTCAAAATGATGAATGTTGGATTCTTGCTATGCAAGAAGAACTAAATCAATTTGAGAGAAATAAAGTTTGGAATTTAGTACCTAGACCAAAAGATCATTCAATTATTGGTACTAAATGGGTCTTTAGAAACAAAATGGATGAAAAAGGCAATGTTGTTAGGAACAAAGCTAGACTAGTGGCTCAAGGCTACAACCAAGAGGAAGGGATTGATTTTGATGAAACCTTTGCTCCGGTTGCTAGAATTGAAGCTATTAGAATGTTGTGTGCCTTTGCATGTTTCAAGGATTTTATGCTTTATCAAATGGATGTCAAGAGTGCATTTTTAAATGGTTATATTGATGAGGAAGTGTATGTTGCACAACCTCCAGGTTTTGAAAATCATGAACATCCAAATCATGTTTATAAACTTACTAAAGCCTTATATGGTTTAAAGCAAGCTCCTAGAGCATGGTATGAAAGGCTTAGTAAATTTCTTTTACAAAATGATTTTCAAAGAGGCAAAGTGGATACAACACTTTTTGTTAAGAAGCATCATAATGATATGCTCATTGTGCAAATTTATGTTGATGATATAATTTTTGGTGCTACTAACGAATCTCTTTGCAAGAAATTTTCTAAGATTATGCAGAATGAATTTGAAATGAGCATGATGGGTGAGCTTACATTCTTCCTTGGACTTCAAATTAAACAAATGAAAGATGGCATCTTCATAAATCAATCAAAGTACATCAAGGATATGCTAAAGAAGTTTAAGATGGAAAATTTGAAGAGCATGGGCACTCCTATGAGTTCAACAATTAAAATGGACAGTGATGAAAAAGGTAAAGAAGTAGATACCAAACTTTATAGAGGTATGATTGGCTCTCTTTTGTATCTTACTGCATCTAGGCCAGATATACACTTTAGTGTTTGTTTGTGTGCAAGATTTCAATCATGTCCAAAAGAATCCCATCTAAGTGCAGTTAAAAGAATTTTTAGATATCTCATAGGGTCACAATCAATTGGTTTATGGTATCCAAAGTGCGAATCATTTAATCTTGTTGGCTATAGTGACTCTGATTTTGCTGGAAGTAGACTGGATAGAAAAAGTACTTGGTACTTGTCAATTTCTTGGTCTTGCACTAGTTTCTTGGCACGATGAAACAAACTTGATGCTTTATCTGGTGAGGCGAGAATATATAGCTGCTGGTAGTTGTGTTGCTCAAATTTTATGGATGAAACAACAATTGGAAGATTTTGGTCTAAAATATAATCTTGTTCCAATTAGGTGTGACAACACTAGTGCCATAAACTTGGTCAAAAATCCAGTCCAACATTCAAGAACTAAACATATTGAGATCAGACATCACTTTATTAGAGATCATGTTCAAAATGGAAATATCAAGATTGAGTTTGTTACCTCTGAAAATCAACTTGCTGACATTTTTACAAAGCCTCTTAATGAAGAAACCTTTTGTAGAATTAGAAGGGAAATTGGTATGTGTGAATCACTTGCTTGAAATCTAAATCATAATGACATCATGTATCTACATTTTATTGAATGTGTAATTGATCTGCTGTGATATTAGTTTGCTGAAAAATCTTTAAAGAATATTAGCTAACTTGTTTGTGTACTTGTGAAATTAGTTTACTAAGTTGTATGCTAATATTGCGTGACTAAAATTAGTTTGCTATATCGTGTACTGTTCAAATCTCAAACCAAAACGTGATTATGGCTGAAATTTTCTGCGTGTCCAGTTATGCATTTATCTTTTCACATTTGATATTACATTCTCAATGCTGTGTCAGACATGTAAAAATATTTATTTGTGCATATAAAGATAAATAGACTTGTTTAAAATTAAAAAAAAAAAGAAAAAAGAAAGAAAGTACACTGGAATAGAAAAGCGCGGGACTCAAGAGAACTTAAAATCCTCTGCCACACGAAACCGTCACCCTCTCTCTCCTCTGCTTCGGTTCACGAAACCTCCAAAATAAACCCATTTTCTTTCCGGCAAAATATATCCAAACCCATCAGACCTCTCGTCTCTCCTTTCCTCTCCACTCTTACATACCGAAAAACCAGTACTCAATTTCACATTTTTTTTTCGTCAATGGCTCATGCTAAATGAAAATCTCCAGTTGCTGCGGCTGCTTCCTCATCCTCATCAGCCTCCGACGATATCCCTGTCGCTGCATTACGAAAGAAATTGAAAGGGAAGAAAAATTTACCTGAATCGAAATTAACAAGTGGGTCTTCCGACCCATCCAAGGCTGTCGAACCCACTGTAACGACGCCAGAAAAGAAAAAGAAGCGGCAAATGCGAAAGAGTGATACCCAACGCAAAAATGGGGCTGCCCAATCTTTGGGCTCAGTGGATAAAGCACTATTAGATTGAAAATTTATCAAATGGGAGTACTTCAATCAGGTAAACTTTCAATTCAAAGAGATTTTTGAGTTTCAAGGATGGATGGCTGTTTGTGAATGTACAAATGATTTTGAATAACAGTTTATATGATGTATCTGTTGAACTGATAGCTACGGCTTTGAAATTGCCCAATGATGGAAATAAAATTTCCACCCATAAGGATGTTGCTAGGATGGCAGGCTTTAATTTGGTTAAGTTTAAAAAAGGTGCTTAGAGCAATTTACTATGGTTATTTGAGTCACTTGGATATGTGTATCATGTGGCACATTGTTAACAAAGTGAAAATGAATTTGGCATATTAGATTTTTAAGAACATGTGCAAAGCTTATGGATTTGGAAAATTGCCTTATGCACATCTCTTATTCTTTGTGTTTAAAGAGTGAATGTGAATGTCTCTAAGGAAAGCTCTAGGACTGATTTGATGGTGCTTAGAAATACATTGAGACAACGATGGGAGAAAGAAAAGGTTAGAAAAGGGTGGTTCCTCCTCTGCTAAAATTGTTTATGATTCTTGCATAATTAGTTTCCTAGTATGTTAGCTACTTATGGTTTTTAGTTTGCTCTTTGTCTACCTTCTGCGTCTACTTTGGGCTGACACGCTTCTTTTTGGATTATTTTCTCCTATTTCCTTTTTGATTGATGACAAAAGGGGAGAATGGTAATATTTTGTTGTGAATATGAAATATGTTGATGTGAATATGTGTTCATACTTACTTGTGTTGATGGAAATATGGAAATATGGAAATGTGTTGATATACTTGTGAAGTGTGATGATATGAGAATATGTGTTGATACTTGTGTTGATGAATATGTGTTTATACTGGTGTTTATATTTGAGAATTGTGAAAATGCTTTATAGCATAAATTCAGGGGGAGCTTATGATGATTTCTTGGAAATTATGTGCATATATTTAGGGGAGCATTTTGGTATACTATACTTGGATTTACATACTCACATAAACTTTCACACACTTTTATTTTTGTTTGTTGATTGATTGAGTTTTGTCATCATCAAAAAGGGGGAGATTGTTGACCCCGTGTAGCTCAAAATGAGCATTGATTTTGATGATAACAAAACTCAAAGAGAATCTATCTAACCCAACTTTAAAAGTGATGTGTAGATTCTTTGTCTTATTACTAAAGAATTCTTGAAGTTGCATCTAAGGAGAAAGGATACTCAAAGGCATTTCAAGACAAATTCAAAATAAGAAAAGGACAAGACTATGGAAGCCAAGACTCAAAGAAAAGGTATAAAAGGCATAGTATTAAGGAGTGAGTCTTAGGTCTTTTGTAAAAAGAATGAATGAGAATTTAGTCATATGGAGCTCAAAAATGAAATTTTATTTTCTGATTATTTTTTTCTCATCATGACCTTGGATACTACCATTGAAATATTTTTTAAGGTCTAAATCATTTGACATTGCAAGTTGAGATATGCAGATGTTGACTTAGTTTGCTAACTGGTTTGCTAAAATCGTTAGTTTACTAACGATTCTTGTTGCTCTTAAAATTTTATTAGTTTGCTAATTTATCAGAGCTGCTCAACTTCGCACAAAATGATAAAATAACGGCTATTTTGTCTTGGGCAGTGTGTGTAACGTTCCAAAAGGGTTTCAAACGGTCTAAAATGATTTGGGACTATAAATACACATTCTTTACTTCATTTACACTTGATGAAAGCTAACAATTGAACTCCAACATTGATTTTTCATTTATTGCTTTCATTCAAGAGCTTTAAAGATTTTTGAGCTTCCATTGGCAAATCTACTCATCTCTTCTTTATAGTTTGATTTGTATTGAGTAAGAGTGAGTGTTGAAATATTAAATTGCATTCAAGAGAGGTTGTACAAGCACCTATTGAAGCTTGAGAGAGAAAGTGCTTGTGATAGCACTTGTAGAGGTTTCAAGCTACCTTGGTAAAGCTTGGTGTTGTAAAGGGCTTTTGGTCTCTTGCCTTCAAAAGAGCAAATAGTGGAGACAAGACTCAAAGAGGGTTCTTTGAGAGAGTGGATGTAGGCTAGTTAAGCCGAACCACTATAAAAATCATTGTGTTTGATCTCTCTAACCTTTACCTCCTTAATTTTGTGCAATTTAAATTTTTCTTGCTATACATGATATTGAATGTTGTTTGAATAAGATTGAGTTGATATATTTGAGGACATATTAAGTGACTTGAGAAATCAATTGTATATTGTATGGTGCATGCCTTGTTAGATATTGCCATATACATTGATTGAGAGTTAAATTGCAACTTAGGAACACATTGTTGAAGCTCATATTATTTTCATTACATATAGAGAAACACTTAGTTGAACATAGCCACAATTTTTCATTAGGCTACAAGCAAGGGCCGAAAAATTGTTAAAGTCCAATTCACCCCCCTCTTGGACTATATTTGGGACAACAAGTTTTTTTCCTATATAGAATAAATTATCATTCATCTAATAAAATATTTAATAATATTAATATTAAAAAATTATAATTTAACTCATATAAAATAATATAATATTTTTAAAACATTGTACAAAATCAATTTATTTTAATATTTTAACATTTTTTTAATATAACCCACCATCATATATTAATACTAGCTCTCAGTACAAAAGAATATATTAAAAATAAGAAAATTATATTAATTTTTATAAATTTAATTTAATGGCTAAATGCATGTAAATTTATCACCTTTTCGATCTCGGACTAAAAAAAAAAATAAAGCAACCCACTTCTTGAAATTGAAGATTGAGTAATGAACCCATGAGAGTTCAAAGCTCCCTAATGATATGGGCTTAAAGGCTAAAGCTAATAATTTGTGCACTTTGGACCTGTGAACACCACAACAATGCCATAGCATGAAGATATCCCAACCACAACCAGGCCTGTTGATATAAGTTGGATTTTATATAAAAATAAATTCAATAATTTATTAAATTATATATAATATATTAACATCTTCTGGTACAATTGATACACAACTTTCATATATTCAACGAATTCATAATAAACAAATTTTTTTTTAATCATCGTTAATTAAATTAAATTAAACTATCACAATATACAACATGTAATTGATGAATTATTGATGCTAATGTGCAGAATATAAATATGCAATGGTCTGTTAGGGGTCAGTTGTGGTGTAGCTGTAGGACTAATATTTATAAAGAAGGACTCCAATCATCCATCATCCATGTGAGCCATAGGTTCATATTTTAAGAAAGAAGTAGGCCACCTTAATTATCTAGGTGCCACGGCTTTGCTTCCAAATCTTGCATCAAGATACGCCCATTGGAATATAAAGGTGGATCATGCAAGAGATAATCTTGTTTACTTTATTTTTAAAAAATATATTAATTAATTTATAGATTGAGAAATATTAATCACTAAGTCAACATGGTTATACCAGCTCTTGATGCTACAATCGTTTTCGGGATTGTTAGATTTTAAATTCAAGTTTTCCTTGTAATCCTTGGGTAGCTGAATAGATTTCATAAAGCCTGTAAACAGGAAAAAATATGAAGTCCATAATTTAAATAGTATTATTTCAATATTTAAGTCATTAAATATTAAAAAAAAAAAGTAAATATTGAAGGAGAATAAGAAAATGAATCGAGCAACTTGACAGATTTTATGGATCTTATTTATAAGATAAGGGATAATGTCTTTTCATAATACTCAAAATCTTATCAGTTTATATTCAATTATTTTCTTTCGTATATTACGGAGTAGTACATTAGCTAGTGATATTTTCAACGAAAATATAATAAATCTCATTCATCTATATTCAACTTCTACGATAATTTCTCTTATTTAAATTTTTAAGTTAGTGTATCTCGTTTGAACACTTTATATAATTCGAACATTATATATTTAGTTATCTTGAATAATAAATTTGAATTCAACTTGGACTCGAGATGCAAATCCTTTTAATTCGAATTTTGGGGCGCATTATAGCAGCTTCCATCGAAGAAAATTAATTATTAATTATATTAAAATATATATATATGTAAGGGATTTTTTGGTTAATTTTAATATATTAAAATTAAAAATTTTCAAATATTATATTTAACAATAATAATAATAATTATTATTATTATTATATTTTTAATATTTCATCATATTTTTAATATTAATTAAAATTTAATATATATATATATATATATATATATATATGAGACCGGACTCGGAATCCGAATCACCAATTATCGAAAGTCAAACTGATATTACAGGTCAACGAATGAGCCAAAAATACTTTTTCCAGTGTTCCTCATGAGTATGGGCTCTTGACTAAATAGTCGTACTTCTCGACCCCACTTGCAGGAATGGCCACCATTACTTTAACTGCATCCGTCTGATTCTGCACCGGCAAAATCAGGCAATACTTATCACTGCATATGGGTCCCACCTGAACTGGTCTCCCAATTCCAAAGTCAACCCTCTCCAAGCCTAGCCTTGACCATTGCGACACTATCAACACGCCTACTGAGTCAGGACACGATCTTTTCTGACTCACCGATTCGATTACCGACCTCACGTATTCGTTGTCCACTCTTCCTTTCGCTCTCTTTATCAACTTTGATGCGTACCCTAAACCCTTCTCTGTTAAATCTTTAACGCTTGTTTGTGCACAGCCAAGAACGAAGCCGTTGCCGTAGTATCCACTCGGTAGACTCGGCTTGACTCGGTCTCTAATATTGATGCTGAAGAGAAGCTTCAAGATTTGGTTTGAGGGTAGGTTTAGAGCTCTGGCCCAGCTCCTCCACACATGAGCTGATACTACCTCGAAAGACGTGTATGCCGGCTCACCAGGTAGACTCATGGACACAGCGAGTCTCTTTAACTCGTTTTTCCACCTTTTATCGAATATAACGGAAGTAGGGATGAGTCTTTCGTTGGAAAAGCGAGCTAAGAACCCACAAACGTCTGGAACTCGGTTGAACTCGGGATGACTCAAGGAGAAAGAACGACAAGGCTTTATTGGATCGAGAAGGTGGCGATCCCAAATTGGTTTAATTTTCAAGTCAGAAAATCGAGCTTGACTCATGGCCAGCTCAGCTAACGAGTTGAGAAGCTCAGTACTACCTAACCCATCACAGACGCAATGGTTGAAGCCGACACCTAACGTGGCACCGCCATCTTTCAGCCACGTCAGCTGGATCACGAGAAGAGGAGCTCCTTGAAGAACATCCGCCACGTAGAAAGACAAGAGTTTCCTCCATTGTGACACGTACCTTGGAGCTCCATCAAACTCGTTGACTGTATTATCACAAACAGCTTCCACGAACAAAGCACCCTGAGCTCGACACACCACCTCTAGGCTGGAGCCATCAGACTTAGCCTTGACTCTCCCTGCAAGAGGATAATAAGGGACCAAGATTCTACCCAATGCAGCCTTGATCCTAGCTGCGATGGTCCCTTGGTCCAACCCAGGGCGAGCCTTGTAAACTAAGAGATACTCTATAGTGAAACGCAGAAAAAGCTGAGAATCGAGAGCAGAGAGAGATAAAACACTAGTTGGGGTTGGCTCAGATGGCTTGACAACTATAGCTTCCTTGACATGCAGAGAGTTAGCCATGTCTTTGATGCAGTTTTGGTTTTGTGGGTCTTGTAAGGTACAGCGAGAAGAGAACAGGGGTTGGGTTACATATATATAGAGAGAGAGAGAAAGAGAGAGAAGCAGAATTTGGGCAATGGATATTACCATTGTGCTGTAATGGGATGAATTATTATATAAGCAAAGAAACCATGTGCGTGTGTATATATGAATAGAAGAAATCTTTTGTGTGTATAACTGTGAAAGATTTATGCCAAGATTCTCCAGGCATCGCTTTATGGAAAAATTAATATCGAAACAAACGTTAACAGCTTGGCTTTGCTTTCTGTCTCTGGAGAATTGATAGCTATGACTCTAGATAGAGAGAGAGAGAGAGAGAGAGAGAGAGAGAGGGAGGAATTGTAGTCTATTATTCTATCTAACATAGAGTTTTATGGTTTTTTTTTAATTTCTAATTTTAATTATGTTGTGTGAGTTGATGGACACAGATGTGGATACCTGTCTAGTTCTTGTCTTTGTAGTATCCATTAACGGAGGGGCAGATTATAAGGAGAGGAGGATAGATAGAGGAAGCTAATAGGAGCCAGGAGGGTTAAGGCCCATGTGGCTGTATGCATCAAAGATGATGAGAAGCTTTCTTTGTGTTGGTCAATTGATGATTGTTGTTTCGTTTTCGCACTTGGTGGACCCAAATTTATTAATATAATTTTTTTTAGCAATGCTGAAGGCTCATTTCGACCATTTATTTTATAATTAATAGTGTCATTAATTATTGACAATTTTTAATTACATAGTGAAATATATATATATATATATATATATATATATATATTGTAAATAGTTAAGATTTTTTAATTTTAAAATATTTTTAATTATTTAAAATAATATTTTATTAACAATAATCTATTTTATATATTTTTAATATAATTAATTTTAGACTTATTTAATTAAAATTGAGTGCTAAAGAACTTATTTAATTGAAAAGAAATTGCCAGAGACTAATATAATTATTGCCTTAAATTAGAGGGACAGAATGGACATTGACCTATATTTCATGAAGATGCATGGCTAATAGCTAATATGTAGCTTTGATATGAGATTATATAATACCCTGCCTGTTGGGTAAAGAAAGGGATTTTGGACCATTGATCCTTGGATCCATATTTGTCATCCATGTTTGATTTGGTTGCTTCTTTGTTTTATTAAGGTTTGTCATATACACTTGGCCATATACCATTTGTTGCCTCAAATTAATAAATGTTTTAGATCAAATCTTTAGACTTTGAAATAATGTAATGCTGCTTTAAAGTAATGAAGGAATTTCAAATTGATGCTTACTTTGGCTTAGTTTAATGGCTGTAAGTATATTAATTATTCATTTGATAAACTTACAATAAATGTTAAAATTAATAATAAAAATTTTATTGTAATAATAATTTTGTTGTTGATAAAACTAATATACGACAACAATATAAATAATTGCTATTAATGATATATAAAAAAAATATGATAGTAATAGTTATTATTATTAAAAAAAAATTTACAGTAATAATTGTTACTGTCAATTATTTTTTCTATAGCAATCATAATTTTATTGTAAAATATATATGATCACAATTTTATAGTAATAATATGATTACCATAAGTTTATGACAGTAAATTTTATTTATTTGACAGTAAAAATTATTGCTACTTAATCTAACATTCTTTTTTTTAGTAATTACTTTTTCAATCCCTGCTTCTTAAAAAAAATGAATGGTTTGATATACTATTCTCAATTATGCTAAACAACTACTGTTGTAAAGCACATCATGGATCAACTATGATAACAACTCAAGTTAAAATTAAAAAAAAAAATTGAAATACAAGTCTTTTTTTATGGTTTTATCTCATAATTGATATCTTAATCTTGAACTTAATAAATAAAATGATGAGGAGAAAATTTATCCATTAATTTGGACTAATCTTTCTGTTAATTAATTAAACCACATGATGAAGAAGGATAACATTAATTAAGAATTATTTGATTAAGATAGATTTAAGCAGAGTAAAGTTCGAATTGCTGGGCAATTCGAACTCCAAAAAGAAATAAATAAAATCATATATTTTATATTTTGAGTTCATAATAAATCGAGTTTAAATAATAATTTTACTAATATTTAATATTTTCAAACATCCCATCTAAATAAGCCTATAATCCCTTTATTAATCAATTTCAATCAGACTATAAAGGCATACGCATGCAATTAATTAATAAACAACATAAAAAATTTAAGTTGCTAATGACTAAAATGATAAGATTTCAGATTTAAATTTAAATAAAATAAATAAATCTAAATAAAAGAAAATTTTCCTTTTAGCTTTGCACATATGTGGGGGAAACCTATGGACACAAATTGTGGGTCTGCAAGAGGGAAATCTATCTCTATGGGTTATTTCAAATATTTAATAAAAGTTATTCTCCATTAATTAAGAAAATTAAGAAACAATTATATTCCAAAATTAACCAACAACTATGCGTCATCATTGTGTTGTTGTCGATAACTTATAGTCCATAATTATTCATTGAGATTAAAATATAAACACATTTAATTAATTATGTTAATTTGAGATTTAATATATATATTATTAATTAGGTTGATTCGCCTAAACATTTGACTCTCTTACATATATAAATGTGGTTTTGTGGAGAATAAGGTATTAACTGCATAGGAGATTTGTGGCATAGGGTGAACAAAGAGAGGGTGATTTGTAGATTTATTTCTTCGTTTTTCTTAGCATATATAGGCCATAGAGGTTGTCTTCTAATGAGGACAGCCTCAAGTTCCCTTTATTCCTTTGGTAGATATGGTGTATATATATACCTTACTAAGAAATTGATGCTAAGAATTTTAATTTTAATTTTTTGGGTTAATAAACAAATTGATGCTAAGAATTTAACAAAGAATGTACTCGAATCCTTACCTTCTATTACCTCATATTGATTGGAGATGCTCAGCAGCAAATCCATATGTACTCATTGATTCTTGATATAGCATATGTATATATGAAAAAAAAAATCTGTATATATAGATAATTTTCCATTTTATGTGGTTTGTATTTAGCAATTTCCATCCAGATAAAAACTTTAAACAAAAAGAGTTAATTATATGTTTTACATTCAGAAGACAAAGGCTGCAGAGTCTGCATTCATATTTATGGTCATTCATGCAGTTTTCTATGTTGACGTCTAATTGGTGACAGAGTCTGGACCATTAAATTTGCTATCTTAATAACTTTGATAATAAAAGAGACAGCAGATGAGCAGCAGATGTTTCATAAAAATCCTTCACATATAATTTTTTTATTTGATTTCGATTATATTCGAAATTGAGATTTTATAGAATAAGAAATGATAATTATATTTAGAAAAAATGCAAATTAGACCGACAATGACAATAAAAAAGGGTGATCATCCAAATTAAATGAGATATGATATGTTAGCAAGCAAGAAAGGTGATGATGATGTCCAAAAAAAAAAGGAAAGGCAAAAAAGAAAGGTGATGAGATTAATCTAATCTCTGTGTAATTAGCACTAAGCAAAAAGTTTTATCAAAATCACAGACAAAAGAGAAGAAAAAGACACACATATGCATATATCACTGGCATCAGAATAGAATATTTTTCCTAGCTCTGCATATATATGTGTCTGTAAATCTTTAAAGTGTTAGATGTAGCTGGGTACCTTCAAAACAAAACAAAACATTTACTTGCATGACAATGACCATGACATAACTAGAGATTCCCCTTGTCAAATCCTTACCTTTCACTTGCAGATTTTGCACAGATGGAGATACATATATGTAAGATATAATAGTTTACTAGGAATATATCGAAGATCGTAGGAATGCAAGGTTTGGTCTAAGAGAATAGCTGCTAGGGTATTGTTGAGAGGTCAAAACTTGAAGGAGAGGGCCCTATATGTGTGTATGGGGAGCAAAGATGACGCGTATCTCTCATTCTCCAAAGAAAAGCCATATAAAGGTTAAATTACAAGACAAAGTAGATGAGATAAGAAGATATATATAATAATAAAGGATCAGTTAATTTTTTTTTTCTTTTCATTAATTGTTTGTTTCTTCTTTTTGATGGATATAAATTATCATTATCTGCATGCTTATGCTTATGCTTGCCCTTCTTGCTTTCTTTCTTTCTTTTCTTTATTTCTTGCTTTGTTATTCCTCGACTCTTATCATCGGTCACCTTTTTTCCAGCTGGGTTTGTGATTAACCCATCACGTCTTTTCACAAAAGCATGTCCAGACAACATGTACTTGAAAGATATTGTTTTTTTTATATGATTGGATGTTCAAGTCTGGTTTTATTTTGATACCCTAAAAAGAGTTTTGATTCAACTCTCTTTCTTTTTTTAATTTTCTTGAATTTTTCATTCGTTATCTAACACTTACAATTGATCTACGTAGCAATACAAAGATACAAGAATCATACACCTCCAATAATCTAGACAAGATTCATGAAAAAAGAGGTTGCTCCAATAAATTCTGAGATTTGAGTGTTAGAACCACCGGCCATTACACTCCTAGTCCTAGAATCCTCCTTTAAACCTAGACTTCTTATCCAGTTTCTATCTTAGTACTTAGGCTAGATCAGTTTTGATGCTTACTTAAGATTCTTAAATTAAATATATAAAAGAAATTTTCCCTCTTAGTTTTTCCTTTTAAATGGGTAAGAAATTTCTATTTGATGGAAAAAGAAAATTTATTCAATGTAACTATTATATGAATAACGGTAGTCCAGTAGAGGGTAGAGGCAAGGCTGAGCCGCGGCGCTGGTTATCCTCCATTTTGTCTACATTAATTTTCTTCATTGCATTTCCTTGCCAAAAGGGTCACATCGATCAAGAGAATCTGATTAAGGAAGAGGAATTATTAGGTTAGTGGCGAGGAGAAGAGACTACACTACAGCAAAGAAAAGATTCCAATGATTAAGTTAGTTTTTGATTTAATGGAGGTTAATTAAAAGAGAATACAATGTCTCTGAGTATATTATTAATCAAGGCCAGCTACTAATTAATAAGAGGAGGAAAAGAGTTTAATTTCTAGTATTCTTTTTAGATCCCATTTACTATAGATTTAATTGAAAATATATAATGAAACTCATTCATTAAATATTTATGAATTTTACATATTCTTGAGTGATGTGATGTCTAATTAACTATGTTTATGGGGCCAAATTAAGATGTTATATCTTATATTCAAAATCAAATGATTCAATATTTTATATCAAATAGAAAGTGATTGTGTTTTCTTCTCAAGAGGTGGGGTTGAAAAACTTTAGTTGTCTAAGAAACTTAGAAAATATTATCATTCTTGTATGGCTTCTTCTATGACTGGTCAATAAAATGTCTCATAAAAAAAAGTGATTAATTAATTCATTTAATTTAGAGTTCAAATTTTAACAACTAACTATAGAAATTATAACAAGATTGTTCATGCTTTTCAATACTATATATACTTATCTTATAGATATCCATCTTCTATAAATATTATGATCATTTTCTCTGTGCTACATGCCCTATATATTAAACTCATAATTGCTCTTCCTTGCTAGGAAATGGGAAGTTGCAATTTTCATGCTTATAGAGATGATTTCTTCATATAAAATTGAAGGGAAATTTTTGTTAAATCTAATTCATTATAAATTTAATATATAAATATATGAAACTCATGTATTTAATAAATAAATTTCAAATAGTCAAATGCACATTTAATTTATACCTCTTGTCTCTTGAAGTTGGTTTCATTGCAAATAAAAGGGTTGGCTCTACTTACTTATGGCCTAACTTAAATCCTTATACCCAATGGGCCTACTCAATGACTCAAATGAACCTCTCTTTGAATCATATATTTTTTTAAAGAGTCTCTTTGAATCAAATTTAATTTTTTTTTAAGAGGAAATATTTAAATTAAATAAAAATTTCAAAACCCATAAATATGAGAGGTTTCTTGCCCTAAATCACTCTTGAGAACTTCTTTAAAAAAGTCATCTTAATTAAAAAAAAATTAAAATTTTTAGTGAGTATATATTGCATTTATTAAATATTTATTAATAATTTTATAGAATAATATGAAAAATTATCTTTTTTATATGACATTGTTCTATGTAGTATATTTTAATTGTGAAGCCTAAATAACATAGGAGAAAAATCAACTGTAAAAACATTAACTTCAAATTTTAATTTTAGGGATTTCTATGAATCAAAATTTAATTTTCTAGGTAGGTTAGGTTTTGAAAATTTTGTATCTTATTTTAAGTAATCTATCAAAAATTAATTTTCATTAATATTTTTAAATTTTGATGTGTATTTTAAATAATTTAAATTTTATTAGAATAACGTTTATTTATTTTTTCTATAACATTTTTTAATTTGAAGAAAATATGACTTAATTGTTAAATTTTAAATATATTAAATTTTAAATTAAAAATTTATTGTAAATTAAATTATATTTACTATAATATATAGTAAATATATTAATTAAAAATATATATATTTATTATCCTTCACCCTGCTTCATTTCCGGCGCACTTTAGCACCATCCACCCCCCACCCCCCAACCCCACACTCCTTTTACCCCCTTTCCCATGGACCCCATCCGGTCCCTCCATCTCTCCACCCACTCCCCCGCATTCGGCGGAGGCGTCGGCTGTGAGGCAACGGAAACTCTGATAGAGGCATGGGGAGAATGTTACATTAAATCTAAACCGCGGAAATCTCCGTCAGAAGGACTCGAAGGAAGTGGCCGACAGAGTCAACGGCCGTCCAAAAGACGTCAAGTCACGGAAAACGGACGTCCAGTGCAAGAACCGAATCGATATGTTGAAGAAGAAGTATAAGCTCGAGAAAGCTAAACCTCGTCCGTCCAAATGGCCGTTCTATTATCGGCTAGATTCCCTCATCGGGGCTATCTCTACTGTCAACCCCAAAAAGAAGGCTTCCGCCGTCACCTTCACCGTGAAATCGAAGCTGCGCATTAAGCCTGAGCTTTTATTCAGGAGTCTCAAATTCCACGGAGGCATCGTTCGACGACGAAAAAGACGAGGACGACGATGATATAGAGTTTGATGAAAGAACAATAAAGAAGCAGCATCGAATGGAGGATGTTGATTTCTCCGATGGAGCTGCGTGTAGGGAGTTAGCGAGCGCTATATTGCAGTTTGGGGAGATATATGAGAGAATCGAGAGCTCTAAGCAGCAGCAAATGGTGGAGCTAGAGAAGCAGAGAATGGAGTTCACTAAGGAACTGGAGTTCGAGAGGATGAACATTTTCATGGATGCTCAAATGGAGCTCGAAAAGAAGTCTTTAAAGCGTTTGAATCCTCTTCTGGTTCAGGTGAATTCAATTTTCTATATTTATGCTTTTTAGCTGCTCCTTGTTGGGTGTTTTTATGCTTTTGGTATTGAATTTGGTTGAATCGTGCGAATTGGAACTGAATTTGATGTTCGTAAATTTTGGGTGTCATTTTGAGTCCAATTTCGATGCAAATAACGCTTTTAAAAAACTTGTATTCTGATGGGTATGCAGCAAACATGTAGATTTTGTTTTTGTTTGATTCTGTTTTGCAGTGTAATTCTTTCTCTTCTGCATTTTTTTTTTTTTTGGCTTTTTACGGTAGTTTTGTTAAGTTTTGGTTGCTTCTGAAAAGTTTCATGGCAGAAACCGTTTCATCCGAGTGCACTGGAGCTGTATTGCAGGGGCTCGTGTATCAGTATTGAGGGTGCATGTCCAAGTGCTATATTGTCTATGTTTAGGAGATTTTTCAATTCTTTTAGGGTGGATTTTGAATCCTGCCGATGGATATACTTTGATGTGAAGCGATTGAAGAAATGGAGAATTATTTGGGACGTTTGAAATATTCTTCATTTGTATCTTTGGCAGGAAGAAGCCGGAGATGTGTCTTTGGGATCATTATCTTTCTTTTTCCCACTCATGAGTTTTGAAAAGTTTATGGAACACATTGAAACTTACAAACCTCTAAGTTTTTCTTCCTTGATTGGGACTTGGGAGGACCAAAAAGTTAAACTGAGCTGGTGCAAGTATGCTGTTCAACCTTTGTTCTTCTGGAATCTGGACATATGCTGAGATTGCTTTGGCTGATTTGGTCATGGTTCTCTCAAAGACTCAAACTTTGCTTTATTTACAGAGGCTTAGCTAGGTAGAATGTCAAACAGAACAGCTTGGAGTTGACTTGGCATACCATTTTATTAAACCTATTCTAACCTGAGATAGTGTTGGATTGAAATGCATAAATTCTGCTTAACCTGTACTAGTATTGTACTCAGTACTCACATTGGCCTTAAATGAGTCCGGCTCGATCTTATTCACCAGAAATTGTATGATCTGGTTACTTTTACCATGTAAAATACCAGACAGAGGAGATAAACCAGACCCAAATGTGTGTGATATGTTTGATGTTCTATTTTTTATCGTAAGGCAGTGACATTGATGGTAATCAGTGATGCATCACTATTGGGAAGTTGTCAACAAATTTGAATTTCTGTTGGTCCTGAAATCTTAGCTGATCTATGGGTGATGCTGTAAAATAGAAGACGGTTGCATTTAGAGTGGTCTGTTTGTGAATACGCATTTACAATAATTCTTGTACAAATTTGTCAAATTTTATCAGATAGAGCCTGAACCTCAATGCTATATGCTTGGAATCCTATCTCTGTCTCGTTCTTCAAGATGCACATGTGTGTACTCACCGACACTCATAGACATGCATGTGATTGCGGGTCACAGTATGTACTTATTTACCCAAAGGTTCCTGGTGGCTCAATTTATGGCGTACCCTTTTCCATTACTATCATCTTCTGTCTGTTCTAATAAATGGATCTGCAATTATGGCTTAAGGTTATTCTTGTAATGCCTTTGAAGTTAATGTTGCTTCTAAACTTGAATTTTTCCTACACTTAAGGTCTAATAAGCTTTTGATGAATTGTTGATATACCTTGAACAGGGGAGAAGTTATCGTTGAAATAACATGGGCACTTCAATTCTATGATGTGCTGCAATCTGGATATGCAGATGAAAGCCCTCTGGATCACTAGCTGAAGACTGGGAGTTTTCTGTCCTATCATCCAAAGTCGGTTACATCATCAACAGATTCAGATTTGAAGCTTTTGTAGATGATCAGCAAGGAGTGTAGCTATTGTTGTAACATTATTCAGTGTCAATGATCAAGTTCTTCTGCTTCAGATTCTGTATTCGCTGATGTTATAAACTGTAACCTATGTCACCACCTTACCTTCTTAGGCATCTTAGTGTTCTGTAAGTGATGAATATATGATAAGGTTGTGTCTCAATAAAGTATCAATGTTGGATGAACCAGTCTCCTCTTTGATTGATGTTCATGGGACACCCTTGAATATGAAAAGGAATTAAATTGATACTTTTACTATTTACATATCGATGGATTCACTGTCAGGAAACTTATTTAAGTTTTTATTGTCTAACAGAAATTAGAATTCTGTGCAAGTTTTGGCACTCTGAATTCTAAGGCATTCCCAATGTTGAATGAAAGCCAAAAGTTTTACCTGTATAAATATTTTGCTTTTGGAAGGTAATTGCACCTCTCTTTTGCAGGGTTTATTGGACTGTTGCTTTACTGACGAATGACGATTAATTTCACTTGTGAATTGAAATGCATGAGAAAGTGTTGAGAGAGAATGCATATCTTCGGATTCGCATTCCACCAAGAAAAGTGAATGGCTTCTTGTGGGGTTGGAGACATCATCACCCAGATGCTCCTGTTTCAGGGTACTTGAGGGCTTTTGTGAATTCTAGTTTTTCTTCTGTGACACGTTACTGTTTCCTTTCAGTAGTTCTACAGATAAAAAATTCAACACCTGCATTTGATCTTTTGCCTAATTCTACAATAAAACATCTGGAAATAAATGGCAACAATGCTAAACAGTAAATAAAATCTCACCCATCTTATGAACGGAACTTCAAAATTTTGATTATTGAGAGAATTTCCCGTGGAATTCTTACTTAAATCTTGATTGGAAACATAAACTGAAGGCCAAGTTCATGAAATTGACACCAACAGTAGAGAGAAGAGGGTATTTGAGATACAGGGGAGACAGCAGAGAAAAAAAAAATCAAAATGTATATGGGAATTGACTAAAATCATTCATGAGTCCATCTTGACTCAACTCAGATGAATTCTGGCCAAAACTCTCGATCAATACACCACAAGCAACAGGAAATTCAGAGAGAGTTGTCATGCTACTGCGATCATTCAAGATAGGAGAAGAAGAATAATTTGCAGTATACCGCGCTAGACGAGCTCTAGCAATGGAAAGATCAAATTGTAGCTCAACCATCTTTCTTTGCAACAAAGCTATAGCTCCAATGCAACCATAGACAGGGTCTCTCAGCCTTGCTTCAGCCTCATAAGCTAGAGAATTAACCGTGTCTTCTCGTTGCTCTTCAGGAACTTCAGTCAAGATCTTGCTCACATTGCTTGCACCAAAGACCTTGTGTACTTTAGCAAACTTTTTAGGCTCATCAGATCGAAAATATGGTGCGAATATGCAATTGGGTATGCATCTTCTTTTCAAGAACTTGCAGGCTGCACATGAGGAGCTTGAACGAGGTTCATGACTCCTCATTTTGCTTCATATCACATCCACTTTCTTTTATGCTCTATCCTCGCTTTCTATCCACCATTTATAAATAGGCTTGCACGGAGGGTAAAATCTTCATCTACTGTGCTACATTCATTTACCAGATCAAAAGGACAATTGTTTTCTTGGCGAGATAGTTTAGTTGGTTAGAGCTAGACCTGGCCAGAGCCAGTTCAAGTCATGAACCGGGTCAAAATTGGCATAGCTCAAATTCAGAATCGGTTTTAATCAACGGTTTTAAGGCTTGAACAAACCTTGAACTTTACGTAGGGATTGGTTTCGATTTCCTCCTTTTAATTTTGAATGAAACTGATAATTCGAATCGACAGTGTAATTTTAATTCAAATCGTATTTCAAAAAAAAAAGACAATGTAGTAAATAGTGAAAGGCATCATGTGAATCGAATCGAATCAAATTGCTCATAAATCAAAATCAAAACCAAAACCGTCATTAAACCTAAGTAAAGTTAAGTCCTAAACCATGTTGAACCGAAACTAATTAGAATCATATTCAAATTATTTCTCAAGTTTGAATTACTTTTGATTTGAAATCAATCCGGATCAAGGCCGCCCAATCTAATTACAACATTCATAATGATGATGAGGTCGCGAGTTCGAAACATGCATAGTGACATAATTAGCCACACTGAAGTGATGAGATAAATGTGTTCATCCAATGTTCTACCAACTTTAACAATGCAAGAAGATGCTAAGAAAGTTTAAGAAAAATATTCAGTGATTGGATTGGTTTCCTAAGATCTCATATTGATTATGAATAATGTATATATGAAATATAATGTCTAACATATTTTGATGAATTTATTATAATTTTATTAAAAATATATTCTTTGTGTGTGTATCATCTTAATCGATAAAAAAAATTCAAGAAAAATTTATGAAGATCTTTTAATTTTTTACTTTTGTTTTTTTTTTTAAAGATAGGAAATGGGATGGGTCCCAATAATTGAAGATGGGGCGACACTGGATTTGTTAGTGATTTCAGATGAGATGAGACATGATAGTTCATGAATAAGGATGAGATATTTCATTTCACTTCATTAAAGAAGAAGAAAACCTCACAAGAAAAAGAAAGCAAAACCTTCAAGAAAGCTGGCCCTTATCCATGACATGGAAACCTGGAGGAGGAGGGTGAAAATAAAGGCCCTGAAAAGACCAGTTGGGAATCTAACATCAATGAGTGGAGCCACTGGAAATATCACTGTTTCAGTACACTATGCTTGTGATTTTTTTTTTTTTTTTTTTTGAAGTGAAAGCTTCCCTTTGCAATGTGATAATACTAAGATTTTTATGCTATCACATAAAAGGAATTATTTTTTTCTTTTCATTTTTTAGCTTAATTTTGCATTTTTAATATATTTTTTTTGTCTAATCAATCAAGAAATTTGACCCAAATTAGGCAAACTAGCTTTCAAGTACTATTGAGTTAGATGGATTAGATTTCTTCTTCAAAAAGTCTATAGTGCTAAGAGGCTATTTACTAGTGAGATTGGATGGCCAACTGCTTTTTCATGTATATATAGATTGATAACTAAATTAGAATATAAGGAAGCAAAAATTTTATTTTTTTCTTTAAAATTAAATTAAAGGTAATTAAAAAAATAAATGGGTGGATTTTTGATTAATTAAATTTAGTAGTTTAATGATGCATATTTAGATATATCAAATCAAAGAGAAAATTAAAAAGAAAAAGAAAAAAGTAACTTGAAAAAAATTTGTGGTAGGGAAGGGAGAAAGTGGAAAAGGAAGACTTATGATAATGCTTCAAAGTTCAATGGTTAATGCTGAGGTCCACTTGTTCAATGCCCTGTCGTTTTCCCATGATTAAAACCTTCCACAAAATTAAAAAAAAAAAAAAAATTGTTCACGCGCTTGGCTTGTTCGGTTTGATTTATTGATTTTTTATATTAAACTTTTTTAAAATTATTTTAAATTAGTTAATTTTAATAATAATTAATTAAAAATAAATTATTTAATTTAAATTTATCAAATTTTTAAAACATTGAATTGAATTGAATATATTAAATTTTTAAAAGTTAAAAATTAAACAAAATTAATTTATTAAGAATATCATATTAAATTTCTAAATTAAATAGCTTCAGTTGATTTTTCAATTTAAATGAAATTTTATTTATTTCTAATTATATTAAAATTATTTTCAAAATTACAAAATTAAATTTTAATTAAAATCAATTTATTTATAGTATATATTTTTTAAAATTCAACTTCACTAGATAAAAATTACATATATTTTTATGGTAAATTTATTTATTTTGATAAAAATTATTTTATTGATTTAAATTGAATTCAGAAAATAAAATAAGTCTAATTATTGGAGCTCAAACAAAAAATAAAAGATTTGATCTCGAATTATGTCCAAAGATGTGCAATCATATAGGCGTGGTGTTCACGCTCTATTGAGGAGAGTGGGGATGGAAGTATTATGAATGGGCCGGCCCAAATAGTATTGATTAGAGGTCCACTTTGATGTTGCCTAAACAACCCCACCATTCTCCATTTGAAGTAAAGCATTTACACGTTACATCCTTTGGCTGTGAGCAATAATCATTTGTTTATTTATTTATATTTCATAATATATAAAAATAAATTTGAAATGTTATTCGTCTAAGTTTAATTTTTTTTTTATAGAAAAATTAAGAATATAACTTTATACAAAATTTATGGATTTAAAAATTATTTTTTAATATTAATTTTAAAGGCATATTTGATAAAAAGTTTAAAAATCAAGAGTTAAATGTTATCCTATAAATTTTAATTTTTAAAAAGGATAATTATTAATTTAAATATTTATAAATTAATATTTAATCTCTTAATAAGCTATAAATATTAATGAAGTGAAAAGTTAATTTAATTTATTTAAGTATTGAAATTATGAAGATAATAATTAATTCTTATTAACCTCATATCAAAAAGGTTTTTAAGGATTAAATTCTAATCAATGGGTAGAAGTAAACTTACTTATTAATTGGATAAATTAGTAGAACTCTTATAAAATTAGGATCAAAGAATTTAATTGAATATATATATATACACACACAAACAAGGTCCAATGAAAAAAGTTTAAAGGAAAAAATGGGCCTAATCATGGGCTTAGATTTTATTGAAATAATGGTCACACATGAATATGTGCAAAGTTATAATTAGCCCATTGACTCTTTTCAAAATTATGATAGGAATGTGGAACTATTTGTATTCATGCTTCATGGGTTCCACAAAAAATTATTAAGGATTTGGGTTAGAATTGAATGTTTATACATTTTATTTATGAAAATTGAACATTAAAGGTTATCTCATTTAATTAAAAAATAAAAATAATTAAAAAATATGCATTATTAGTTCAGTGACTAAAAGCAGATCACTCGTCTAACAGACTAGATTTAAATTCTCATTTCAGTGCTCTCTCAATACCCTTTTGTCACACATACACCTAATTGTTTTTCTTTTTGAAATCCTTAACCCTCTTGCACATTCTAGTCACTTATTAGATACAACAAAACTAAACTAAGTTTACAAATAAATAAAAATTAAATTAAAATAAATGGGTTGTTATTTTGATTATTAATTTAATCCATCAATTCAATCAAATTTTTAAAACACTGTTGAATTCTATACATGACTCTTAAATATTAGTGAGAAGAAAGGGGCCAGCTCCATTTTTGTTTTGATCTTCTTGGTCTTGTATGTTGTGCTCACATCACTTGCTCTAAAATGAAAGATATTTTATAACACAACCCAATCCATGTCCAATCTCTCTATTTTTCTTAATATTTTTTTTAAATTGTAAAAGACTATATAATTTGGGTTGAGCACATACTTAACAGGGACAAAGCAACTATCTTTTAAAGGTTTTATAATTGTTAGAACAAGGTTAATAATTATCACCCTAATTATTTGATGGTGATTGTTTTGGTCATTATTAGAGGGTTATATTTAGCATTTGGCCTCTGCCAAAATACCAAGCTTCTGCAGTTTTTAGCAGGCCAAATTCCAGCCATTCTTCCAGTGTCCCCAGTCAGCCTATTTTGGATGTGCAATGGACAAATATGATTTATGATCATGAAAGTGAATTATTGAATTCACAACTCCTTCTCTCCACCCCCCACACCACCCCCCCTCCCCCTTCCCCACAATGTATGTTGAGTTATTGAACTGTTATTAAAAAAAAATAAAAATTAATTTTATTGGTCATATTTGTTGGTCATATGAAAGGTTGGCGATTTACCTTTGATTTCAGTACCATTTATATGCATGGTACTCAGAGCACTGATTATCTCGTGGACAATGTGTCAAAGTCTACTTAGAACAAATGAGATGCGAGACTTCGCAATGCATTAAAAGAAAGAGAGTAACCACTGAGCGTGATGGCTTAGTGGCAAGCTTTGGGAGCCGGAGGCGTCCAACCATAGTTCGACTTCTTGCGCTAGTATTGATGACTAAAAATTGTCTCCACTTATAATGAATGGGTAAATCAACTGCAGGTAGTCTATTCTAGTGACTCTTTGAAGACCCACTACGACTTGGTGGTAAGTCCCTCCTATAGGAGGTTAATCAGGGGCTAATGAAACTGTTTAACTACGGACTTTGACCTAGGGGGCAATGACCGTCACATCTGGAAAGTCTTTTTTTTCTGGTAATTAAAAAAAAAAAAAAAGAAAGAGAGTACTCCTCTATCATTGGCAATTATTTTTTATGTAAATGGTGACAGATAATCCAAAGAGCTTCCAAATTAAGCATGCTTGGAGTGAGAGGTGATTCACTCCAATACAATGTATAGGCACGGTGTTTGTAAGACCGTTTGCTTGTCAGATGATGTGAAAAATAAAAAAAAAAAGCAGTTAGTAAGTTTAAGATTAAATTTTATACATTTTAATTATAAAAACATGAAAATATTTAAATATTTTTTTAAATGCATTTTTCAATAATGTTTAAGATAATACTCTACAATTCTAATTAAACAAGCTTTATTTTTATATTTATCGTTAAGGTAATGCCTCCTTATGCGCTTCATACTTTTTCCCATTGTTAAGATAATATCCAAAAAATTTCTAAAAAAAAATAATAATAATATCTAAAATTATACTTCAATCTCTAGCATGAAAAGGTATGTTAACATCTCACATTAATTTAAAATAAAGATAATAGGTCCCTTATAAGATTTTGAATATTTCTATCCTTTAAGCTAACTTTTTCAGTGAATTAAGTTCGATCTATTTTA
Organism: Hevea brasiliensis; assembly: GCF_030052815.1. Lineage (NCBI taxonomy): Eukaryota > Viridiplantae > Streptophyta > Magnoliopsida > Malpighiales > Euphorbiaceae > Hevea > Hevea brasiliensis. The sequence goes on from NC_079500.1 coordinate 99,997,317, forward strand.
AGAAGAATGGTAATTAATTGATATATAATTGGATACCATAATATATGTTACTTTCAAGTTTGTCTTTTTAGGCTGTGCTCATATGCATATTGTCTTACATGTTATCGCCTTGCATTTTTGACTTCCTTATTGTATTATTATTAATCAATATCATGGAATTAACCTGGGAAGTGTGGGTGGCAGCCACATCAATTAATTGAACACACTTAAAATTGAATTTTATTCAAATGTAAAATAAACAAAATTAATGGAAAGAGCATTCATTAGCTTAATCTAGGTATCTTAATTAAATAATTTGAACTATTTGATTATAAGTAGCTTCTACCTCCTATTATAGAATGTACTGAAAACAATCTTGATTAATTAGATTTTAAATTAAAAAAAAAATTCATTTTGACAGGTTAATCCAAGAATGTCAAACATTACTGTCTAGCACACTTTATTTGAAATTGTAGTCAAGACGTTTAAAAATTACTTTTTCTTGAAAAAAAAATTATTATAACGCTGTTAAAATTTAAATTTTTTATTATTAAAATATATTAAATTTAAATTAATTTTTAATATTTTTAATTTATATATTTAAAGAGATTTTTTCTAAATCAGAAAATATTTTTATGTATAATGTTACTGAAAACCTGTATATATAAAACTTTTTTTTTGTTCAACTTCCCTTTCAGCCGAATCATGTAAGGGATCCATGTTGGTGGCACTGCACTACTGTACAAGTTGCAAAAGGTCAAAGCTTCAAGTTGCTTAACAATCCATATTCAAGATCTGGGGTATCCCAACCCATTCCTCCAAGTTACCTAATGACTTCTCCAGAAAATTTGGACTTGCATATTGGCTTCTTGCATGCAGCTTGACGCAACTGACCCCTTTTCTTTTCTCAGAGATAAGAAACATGGGATTTTGCTACTGAACACAGTTAAGGTTATGAGTATCTGCAAACCCTAGAGGATAAAATTTTACACATATTTAATTTGATATCTTATTTGTCTATGATTACGTATTAATAGAAGAGAAAATGAATTTTTTTTATAAAAACTGCAATGCTTTCTGATATCATTTGATAATACAAATTGTTGTTTTTATTTTCCTTAAACCATTTTCAAACTAAAGTTAAGAGAATTGAGAAAGAAGGAAATGAGTTTGACGAGGCTCATTCAACTCTCATTCTGAATATAATTTGTTTTTTAATAAAAAAATTGGCTAGGACTATCAACTAAACCACTGAATCCGGAGATCCCTCCAAATGGCAACAACCAAGAAAGTTCTCATTCTTCTTTCACCACCCTTCTTCTTGTCTCTTTTGTTAACTTACAAAAAGAAAGAGTCAAAAATCCATGCAAATAATCTAATATTTTCTTGGTGAAAGAAAGATTAATATTAATATTAATCCCAATGTCGACAATCTACCCAAGCAATCCAAGTCCCTAACAAATCAAAAGACTTGAATTGATAATAATAACATTTTAATGAATAGGTACCATCTCATACAGTTGTGAAGAAGAGGGCTAGCTAGGCTCATGGATCATGTAGCTCTACCTCCTAACATGATCTCTTCTGGTATTTTACCAACTGGGTCTTTGTTAGAATCTCTGATTCATATGTCCAATGAAGTTGCTTCCATGGAGAAGCTTCCATGTTTACAGGCTAGGAACATTTCAATCATGATAAGAAGGATCAAACTTGTTTCTTCTTTGTTTGAAGAATTACAGGAAACAAATTGTCCTCTCCCTCCATCCTCCATCCTGTGCCTGACAGAGCTTTTCTATGTGATCAGAAGAGTGAAGTTTCTGCTTCAAGGGTGCAAAGATGGTAGCTGTCTTTGGGGTCTGATACAGACAGAGTTTGTATCAAACCAGTTTTATGTGCTTGTGAAGGAGATGGGGAGAGCTCTTGATATTCTTCCTTTAAGCTTGCTTAATTTGACTGCAGATACTAGAGAACAAGTTGAGCTTCTTCACAAGCAAGCAAAGAGGGTAGATTTGTTAGTTGACCCTAAAGAAGTTCAAAGAAGAGAAGAACTTCTACAAATAATGGCCTCCCATAATGAGAAGAATAGAAAGAACAGGGGCTTTATTGATTTTGTCAAAGTGAGAGAAGTTTTGAGCAGTATTGGATTGAGGAGTCCATCGGATTATGATGAAGAAATTCTGAAGCTTGAGGCAGAAGCAGAGAAGCAGGCAGGCACAGGAGGACTAATTGTGGTCTCCAATTTAAACAGTCTCATATCCCTCCTTACATATTCCAAGTCCATGATTTTCAATGATGAAGATGAAGAGAATGAGAAGGTCAAAGAAGAGTTGAAGCGTCAGTCTGCATCTGTGAACAGAAATCAGGATGTTTCTTCATCTTCTCAATCAATACTTCCAAATATTCCTGATGAATTTCGTTGCCCGATTTCTCTAGACTTGATGAAAGATCCAGTGATTGTAGCATCTGGGCACACTTATGATCGGAATTCAATTGCTCAATGGATCAATGCAGGGCATCATACTTGTCCTAACAGTGGCCAAAGACTAATTCACATGGCCCTGATACCAAATTATGCACTGAAGAGTTTGGTGCATCAGTGGTGCCAAGATAACAATATCCCAATGGTAGATATATCACCTTCATCTTCCTCAGAGTTGGAAAGAAGCAACAGCAAGAAGAAATTGTACGAGGAAAAAGCTATCGATCACATTTCTGCCATAAAAGCAGCCACGGATGCTGTCAAAATGACAGCTGAATTTTTGGTGGGCAAACTAGCAATGGGGTCCCTGGAAATTCAGAGACAGGCAGCTTATGAACTCAGGTTATTAGCCAAAACTGGCATGGATAACCGCAGGATAATTGCCGAGGCAGGTGCCATACCATTTCTGGTGACATTACTAAGTTCCACAGATCCAAGAATTCAGGAAAATGCTGTCACTGCCTTGCTTAATCTTTCTATATATGACAATAACAAGAGTCTAATAATGGCAGCAGGAGCAATTGACAGCATAATAAATGTCCTGGAATCAGGGAAAACCATGGAGTCAAGGGAAAATGCAGCAGCAGCAATCTTTAGCCTGTCAATGATATATAATTGTAAGGTGACTATTGGTGCCCGTCCCCGAGCAATCCCAGCCTTGGTTAGACTGTTAAGAGAAGGCACAACTGCTGGAAAAAGGGATGCTGCAAGTGCACTATTTAATCTTGCAGTCTGTAATGCAAATAAGGCTAGTGTTGTTGTTGCTGGGGCAGTTCCTCTGCTGATTGAACTATTGGTGGATGACAAGGCTGGCATAACAGATGATGCCTTAACAGTTCTGTCTCTACTAATAAGCTGCCCCGAAGGGCTGGAGGAGATAAGGAATAGTAGAGTTCTGGTGCCTCTTCTCATTGATCTCTTACGATTCGGATCGGCCAAAGGGAAGGAGAACTCTATAACTCTTCTGTTGGGTCTCTGCAAAGATGGAGGAGAGGAGGTTGCAAGACGTCTGTTAATGAATCCAAGGAGTATTCCTTCTCTTCAGAGCTTGTCTGTTGATGGGTCTTTGAAAGCAAGGAGAAAAGCCGATGCACTTCTTAGATTACTCAATAGGTGCTGCTTCCAATCCCAAAATCCTGTTGGATAAGAGGAGAGCAGGAAAATCCTGAAAGAAGAAGTGTACATTAATCATATATATGCATATAAATGATATTGGTATTCATGGTTTTATGGAATTTTTTTGGAATTGTACATGGGCAACCATGCATTGGGAGAAATAAAATGTTTACCAGAGTTTTTGTTGCCTAATATCTTCCAACTCAAAACCCTGCAAAGAACCAGCCTGAAACTTGAATCAAAAGCAGCATTATCTCCTCTTGTAACCATCAAGTCAGAAACCCAAAAAAGGCTCTGACTATCTGAGTTCTTTATGTTGATAGTAAACTAGATCAAATGCTCATTTCATATAGTGAGAACAAGAAATTATAATGTCTGAATAGTGAAAATCATGTCATTTTTTATTTTGAAAATTTGTAAAAAAAAATATAAAATTATCAAAACTTAAATTTTTTAACTTTTTATACTACAAAATAAACACTGAACTATTGAATTATTAACTCAATGGCACAATATTGGAAAAAATATATATATAAATTATTGAATACAACATGCTCTAATTCTTTCACAAACTAGTGATCACTTTCATGTAAAGCAAACACTGATAAGAAATAGTTGAATCGTGATTCAATTCGAAAAAAAAAAGACTAAATAAGTTTATATACTTTCGAGTAAGGGTTAAATAAAGCTAAAATCAAGTTGAGGATTAAATAATCTCATTATGTTCAAATTAAGGTCAAATAAGTTCACACATAGACTCCGTTTATTCCACGAAAAATAATTCATATATAGAAAATATTTTCTAAAATATTTTTCTTAGAAAATATTTTTCATGAAACTATTTTTTATTGTTTGGTAACAATATGTATTTATTTCATATATGTGTAAATGTGTTCATATTTTAATAAAATTATGAAAATTTAGAAAATAAGAAATAACTTTCTCTTTTGAAAAATAAAAATTATTTTTCTGAAAAATGACTTAGTTTTCTTTTTGATAGAAAAATATTTTTCGTTAGCCAATTATCTTATATGCCCGAAACACTAAAAAATATGAAAAATATTTTTAAGAAAAATATTTTTCGTAAAACAAACGGAACCTAATGAAATATTATTTTTCCGATAATAAAATATTAAAAATAATAATTTTAATATTAAATAATTTTTTCATATTTTTCAATTTCTTTTTTTAATTATATTTTAAATAAAACTAATAAATAATTTTTAATATTTAAAATTAGAAAAAAATAATATCTTATTAGATATAAATTTATTTGACCTTAATTAAAAAATACAAGAATTTATTTAGCTTTAAACTTAATTTTGAATTTATTTAATTCTCTATTAAAAGTGTAAGAATTTATTTATTTTTTTCCTGATTCAATTCTGCAACATAATATGTTAAAAAAAAAGGAAAACTACATATATTATGCAATACAATGCCAAATTCTTGTTTGGTGGGAAAGAAAATAAAATAATCTCACGAGTTTCTTATCTTCCACGTTAAATTAGATTGGCTGATATGCAAATTAATCACCCACATGCCCCTCACCCCATTTTTCAAGGTTTAATTTTTGGTCATGGTCAATGAATTTATATTTTATTTCAGTATCGTCATTATGAATCTGTGGCTGCTTTTCTTGCTTTCTCAATTTCTTTGGTCAATTAACGACTAAAACTTGGCATCTTAATTAGCCATATACTTTAGCTGATTTGTAGTATGGTCGGTTGGAGGTTGAAATTAGATGATCAGAAAGATAATATTTTTTTTTTAAAAAATATTTTGAAAATTAATTTAATATTTAATTATTTTAAAAATTTTATGAGTAAAATATATTAAATATATTTTTAATATTATATTTAAGAAAATATTTTTTTAATAGTTAATAACAATAATAATAATAACAACAAGCTTCTGGCCAAACTTGCTAGAGAATAAAGGAGATATTATATGTAATAATTAAATATAAAATGGTGGTTATCATTTGAAAAAAAAAATTATTTTTAATATATGAATAAAATTAAATTTTATGAGATTTATTATAATTTTATTGTTATTTTATAATTAATTTATCATTTTATTTAGGCCATCTTATATAGAATCACTATTATATAATATAAGGTATAATAGATGAGAATTATCAATGTGATCCAACAAAGCTATGTGCTCACTCCAGGAAGACTCTGTAAACAAGGAAGACCGCAACCTCAGAGGAGAATTGATCCATACCTCCACCGCACCAAAGCAAAGCAATCAAAAAACAAGTGCTTAGCCGATTCCATTGCCCCACAGAAAACGTATGTATTTGACGTCCCTGCAATTCTGTGGCTAATCACCTCATTAGTTGGTAAACGATCCCTAGTACAGGCCCATTGGAAGACGGATTTTACTTGGGAGCTTCAAGTATAGCACGGTGTGGCATTTCAACGAACAGATAATACAAACAGTTTTAGGCTGTTGAATGTAATAGAAAATGGAAGGACATGGACTTGGATTTGGACTCAGAATTGCTTATCTTGCAGGCTGGGCCATTGCCCACTTAAAATTGTAGGAAATCCAATTCCTGGCAACGTGCAAAAAAATTAATAGTAAATGGCTCTCTCTGTATTTTATTAAAATTAATTATATAATTTTTTTAAAATTAAATTATATATATATATTATTTATTTATTAAAAAAAAAAAAGCTGAACAACGATAACGTGCATATATGGCACCCACGTTCTCACAAAAATTATTTAAATAAATAAATAAAAATTTACTTAGCCTGGAAGTTAGGCTTTTGAATGTGTACGTTATGGTATATATATTACAAAAATTTTATATGAATAATAACTGATAGAATAATCTTTTAAATTTTATTATAACAATATTTAATTTTATAAATTATAAAAATAATTAATATTAAAATATATAAATTAAAAAATTTGAATTCAAAATCTTCTATTAACTACATCTTAAAAATTGAAAAAAAAAATCAAATTATCTCATTGATATATAATTTTTATGATTTCTTATGTTTGGATAGAGATATTTAATCATATGAATTTAGATTTAAAATAAATATATTATTTAAATATTTTAAATTAAAATTAATTTAAATTTAATTCAAATTTCATGTATTTATAAAAAATTTAAAAATTTAAAATTTATAATAATAATTACTTTTAACTTATTATTTCAAATTCATTTAATTACAATCAAATGTATCTCCTCAACATAATATCATATTTTCTATACACTTCCATGAAAATTATTTTTATTAATCAAATAAAAATTTTTAAATTTATGAATTTTAAATTCTTTTTATTAACTGGTTTAGTATGATTTTCGTTTGATTTTGGTACGGTTTCAATTCAATTCTTAGTAAAAAATTAGAACCGAACTAAAGTATCAAAATAACTTTAGTTCGGTATAATTCTTATTAGTTTAGTATGATTTTTTGGTTTGTTTGGGACCTCAAGAACCATTCACAATCTTACTTTTAACTTGTTATTTTAAATTCATCCCATTGTAATTAAATGTATCGGTGAAAATTTTTTTATTAACTAAATAAGAAATTTTTAAATTTGTAAATTTTAAATTCTAAATTTTAAATCAAACATTCATTCAATCCAACCTTAAAAGATTTCATAATATATATATCAAAATTTCAAAATATATAAAATCCAAATTAATCTTAATCCTAAATTTCTAATCATTTCTCATCAAAACTTAAATGAACACTGTATTAGCAGGCAACCATGAAGACCACCACCACCACCACCATCTTCCTAGTGCATTTCTTCACTTCTTTCTTCCTCTCTTTGCCATCTTCAATCACTGCTTCATCTCCAACTCTGACAGCTCTTTTCGCTTTCGGCGACTCTACGGTCGATCCAGGCAACAACAACCAACTCATAACTCTTTTCCGCAGTGATCACCCACCATACGGCAAAGATTTTCCTAACCAAGTACCCACAGGGAGGTTCTCCGATGGAAAGTTATCAACAGACTTCATAGCTTCCTCATTAGGGCTCAAAGAACTCTTACCAGCATATCTAGACCCAAAACTTACGGCTAATGATTTATTAACCGGCGTTAGTTTCGCGTCTGCCGGTACCGGATTAGATGACTTGACGGCAGATTTGGCTAGTGCAATAAAGATTTCAAGGCAGTTAGATTACTTTGATGAAGCAGTAATAAGGATGAAGGGATTAGTTGGTGAAGAGAAGGCTAAGTTTATAGTGGAAAATGCTATATTTGCCATTAGTGTTGGCACTAATGATCTTGTGGATAATTTCTATGAATTGCCTACAAGAAAACTTCAGTTTTCCATATCTGGTTATCAAGATTTTCTGCTTCATGAACTTGAATCCGCCATTCAGGTACTTCTTGATGGATTTAATGTTGTGTTTTCTATAAAATATGAAATAATTAATGAACATTTTTAATTATTAATTTGGACTTTATTAAAATAAATTAAAGTAATTATATTTTTATGTATGCATATTTATTTTTGTTAATTATATTTTTAGTTTATTATTAATATTAATAGCAATTTTAATATATTTAATATCTTAAAATTCAAATATGCATATAAAACTATAAGAATATTTATTAGTAAAAATAAATATAATTTTCATTATTTAACAATAATGATAACAAAAAGTTACTTTTTCTAATTTTCCCATTAAAAAAATTAATATCTTGTATTTTATATTTATTAATAATAATAATAATATTTTATTAGAGAAAATAATAAAGAAAAATATTTTATGTTTATCAACATTCAAATAAATACAAGAAATATTTTTCTTTACTATCGTTGTATATTATTTATAGGTATATTTTCATTAATTAGAATTATTATTAATATTAATAGCTTGTTTTAAAATTGATAAAAATTAAACAATAAAATAAAATTTGAAAAAATGTTAAGTTGAGGGGTTTTCTTCGTAAATATATATGCACATTTTGATTTGCACTGCAGAGACTACACAACGCGGGAGGGCGTAGGTTTGTAGTGGTAGGTCTGCCACCAATTGGGTGCCTACCAGTGCAAGTTACACTTGGCAGCTTGATGCCAGGCCAACAAATGCTTCAACGTGTGTGTGTGGAGCAGCAGAACACTGACTCTATTGCCTACAACAAGAAGCTTCGAACTCTAACCTCATGGTTGGAAGGTTCTTGGCCCAATGGTGCCAAAGCCGCTTATTTGGACATATATGATCCAATGAAAGACATGGTTAACAACCCAGCTAAATATGGTAAGAAAATAATTAAAAACAAATTCAAAATATTTTCCTATTTAAAAAAAAATTAATTTTCCAATTTTTTGTTTGGTTTGAAGGATTTGAACAAACACTTGAAGGATGTTGTGGGGTGGGGATAGTGGAAATGGGACCTCTATGCAATGAGATGGAAGCAACATGCCCTGATCCATCAAAATATATGTTCTGGGATGCTGTACATCCATCACAAGCAACATATTGGATCCTTGCTCAAATGGCTATGCAAACAGTGATCCCACACCTCCTCCTTCCTTAGATTCAATGGTTAATTCAAGGCATCATAGGCATGTTACACGTTGACTACATATACAAGAGTGAAGGAAGTCCTTAATTAGAAGTCCTTAATTATCTAGCTAATTCAACTAAATAAAAATATTTTAATTAGATATTAATGTTCTTTCGATGCAGTCCAAATTATGGGAAAAAAATTAATTAAATGAAGTATAATTAATAAAGCCACATCAATTCTAACGTTCATGGAAATTATTTAGCAATTAAATCTGTTCAATTTGTCAAGCTTTTATGTGTCTTTTTCTAATTGTGTGCATATGATATTGTCAATAGAATTAGGATTTTGTAAAACTTAATTGATTGCAGAATCGTCAACTTGGGAAGCAATTGCTTGTCAAAACATGTGCTATTGTCTACCTCCCCCTCTTCGATATTTTAATATTGGGCAATTGGCCATAAGTCAAAATTAAATGAGAAGCCAATAATTCAAATATAAATAAGATGATTGTGTGAGAATTTTTTAAATTTTTTTCTTACAAATAATTTATTTTAAAGAAATTTATAATAAATAGAAGTACATTGTTCGATTAGGATTTGAGTGAAAAGCTTAATTTTTTTTTTAGCTAAAATATTTAATTTAGCCTTTATATTTATTAGGCAAGTTTAATTTAAGATATTTTTAACTTTTTGTCTAAATTAGTCAAGAAATTTCAATTTAAACTTAATTTAGTTCAAAAATTAAAATTTATAGGATAAAATTCTTGATTTAAATAAACCCAAAAATCAAGAAGTTCATTTTCATAATTTTGAAACTAAATTTTTTGATTTTTTTTATTTAAACCCAAAAATCAAGAAGTTTTATTTCTTTATTTTTGAACTAAATTAAACTTAAATTAAAATTTTAGGCTAAATTAGATAAAAAAAATTAAACATATACTGAAGTAAACTTTCCCAATAAGTACATGAATATGATTAAGCTTTAAGTTTTTTTTTTTTAATGCATGGGAATTTTTTTTTTTAAAGGGATGTCAATGTTTAAAGATGCTATATATTGATAATATGCTTAATTAGAATAACTTGATTTATAAAGATGCTGGAATTGAAACCAAGTTTTATGGAGAGTCCTGAATTTATGAAAAGGCAATCGAGTGCACGTGCAAAAGTGAAGACATAAATTGCATATTGTAGCCACACGTGCATGGACTCTCTTTATAGTTTAGGTTTACCTGTATGTGAGGTTTTGCCTTTTAGTTCTTCTTCTGTGACTTGCACTTGCTTCATTAATCCTTCATGTGTACATGATTGCTTTTTCACACACACATACATATGTATAGAATGTGAGAATTTTTTTTTTATTATTATTAATTTGAATCCGATTAAATATAATATTGATAAATTAAAGCTGTGTGAAACTTCATAACCATTCAAATTCAAAAAAATATGGGCTACACAAATATCTAATAACATCATTAATACTTAATGACCCATTTTAGCATGGAGCTTAGAGAGATTAACGTGACAATAATACTCTACCCAAAGTATTTTCTAAAAAAAAAATATCTAAATGCTATTAATTGTAGAGAAAATGGATCGGTTTAACTCAATTTAAAAGCTAGTTTAAGGGGAGAAGTTTTGTTAAGTCTTATAGCTCAAATACTTCATCTTAAATTAATGTGGTACTCCAAATTAATATGAGACAATACACTCCCTCATAAGTAGGGTAGGTTCTGATATTATGTAGAGAAAATAGATCAAATTTAACTTCACCATAAAAGTTAACTCAAAGAGAGGAGATTTGCTCAAATATTATATATAGTTCAAATATCTTATCTCAAACCAACGTGAGAATACATTAATTTTAAGCTTTTCACATATCTCTAAGATAGTATCATATTTACTCATATGAAACTCATCGATTTGAGAATATCTTAAGGTGATATCATGAATCAACTTTCATGCACCAGATTATACTCATCTTTTTTTATCCAATTAAATGCAGACTATTCCTATTACATCCATATTACCACTAAACAATTTGCAAAAAGGGAAGATACTTCCTTTGTGCTCTAGTCCTCCGATCCCAATACGAAATTTTCTTGTGTATACTTGATCTATTATGGGTTGAAGATATAAGATATACAATGAAATTTATTTATTAAATATATAGGTCACACATGTTTATATTTTGAGTCCATGATAAATCAAGTATAGATAAAAATTTTCTTACTAATTAAATAAACCTTGAGATTATTATTATTATTATTATTATTGAAAAGACTCCAATATCATATTATAAAAAAACTTAGATTAAAAATTCAAATTTATAGATGATAACTTAATTATACATTTGGTAAATTTTATAAACTAGAAAAATTTTGGTCTAAAAAAAATTTAAACTTTTGCATTCTAATTCAACAAAAAATATTGCACCTAGATCCCCCCTGATTGTTTAACCAAACGAACATTGAACTATTTTCAAGAACTTTATTTTTGTTCTTGGAAAGAACAATATTGGTTAATTATATTAACATCTTGTGAATAGCTAGGTCTCTCTCTCTCTCTCTATATATATATATATTGAGGGATCTCTGCCCCTTCTTGGAAACAAAAGGATTTGAGAAGATATTGTAAATATTCATTAATCTCTTAGAAGTTATCTGGATAAAGCACAATTCAAATAACAACTTTTCAAGGTACATTTGTCAAAGTATATCGAGGATTATAGAATATAGAGAAATGTTTGTCTTTTCCCATTTTGCATAGACAACAATAATTAAAGGATTTTCAACCATATGTTTGAATCTTGTTTTTTTCAATTCTTATCTAGTTAGTGATATGATCCATGCAAGAGTTTCCATTATAAAGAAATCCCTATATATATTCAACTCTGAAAACAATACCCAGAACCCAATGTGCATATTTTGTAGTGCTAAAAATATATTCATCATCTAATATATATATTAATTTCTTGGTATAACCAAAATTGAATCCTAAAAGCTTGTATCCGCACACAAGCAACCAAATAAAAAGATAAAAAAAAAAAATTTATATAATTGACAAATAATTACCTCTTGTAATGTTCTGATACAAATACGACATGATCATTTTGAGCATTGCTTCTGGACAAGTACCTCAAGATCTCACTTGGAATTTTGTCTTATTCATAGAGTCAGATCTAGAGTACTTGCCCTTCTTGTATGCTTCCTACTTCCATCTTGATCATGTTCCTGCTTTAACCCACTAAGCTTCGAAGAAGAAGATGAAGATAAGGAAAGAGATAAACTGCTATCAACTTCATTATCATGATCACCCTTCAAACCCTTCTCAATCCCATCTTTCATTGTTACTTTGAGAGATAAGTTCAAATCCAAGTTGCAATCTGAATCCAAATTCTTCCTTTTTAGCTTGTTTCGCATTTCTTGAATTGTTGTCCAATTTTTGTTCAGGCCGGAGCTATGATTCTTGAAACAAGCTTCTTCTCCTTGTTCTTCTACATCTGTTCCTCTTCCTTGCAACTTGGGGTTGAAATCCAATGAACCTGGATTTGAACTTTCCATCTGACAGTATCTGCGAAACGACTTGAGCGAGTCGAAAGATTGATGAATTTGTCCATTGAGGGAAGAAGAAGAATTGTTATTGATATTGGAATCATAATTAGGTGAATTATGAGTATTGCATCCAAGAAATCTATCTGCAACCGAGCCATAATTTTCTTGTTTGCCTCTATTGAGTGTGGTTCCTTCTCCCATGAAAGGGCCATAAATCTGGTGATCATGACCTCTCCAAGCATCCCCATATCTTGATGAAGCAAAAAAGGAATTAATATATGGCTTGTTAGTACACAAATTTGAAGCTCAATTAATTTCCTTAAAAAAAATGGGAGTAATTAAGGAATTAATCAAAATTTTTCATACCTTAAACTGGTAAAAGGCCTTTGACTGAAACCTTTTAGTATGGGAAGCTGGCTAAAGTTGAAGATATTGTGAGCACCTCCTTCAAATAAGAGCCCTTGCCCTGTGAACAGTCTCTTCTAAGGTCAGAGAGAAGATAGAACCCAAAAGAAAACCCTAATATTACCATATTTTTTTTGTAACAGAAGAGAATCACCTTGATTAGCATCATCAATCTTCTTGGTTCTATACATCTAACAAATTAAAGAACATTGAAAATTAGGACCCAAAAGAAAGAAAATATATCAGATACGCCACATAAATGATTACTGATTAATCTGTGCAAAAGATGGCAGGTAAATTTTGAAATTTCCATTTATAAATTTAAATATATACTTGAAGATGGCTTTTCACATGAGCTATGCTTAGGCCTTTGATGTTCATCAATTGAAGAACCAACTTTGGTGTTGCCCCTGAACAAATTGCCACTGTGATTAGTAAATTCCCTTTGAACTAAATCCCATTAATAAGAGATCATTAATAAGTGCACAAAGCCAATTAAAATCACTAATTAACCCAAGAAACAAATGAAAAAAAATTTTGGAATGATGATGAGATACTAACTCTCTTGCCCTCCTAGTCTTTCAACTGCATGAACAAAACAAAGATGGAGATCAGGCGTCCACCGGAGTCTTGGCATCTTCGAACGAATATATTGCCGGACAGATCTAGTAGTTCCTTCCTTCTTTTCATTCTTTTCATCATCTGAGCTATTGCTTGTGGTGTCTCCATCATTTCTTAGCTTGCAGCTGCAAACTTTGTCCACTTCCTCATCAGCCTCACCATCTTCGCTGACTTTCTTGTGAGAATAGCTTGACTTAGAGCCTTCAAAACTATCACTACTCTTCATCATCTTTCTTATTAGCTGGCTTCCTTAATCACCATATCAATTCAAGAACATGTGAATGATTTCAACAAACAGCAAGTGATTATGAAATTTAGTGCCATCTACAGGTTGTTTTAGAATGACTTTTGATGTTCCAGTTTTACACCTCTCTGGCCTCACCCAAGAGAGAGGAAAAAGAAGACTTGGAAATTCTTTTTAAGAGAGAATAAAGAGCTGGTGATGATAACCACTGCCAGAAACATATACAACACTTGGAATTGAAAACCCTAGGTTACCTTAGATACTCCTCTCAATCTGTCAATATATATAATATATTTTAATCTCTTTAACCTTTTTTTTATATATATATTTTATATTGAATGACTTGCATGCATATAATGCAATTTGACATGCATGCATTAATGCATGTATGATGATATAGATAATGACATTTGTTCAATATTTTTATTTGATAAAATCTAAAACCACATAAAGCATGAAAAATAAAAGATAATAGAAAAAAATCTCTCTATATATATGATTTATGAAAGATTTATATAAGTGTAAAAAGCACTAAAATTTAATTTAATGCTATGAATGCACTTAATAATTTCCTGTTATTATAAAATTTAATATTAATTAGATTAATCTATGTAATGATATTTGGACAAAAATACATTAAATAGATTGTTGCTTCTAAAAATTACATAGATATTAATTTTGTTATTATTGGAGGAGGGAGATTGCTACAATAATTATTATTAGAAGGGCAAAGCTATTGTAAATGGACAACTAATTAATATAATTAAGGTTGATAAATCAAAGTAAAAATATAGAGTAGAATAATTAAAAAGAAATTAAAAGCCTTTAATTCCAATAATTTTAAATAAAATGTGATAGCTCTATACATTTTCCATGTCAATAAAATATCAATAAAAAAAATTTTAAGTTTCATTTATTTCATAAAAAATATTTTTTTTCATATTTTCTAACTATAAATATTCAAAAAAATAAGTTAATAAAACATATTTTCTTGGTTAAAAGAAAAGAAAGTGATTTCCTCTTTTAGAAAGTGAAAGTTATTTTTTTATTTTTTAAATTTTAAATTTTAATAATTTTATTAAAATATAAAAATATTTATATATATATATATTAAAATTATAATTAAATAATAAAAAATAATTTTTATAAAATTTTTATATATATATAAATTATTTGTTTGAAATAAATAGAGTTTAAGATAAAGTAAGATTAATTAATTAATTAATTAATAGTTAAAATGCTAGGCTGTCAGTCACCCACAGTATTGGGGTTAAAAAGGGCACTATCTTTGCGTCGAGAATCACGGACACATGTCTTTGTCCCTACGTGAAGACTCCTGCCCCATGCCCTCTCTTCTCAACAACCCTTTAGATATCTCTTGAGTCTCTTTCTCTAAAGCTATTTTATATATATTATTTATATAATTAACCTCTTCATCTCAATGACTTTCCACACTAATTAACACAAGCCCACCTAATAAACAAACCTGCAAAACGTGACTCCCCTTTCAGTGTTTTCTTGTTCTAATTACTATGATTACTTTGGTCTTGGGTGGGCCACCTAATTAAGCATGAGAATGTTTTAAGGAATTTTTCTACCCCATATACATATATATACTCATAAGGATTTTTCTTATTTATTGTGTAAATTAATATATATGACTCGTATATTTAATAGTTAAATCGTATTATATATTTTATATTTTAATTTCATAATAGAGCGAATATAAATAAAAATTTTCCTATTTATCATTATTATTAACAATGAAATGGGTACTTTAAGTGAGCAATTTGGGGATTTTCCTTTAGATTTTCATTTTTGATAAATATTGCAATTAAAGTGATATTTTAAAATTCGGGGGTTATCAACTTATAATTATAGTTGAAATATTAAAAATCAATAAAATTTTAATCTTTCAACTATTTTTGAAATAGTAACTACAAAGTATTAAAACTTAAATTATATTTTTAATAATAAGATCAATAAAATAAATTTTTTTCAAAGTATTTTTTCAATAATATTCAAAATAATGCTTTTTAAACTTTGAACTTTAATGTAAAATGGAACTAACTACTAGCATCCATTGATTAAAACAACTATATTAAATAAATAGGTTAGTATAATGGGATATATATCTCTCCCCATATTTTTTAGAAAAGCAAGCAATTGGAATGCAATTAGTATATATTTAGATATGTAATTTGGTATTTGATAATTAAATTAGTAATGTTGACAACTAAATATATGGGAAAATGCATTTGTTATAGCACTAGAGATGAAATTAATTCTTTAGCCATTGAAATTATTATAATTAATGAAATCACATATCACAATATAAGTTAAGGCTTGACTTTGAAATGTTGCATGAAACATACATAATAAAAACAAAAAAAGAAAGAGGGAAAAATTTTAGAATTTTGGGAGTAGTTTCATTGATAATTTGATATCGATAAATTATATAATATATTCGGTCTATTAAAAAATAGTGTATCAAATATTCATAAAAAAGCAGTTAAATTTTGAATTTAAGACGATGAAACTACGCCCAATAATTTGTGTCCATATAGTCCACAATTTCTTAATCATATGTTCACACCATCCAATTTATGATCACATATAGCATTATCACAACAATGTTATAAATTGGTCGTCCTATTTCTCTTTATCCACTAAACATGATTAATAAAAATATTAAATATATTAGCATATTGAACAACAAGAAGAAAAAGTCAAATGATTATATTTAATTTAAAAAATAAAAATCAATTCCCTTCAAATTAACACATTTAGAAGAAATTTTTTTTTATGATTTTCTCAAAATTATTTATTTTAACTAAGAAAGGGTGGATTTGGTTTCATAATTTCCTTTCTTTAAAAAATATTAATTAATTAATAAAAAAAACTTTTACCAAATTAAATATACAAAAATATCAATTTATTTGCATACATATCAACACTTTTAAAGAGAATAAAATATGTATCTAGACTCAACTAGTCTAATTTAATTTAGTAACTGAAAACATATTACTCACCTGATAGACTAGGGTTTGAATATTTATTTTTTCAATTCCCTTACTAAAAAAAGACGTGTAGTTAGAGGAGTTTAACATGATTTATCTAGTGATTGAAAAAATACTACATAGACTCAAATTCGAATTCCTACTCATCCGATTTCCTATTTAAAAAAAAAAAGATGTGTTTCTAGAGGGTAGGGAGAAGTATTGGTTTCCAAATGGTGTTATTCTGATTTAGAGTTGGATTTTGACCCAACTACTCTATAAAATTGGTATATTAATTATGAAACCTAATATTCCATCGTGGCCACATTTAAATTTGAATCTCTTTATATGACACATAACCACTAACCAAAGTTTCCCACTTTTCTTTGGCTAAAAACTACTTCCCATCACAAGGATCTTGAGACAATTCAAGGCCGTCCAAGAAATGAGTTTCTTTGAACTATAAGAAGGAATTCAAAAGCTCTTATATTAAATATTTATTATTTTAATTATATATATATATAAAATGATAAATACTTTTTTATAATTAATTCTGACTGAAATTAAGACTCGGGATTTTACAATTCCGTATACAACCCAATTAAGAGTCAGGGGTTATAATATGAATGCTAACTTTCATCCTATAATTAGGTATTAGCTAGTGCAAGAATTTAATGAAGTGAGGATAGAGTAACTACAAATGCCAAGAATGTCTCCAAAACAATTTTTCCTCCTTCTATGCTTCACATTACAAGACATTTAATGGGTCTCTATTAATAATTTCACCTTTTTGACAAAATTGGTTGCTTGATTTATTATTCCAATGGCTATCTACACCAATGTCTCAATAACTCTAGTGAATCAACTACCTTGAAAACTCATGAATTTATTACTTCCTTATTTTTTCACAAATAAGCTAAATTAATTAACTTAATTATAATGTGATGCTTTTTTAATATATATATATATATACTAAAATAGTGCAACATATTCTAAAATTTTTGTAAAAAAAGACTTAGTCGTTATATGATAAAAAGTTGAAAAACCATTAAATATTTTTAATAATAATAAAAGATAATTGCAAAAATAGATCCATTTACATAAGTATTGAGTGTATTTATAAGACTCATTGCATTTCTAAGAGAAAATTCAAGTTTAATATTTTAAAAAAAATTATTAAAAGGGATAGTCACAAATTTTAAAAAAATTAATATTTTGTCAATAATAATACAGATATTTATGTGAATAAGACCTATATTATAAAGTACATAACTTCGATTGTATGGATCAATTTTTAGCTGTATATCTTCATAATAATTTTAAAAGCTTTTATATAATTTCCTACAAATTTAGCAGACATTTGTTATGATCATTATTCGATTTCATTATTCAATCTAAAAAATCTTCATTTCAAAATCGCGCGTGAGATTTTCATCTCATACTACTATCTCTTATGTGGCTAATGAGAATTAATATTCTGTCAATAATAATATAGACATAAAAGATATACTAATGTAAAAAAAAAAAAAACATTTATTAATCATAATAATATAATCTTATTTGTCTGACAGACTCGCATCATCACCACAACAACAGCAAGAAGAAGCTGTAAAGTCAACTGCAAACAGTAACTATGCAGTTGCTGTTCTTCTCCTTTTAATTATATATTTTTCTAATTTTTATTATTATTATTTTTTAATTTTATGCATGAGAATACGTGAAGCTATTAAAGCGGATCTGCCTTTGCCTATCCTTCAGAATTAGGGATGTCTGTCTTTTTCCTACACTTTTTGTCATTTCCAACGTTACCCACCACCACCATCATCATAATCATGAACCATTCTTCCACATACCATGCAATCAAATCCCATCAAACTAACTCAACCTTCCGGTTCGAGGTTTTACTTGATTAAACCGATGTGCATACAAATTCAAGTTGCATCACGAGTCTAGTACGTATATTTAGGTTTAGGTAGAACTTACCACCAAGCCGGTTTGGGTCAATTTCGAGTTAAAATCAGTGTTTTTAATTTCAAATTTAGAGAATTAAAATTAAATCATAGAATTTTTTGATTTTCATATTTTGTTTGTTTTCAATTTTGATTAAATTTAATAATTAATATTCTTTATTTTTAAATTTTTTTTTTAATTTTAAATCAATTTAATCAATTCAATGCGATTTAAAATTAATTTTGATTAATTCATTTTTAATCATTTTTTATTTTAAATTTTGATCTAGAAACTTTTACATGTTTAATGTGTACATTCAAATATAAAATTCAAACTTAAAACTTTATAATTTTTAAAATGATTTTAATATTATAATAAAATTTTATTAAATATTAAAATATAATGAAAATGAATTAATTACTTGGGATTGAAAATATACTCAACTCAACTCAACTAAGCCTTTATCCCAAAAATTTGGGGTCGGCTATATGGATTCGCTTTTTCCACTCTGAACGATTTTGAGTTAAATCCTCAGAAATGTGTAATGCTTCTAAGTCATGCTGTACTACTCTCCTCCAAGTCAATTTAGGTCTACCCCTTTTTTTCTTTCTATCCTCTAGCCTAATGTGCTCTACTTGTCTAACTGGAGCCTCCGTATGTCTACGCTTCACATGACCAAACCACCTCAATCTCCCTTCTCTCAACTTATCTTCAATTGGCACCACTCCTACCTTTTCTCTAATACTTTCATTACGGACTTTATCTAGTCTAGATTGGCCACTCATCCACCTTAACATTTTCATCTCTGCAACTCTTATCTTAGATGCATACGACTCTTTCAGTGCCCAACACTCACTACCATATAGCATAGCCGGTCGTATGGCTGTATGGTAAAATTTTCCTTTTAATTTATTGGGAATCTTACGATCACATAGAACTCCCGTGGCACGTCTCCACTTCAACCATCCGGCTTTAATCCTATGACTAACATCCTCCTCACATCCCCCATCTACTTGAAGGACTGAGCCTAGATATTTAAAGTGATTACTTTGGGACAGTGCCACTCCATTCAAACTAACTCCTTCCCTATCACCAATTTGGCCTTCACTGAACTTGCAATGCATGTATTCTGTCTTCGTTCTACTTAACTTAAAACCCTTTGACTCTAGAGTACTTCTCCAAAGTTCTAGCTTCCTATTGACTCCTTCTCGTGTCTCATCTATCAGAACAATATCATCCGCAAACATCATGCACCAAGGAATACTCTCTTGTATATGTTTCGTCAGTTCATCTAAAACTAATGTAAAAAGGTAAGGGCTTATGGTTGATCCTTGGTGTAATCTAATTGAAATCGGAAAATCTCTTGTGTCCCCTCCCACTGTGCGCACAATAGTAGTTGCTCCTTCATACATATCTTTCAATACTTGTATGTACCTAATAGATACCCTCTTTTGTTCTAACGCATTCCATAAGACCTCTCTTGGAACACTATCATAAGCCTTCTCCAAATCAATAAAAACCATGTGTAGATCTTTCTTCCCATCTCTATATTTCTCCATCAAGCTTCTAATGAGAAAGATCGCTTCCATAGTTGAACGACCAGGCACGAAACCAAATTGATTGAGAGAGATAGAAGTATCATGACGTAGTCGATGCTCCACAACTCTCTCCCACAACTTCATAGTATGGCTCATGAGTTTAATTCCCCTATAGTTTGAGCAACTCTGTATGTCTCCCTTATTTTTAAAAATAGGTACTAAAATACTCTTCCTCCATTCATCAGGCATTTTCTTTGAGTTTAGAATCTTATTAAATAATTTAGTTAACCATGCTTGATGAGAAAAATCAATTTTATGACATGAAAAGGTAAAAGCATATAATTAAACACAAATGAAATTTGGACAAGACATAAATGCTTGATGCTTATTATTCTACTAAAATAATAAATCTACTAGTAGAGAGTAGAGATATCTCGAGTGCAAGTCTTCACATTTATTTTTTTAAAATTATTTATTTTTGTGTGAGAAATGGAGAGAATTACCTTTCGTTGTGTAACCCATCAATTATAACTAGCCTATTATGTCTCTATTAATCATCACTTTCCAATAGAAATTTAAATTTAAATCCACAAGAATAATATATATATCAACTCAACAGGATCAATAATTGAGCTATCAAGTTGATTATATTTAATTATTTATATAAGCATTACCATCTCATATTTATGGAAACAAAAAGGGTCAATTTAGAGAGAAGTGTAAGATGGGTACGCTTAAATTATTAATATATGTGTTTGATTAACCAAAAAGATTACTCATTTAGCAATTAGCTGATGGGCACGTCTTACGTACCCCTTCACACACAAAACTTATAATTCACAGATTGAAAGGGAAAGATTATTATTATTATTATTATTATTATTATTATTATTATTATAAATATTGTTGTTATTAATTTTTAGAGATTTTGTTATTAATTCTTATTCTAATATGAATAAGAATTGGTATTGAGAAATGATTACATGTATCAGATTGAATTATAAAGTGATATATTTTATATTTTAATATATATAAGATCCACTTGAAATGAAAAAAAATATATATATATGATTTTTTTTTTAAGTTTAATCCATTTAGATTGAATTTGTCAAGAATTTTCATTTGAAAAATATTAATTAATTATTAATAATTATTAATTTAATAAAATTGAAATTATGCTTTAGCGTTATGAGATATCGAATAGGAATCTAATATGAAATAAAAATTAAAAAAAAAAAGTTAATTAGTAATTTAAAAGAAAAAAAAAAAGCGTTGAATGAATTTGGTTGCTGAGATAATAACGTTTCTTAGCTAATTAATTATGTGAATGTGATATTGAATGGAAGATTTGTTTACTTTCTTGGGGCTATGCAGACGTAAGTCAAGATTTATTTTTAGAGGAGGCTAAAATAATATTTAATATATAATATTTTTTATTTATAAAAAATGCACATGCAAATTTTTTTTTTAATAAAATTAGGCAGTCATGATAAAGGTTTGAAATATTTATAAAAATTTTTTAATTTAATTTGTTTATTTAAAAAATAATTTATATATAAAAAATATTTTTTATAAAAATTATTTTTTAACAAAATAAATTTCATGAAAATATTTTTTATTATGTGATTGTAATTTTAAATTAATAGTATTTGTGTATATCATGTATGAAAATTCAGAAAATTACTATTTTTTAAAAAGAGTATTTTCTTTTAAAATTACTTAATTTTTTTTTATCAAAAAATATTTTCTATTAATCTATTTTTTAAAATATTTAAACACTAAAAAATATAAAAATTATTTTTGAAAAAATTATTTTTTAAAGAGCTTAAATGAAAATTAATTGACTGGAATGCAAGACTTTAGAAGAGAGTTATTGTATTTTTATGGTTTTTTGTCAGGAATATGATTTTTCTTTTTCCAATTTAACTTTAATTAACATTCGAATTTGATAAGATTTTAATACCACTAAATAAAATTTAATGATTATAATTTATGTCATTTTATACTTCATGAACATATATATATATATATATATATATATATATATATATTAAAAATAAAAAACGAAGTTGACAACCTCAAATAATTGAAGATTCATATTTTATTTTGCTTTTTGTATGGAAAACAGCTGAAGATTCACATGTATACATATGGGATGATATGTCAATTCTGTTCTCCTCAACCATGAATAAATGTGGGATTTTTTTTTTCTCTTATTATTGAAAATATAGATCTCTGCCTCGAAAAAGTGAATCAATTGAGCAAGCTTTTTCCCCATTCCAACTGAAAATTAAGTCATCGTTTTTGTTAGACTCAAGTTGTGAATACGCAATTGAGCAAAAGTTCGAATAAAAACAAGAACTTTCACTAAACAATCCAGTGAGGATCAATCAATTCCCTTCAAATTAAGTCTTTTTTCTTGACTAGTAGAGTATAGAGAGCTGGCTCCCTCTTAGTAACTTTTAATTGACGGCGTAAATGCTGCTGCTCGTTCTTCAACATCCCATCTTCCTGCAATCCAATAGTCCAATTTCAACAATTATTATTATTAATTTATACCCATTTGGGGGACCATAATAGAAATGAATGAATAAAACCCCACCTGCTCTGACGCCGATTGACTGGAAAAAACAAATAATAGAGAGAGAGAGAGAGAGAGAGAGAGAGATCACTTTGACCTCGGCATGGCAACCTAACCATTAGTACATATAATTACCTCAACAGCATTAAATATTAGAAACACCTTAGGAGTCACTTTTCATTCTGAGTACCCAAAACTACTAAAGAACTAAGTTATTTGGCATTTCCTCATATTACCATTTCCAAATCCACAGAAGTCGCAATGGGCTGCGCATAACTTTCTCAGTCTAACTTGTAGAAAGAGGCAAGGAAGTTCAAATAAGAAGCCAAATCGAATATTATATGATTATGCTACTTTCAAGCCACCATTGCACTCATCATCATTATCAATGGCATTCACCCACCCGCCCCCCTACGAAGTCTATATACTCTAACCAATAAACGATCAATCCAATAAGAATTAACAGCATTATTTTGCTAAGAATCATACAGCTCTGTGACAATGGATTGTATGTTATGCCTACTCCCAATCAAAGGTTATCATACCCTATATTCTGATATGCTATGACAGCGTCTTTTGCCGCTTGAGCCTTTTAGCCCCTCTGATCACAAGAAGTATCTTTCATATGAAATAAAGATTTCCTGATACGCTGAAAAGCCTCCCAAAGCAGAATGAACCTCGGTAATGACATAATGTTAGTACACGCAGTGCCAATGAAAGAAAAAGTGTCTGGCTTCAAGCAAAGAGAACAAGCCCTCTACCTGTATCTAGTAGGCATAACAAAGATTTGTCACATAACCTTCAAAATCATTCAAGTTGTGCATCACAAAATGTTGTCTCACAAGACATCTTAAAATTAATAGTCTTGGGAGTTCAAGAAACAAAGGCAAAAACAATCACATGACTTGTGACAAGTAACCGACTCAAGCCCTTATTAAGAACAAAACACTTTGCAATGAAACTGACAAACAAAACAGGATCGAATCAGATCCTCTGCAAAGTCATGCTTGAAATTGGTGTTTTGACAGTTAAATCAAACCAAAACAACGGCCCCCGCCCCCCCCCCCCCCAAAAAAAAAAAAAAAAAATTCCAGTTCACTGTACTTTGATTCTCACTTCAAAATTACATTTGAAAAAAAAAAAAGGAAATGTGGTCTAATATGGAATCCCCTCAATGATGCCAAAGTATAAGAGCTCAGCTACCTGATTTGAAAGCTTTCCTTTGTCAAATGAAATCTGTCAGACATTACATATCCAATAGATTCCAGATTCTATGTTGGCGTAGAGAAGCTGACCCGGAACCCTGACTTCCCATGGTCATAATCAAATTTCTTCAACATGTAGCAGTAGTTTAACTGGAAAAAAAATCCACATAATTAGTAAAGAACTAACAGGCCCAAGTCTTGAAGAAAGAAATCAGCAAAATAAAAAAAAAAGATAAGAGGACACTTTTTCAAGATACCTAATATGGAACTTGCACAACAATAGACCCTGCATAGTGTATAAAAGGGGATCTCTCCCAAGCAGTTTTGGTTATGTACTTGTGTTCGAGAACAAATAGCAGCAAAGGCCTTGTTAAATTGTGGTTTGTTTCCCAGAAAATTATGCCTAGGAAACTGAAAAATGGACTTAGGCTTTTAGTTGTAAATATCGTGCAAATGGAGAATTAGAAATCAATTTTCTAAGTTCTCTAAAATTTTCTTTATATTGAAGAGCCACAGACCCCAGCAACAATATCCCTTACAATAGGTCCTTCCATCCAAATTCATAATATAATTAACACAATCAAAGGCCATACAAATAACATAAACATGGGGTCATATTGCACAATTCAAGATTGCCAATGTCATGCTTACTATAAACAATTTATTCAATATTCAATTTTTTACATCAAAACTCAGCCATAAAACAGAGAAATATAGAGAACTTCAGAAAGAAATTATTTTCACACTGCAAAGTTTTATAAATAAAAGTGTGGCATTTGCTTTTGAATCCCTTAATCTACTAATGATGTTGAAAGGGAAGACTTGTCATAACTCTATAAGGTTTTCCTACAGTTCAAGGATTTAACTTTAAATATTTGAAAGTAGATGCAATGTTAACTTTAAATATTTGAAAGTAGATGCAATGTTATTAAGGCGAAAGGCGACATTAAGGCAATAGAGTATCCTATGGCCTTAGGAAAAAAGCGAGAGGTGAGAGACGAAACGATAGCCTTTTTGAAGTGAGGCGCTACATATATATATATATATATATATATATATATATATATATATATCATACTTTTAACTTAAAAGGAAAAAAAAAAAAAATTATTTGCAGCGCACTATATGTAATATAAGAGAAATAGAAAGCAAAAAATAATAAGGTTATAGAAAGGAAATGAAATTCAAAGAAAGAATAGTTAACTCAATTTATTAGGGCTTAGAGCAACTCAACTCAACTCAACTCAACTAAGCTTTTATCCTAAAAATTTAGGGTCGGCTATATGGATTCGCTTTTTCCACTCTAAACGATTTTGGGTTAAATCCTCAGAAATTTATAATGCTTCTAGGTCATGTTGTATTACTCTCCTCCAAGTCAATTTAGATCTACCCCTTTTTTTTCTTTCTATCCTCTAACCTAATGTGCTCTACTTGTCTAACTGGAGCCTCCGTATGTCTACGCTTTACATGACCAAACCACCTCAATCTCCCTTCTCTCAACTTATCCTCAATTGGTACCACTCCTACTTTTTCTCTAATACTCTCATTACGGACTCTATCTAGTCTAGTATGGCCATTCATCCACCTTAACATTCTCATCTCTGCAACTCTTATCTTAGACGCATATGACTCCTTCAATGCCCAACACTCACTACCATATAACATAGTCGGTCGTATGGCTGTGCGGTAAAATTTTCCTTTTAACTTACTAGGGATCTTGCGATCACATAAAACTCCCGTGACACGTCTCCACTTCAACCATCTGGCTTTAATCCTATGACTACCATCCTCCTCACATCCCCCATCTACTTGAAGGACTGAGCCGAGATATTTAAAGTGATTACTTTGGGACAGTAACACTCCATCCAAACTAACTCCTTCCCTATCACCAGTTTAACCTTCACTGAACCTGCAATGCATGTATTCTGTCTTCGTTCTACTTAACTTAATGCCCTTTGACTCTAGAGTACTTCTCCAAAGCTCTAGTTTTCTATTGACTCCTTCTCGCGTCTCATCTATTAGAACAATATCATCCGCAAACATCATGCACCAAGGAATACTCTCTTGTATATGTTTCGTCAATTCATCTACAACTAATGTAAAAAGGTAAAGGCTTATAGCTGATCCTTGGTGTAATTCAATTGAGATCGGAAAATCTCGTGTCCCCTCCCACTGTGCGCACAATAGTAGTTGCTCCTTCATACATATCTTTCAACACTTGTATTTACCTAATAGATACCATTTTTTGTTCTAACACACTCCATAGGACATCTCTTGGAACACTATCATAAGCCTTTTCCAAATCAATAAAAACCATGTGTAAATCTTTCTTCACATCTCTATATTTCTCCATCAAGCTTCTAATGAGAAAGATCGCTTCCATAGTTGAACGACCAGGCATGAAGCCAAATTGATTGAGAGAGATAGAAGTATCATGATGTAGTCCATGCTCCACAACTCTCTCCCACAACTTCATAGTATGGCTTATGAGTTTAATTTCCCTATAATTCGAGCAACTCTGTATGTCTCCCTTATTTTTAAAAATAGGTACTAAAATACTCCTCCTCCATTTATCAGGCATTTTCTTTGAGTTTAGAATTTTATTAAATAATTTAGTTAACCATGCTACTCTCATATCTCCCAAACACTTCCACATTTCAATTGGTATTCCATCGAGTCCATAGGCTTTACCCACTTTCATTCTCTTAAGTGCTTCATTTACTTCTAAAGATCTAATCCTTCTAGTATAATTCACATTCTTTTCTATCATTCTATAGTCTATATTCACGCTATTACCATTTTGACTATTATTAAAGAGATCATTAAAATAATTTCTCCATCTTTCTTTAATGTCCTCATCTTTCACCAACACTTTTCCTTCTTTATCCTTAATGCACCTAACTTGATTGAGATCTTGACATTTCCTTTCTCTCCTCCTTGCTAATCTATAAATATCTTTCTCCCCTTCTTTAGTTTCAAGTTTCTCATATAACTTTTCAAAGGCCTGTGCTCTTGTTTGACTAACTGTCTTTTTTGCCTCTTTCTTTACTATCTTGTACTGTTCATATGCCTCATTATTATTACAAAAAATGAGAACTTTTCAAGGGCTTAGAGCAACTGTTTAACAAAAAAGGCAATGAGAACTGTTTAATAGATAAGATTTATATAGAACAAGAAAATTTACATATGTAGAAAATAATATTCTAGTTTAATCAGATCCTATATTATAGCCAAAAATGGAGAATGTCAGATATGTACTGTTAGAATCTCTAAAATTTTTTCTATTTACTTTTATACCTTATATGAGGAAGAGTTGACCTAAAATTCACTAGCTGTATAATCATTTGGCTATACAATCCTTAATTTAAATCCTAATTTGTTGTAATCCCTTAATAGCTGTATAATCCTTGGTTTAGTTCCTAATTTGCTGTAATCCCTAATTAGTTTTTTTTTTTTTTACTTATTTACTTAGGTCTTCTTGGTGTAACTTAAAAAAAGAAAAAAAAAATATAGCTTTGTTACATACAACTAGCCTAAATTAGAGTAATTACCTAAGTCTTAGGAAAGCATTAAGCTATCAGTGCAGATTTAGTTCCTAATTTGTTGTAATCCCTGATGATGAAAAGTGTTACATGAAGAAATTACTTTTTAATCTTTTGATGCATAAAAAACAAATTAAAAAAAAAAGGAAGTAAATGTTACATGAAAAGGGCGTTGCCTCTGTCGCCTTTCTCTTTGGGGCACTTGCCTCATGCAATCCAGGCGAGGCGCTAGAGGGTCACCTCGCTCGGCGCCTTGAAGCACGTTTAACAACATGTCTCTTTACAAGTGTACCCAAACTAAAGGGCTATTTGTCTTATTTAGCCGTTTTTATAGAAAGGACAAAAATGCCACTTCAGCAACGAAAATGAACTGCCCTAAACAAGTGGCATATGTCATATTAACACCATATATTTGCCTCTCTTGGGAAAAAAATGACTATATAGCTTTGCAGAAGGAAGTCATTCCATGAAATTGCATAGAGTGGACCCCAAGTTCATCAGTTGATGTTGTGACCAAGCACAAAAATAAAAATTTCCAATCAAAGTACCAGGAAATCCAGCTCGTGTTGTGAGGGGATTACCTTCTACAATTCTACAGCCCAAAGTGAATCATGCTTTATTGCTTAGGTTCAATATTGAAGACAATAAAAATGGATTTCTGACCTCTAGACGGAACAGATTTGTAGGAACAACAATCCCAACTCCCGCGGAAGTTCGAAATGATTCCACAAACTTTCGCAAGGATAAATTTTGGTATGCGTTTTCTGTTAATTTGTCAATATTTCCAGTAGATGCAAACATGTGTCCATGGATTCCTTTCGATTGACACCACTTGGATGGAAAATCAAAAGAAACATCCGCAAAAGCAGTCACAGCAAGGTCTCCTCCAATGTAATCTCTCCCAGGGTCAGCACTATCATCAGTTGGATTACTTTGCAATTGCCTTCGAAGATCAGTAGGGCCCAGTCCCCTTGTCCTAAACCCATATAATGCTATCGGACCTCCCAAAGTGCAAATTGGAGATAAATTACCACCCAAGAAGAACCTCTCTGGTAAGGGAGAAGGCATGTTTAAGAATCCAGTTCCCCATGGAAAAATAAGACCACCAGAGATCCCAAGGTTGAGTGCAGAATGCAAAAATCCAAGAGGGACCGCATAACGAAGATCAAGCTCCTGTTTGAAATATCAAAAAGAAGAACAGTCCATGAGAGATGCTAAATGCATAAAGAATGAAGATATATCGAAAAATCTCTACAAGATCAATGAAATACTACTCATTTGCAAACGCAGACAAATGGTATTAAAAAAGAATTTCAAAAAAAATGTGGCAAACACAACAATATATATAATGGACATAAACAGAACAGCAAAAATTCGCAGGCTCTTGGGCCTCATCACTGACAAAGTATGCAATTAATGGGTAAACAATTTGGCCACACCCAACACAGAGCTCAAGAAACATGTTTGTAAAAATGAAATATTACTGAGTCGTATATAATAATAACTAAACTCTGCTCTGTTAACTAGTTAGTCAAGCAATTAGTCCTAATTTGTATATACCATGCAAGAGTATTATACAGTAATTCTGTAATAACTTTTCCTTAGTTATCTGGCATAAGCAAGCATATTAATTGCTTCAATAATAAATGAAGAAGTTTCAGAAATACTGGGAGAATATCCTTGCTCTTTATCCTCATTTTTTCCCATTTTCTCATCTTTACTATATATTATAAAATACATGACACATTTATTAATACAACAGATAGATTATAAGATATGTGCAATTGAAGAAATACAAAGTAACCAATAGATATTCCAGAAACACAAAAGGTCAGGACATCACAAAGATTATGAGCCATAGTATTCTCTAATCCCTAAAACTAGTGTTGAAGCCACCACATTAGGATTCAAATTTATGATACTAAAATTAAATTCTAATAGTTACAAAGCATCAAACATATATATGGAAAGAATATCTTCTGAAGGCAGCCTGAAAAATAATGCTTGAAAAATTTTGATATAATTACAAGGAAAAATACAATATCAAGCATGAAAAGAGTATCAAACCTGGCGCAAAAACCGTATACTCCGACTATCAGGTGCAAGACCACCAATTTGAGTGGTAGAAACAAAAGCATATCCATGTGTTGGCCTCAAAGGTGAATTTCTCCGGTCAATCTTAAATGTGTATTTCAAGGATGAAAGCAAACCATGACCAAGCTGCCTCCTTATTGACCTGGATGCCATTTGTGATGGATCTGTCAAAGTGCGCCATGAGAGATTGTACACCAAATCATGGTTCCTGCTTGAAACTAAGCCAACAGAGAGGCCCAATGTTCGTTCTTTGAAAGAAGAAAATTTCAGCCAATCTTGAGATAGCAGGAATACTCTTGCCGTCACAGGAGCAAGTCTTTTGAATCTTGGCAAATACACACCAGAACTTACCTCAGCCATGTGGTCACCACCATATGCCAAAGAGGCATCCCAAAGATCCCCATAACCAAATATGTTTTTGTACTTGACCGATCCTTCAACTGTTGAAGATCTAGCCTACAAGATCATTCTACACCTCAGACCATATTACAATGAATCTATTTATAAATAATTTTATGCTTTATACAAGTGACCCAGATTCTGATTCTCAATGCAAGTTTCCATATACAGAAATTATTCAGAGTGCATGAGAAAAAGTCAACCCAAGGATTGAATGGAAGATTTTGATCAAATGGCTGATAAGCGATAACTCATGCACTCATTCACATGTCTGTAGTGAATCAGCTTCATTTCACAAATAAGCAAATTCAGAATATTCCAGATATTAGAAATTACTAATGGGATTATGACTCTGCACATATGCCATTTTGAGTCCAATCAACCACACAAAAGTGCATATGCCTATATTCCACTCAAATTTCTTTCCACACACAATTGTCATCCCAACTAACATAATTATTGAATTAGATATTAACTAATTCTATTGTCACACAACGATAAATTTTCCTCCGATTTCCCCAAATTTCTTAGCAATCAAACACGGTACTAACTCAACTATCACTGAACCAGTCAACCAGCAATTACAAAGATAAGGCACTGTTCCAGTGTCCTAAACAATTTGAACCAAAAAAACCACCACATATAACAACCAAAAACATTTTTCAATAAAGTATAAAAGTACACCTATATCATCCTATGTGCATTCGTAGACACTAGACAAAGCACCTTATGCTGAACATTCCAATGTTCATACCCCACACCAAGATAAGCACACTTTATGTGTTCACTTTTTTCCCAATTATCAGATAACCACCAAATCCAAATAAATCTCAATGTAATAACAACCAACTTTCCTGCCTTTCTATGAGTTGCACAAACATTCATCAGAACCAAACTGAATAAATGACTTAACCAAGAGAAATGTAAGAAAGTTGAAAATCCTAACTTCCCTTTAACAAACACAATAAACCTAAAATTTTTCCATTTTGTTTCTATATTCCTTCAGTTTCTGACTAACCAAACACCATACTCATCATTCAACAACCGAAACATACAGAATAATTATAAGACAGCTAAGATTAGAAGCCCAAATTTCCTCAAAACATAAAACTTGCATTTCGTTCAATTTTCCTCCAGTTTCTTACTAACCAAACACCACATTCATCAATCACTCATGCCTCACCACAACATCATCATTTTCAACTACAAAACCCTTATCAAACACAATGCGGCCAAAACTAACTACACACCTCAAAAATAAAGCAAAAAGTAACAGAGAACATACCTCGCCTTTCGTGTATGCGCCGACTTCTCCAGACAATGGACACTTAGTCTCCACAACCTCAACGATGACATTAGCCGTCCCAGGTAGCTCCGGCGGGCCCGAATCGAGCGTGATCCTAACCGAATCAAAAACCTCAAGCGCCTGCAACCTGAAATTCACATCTTTCGAAGCCGCCATCAACTCTTGCATCGAAGAAACGTCTTTAAGCAGCGCCGTTTCGGCTTCGATCAAGGAGTCCTTCGTCTTGGAGTTCCCCTTGATGATCACATCGTGGACACGAAGAGGTAACATTTCAGTCTGTATCCGACGAAAGAGGCTCTCAAGCTTTGCTCGCTCTATTCGTGCTCGAGACTCTCGGCTTCCCGTATTTGGTAGTTCGGGTTGGATTTCCTCTTCTTCCTCGTCTTCTTCGTCAAGGTCATCCTCGCCACTGGTAGGGTTTTCCAATACCGGGTCGGGTTCTGCTGCCATTGAAGTGGAAGGAGAGAGACGCCGACTTGGACGATAACACTGTAGACTCCGATTGTTGTTCTTGTTCTTTATTGATCTTTTTTTTTTTTGTAATGGAGTCCCTATGCTTTAATGTATTTACTTTAATGGAGTCCTTGTACTGTTTTCTTTCAATTTGGCTAACGTGCTTTTTCAAAGAATTTGGGCCGATCTCAGGTTTAGATTTTCGTTTAGGCTTTAGTAGTCCAATTAGGAAAAATCATTGTTTACCAATTATATTTTTTTAATGAACTAATTATTTACTCATATTTTTAAAAATATATTAATTAATTCTCATATTTTTATTTTGTCTATTTTTTAGTCATTCTATCAAGTTTTATATTAATTAATATATTCATAAGAGAGAAAAATTATTATTATGAGACTAAATAATTCAAAAATTAAAAAATAAAATTATTATATGTAGACCCTTATTTTGTGATGAGTATGTGCATTGAGGCCGTGGGAAACCCGATGATGAAAAATTATATGACTGTAAGATGTAATTGGCGGCATGGAGCTGAATTATTAATTCCGTGGCATGATCTTGAAAAAATAAAAATAATAATAAAGTTTTGGGGAACTTAATTTAATTAAATTTAAATAAAATTTTATTTTATTTAAATTTAATATGGGTAGTTCTTAAATGGATCTAATTAAGTTTAATTGGGCTCTATGGGCCTAAGAAAGCCTAGTTAAGAATTTTAAATGGGACTCATTTAATTATTTTCTAAAAATTAAAATAACAAAATATCTCTCTCCTCCTTGGCCTCACTCTCTTCCTCATTCCCTATTGGTGCCTTCCATTTTTTCCTGTCTTCCTATTGGTTGAAACACCTCACCCATATACCAGTCTTATTCGAATTCGCAATCGTATTGTTTAAGTCATCTAAACTTTATCACCCTAAGACTCCAAATCCTACCACACCTCTTCCTCATTCTCTATTAGTGCCTTCCATTTTTTCCTGTCTTCCTATTGGTTGAAACACCTCACCCATATCCCAGTCTTATTCGAATTCTGCAATTGTAGTTGTTTAAGTCATCTAAACTTTATCATCTAAGACTCCAAACCCTATCACACCTCTCTCCCAAAACCCTATAAATACCCTACTAGAGAAGAGAAGAAGGGGATGATGGGAGGAAAGAGGAAGAGAAAATTCAGAGCTATAAGAAATTTAGAGATATTTAAGACTCTTTGAGTTCTTCCTTATTTATTTTTTTTTTCTTCAAGAAGATTTTCATACAAGATTTCTGGAAGGCCAGTTTTTATTGTTTTCTTTTCAAGATCTGTACCACACAATATTTTAATTCTATGCTCTTTGTCTTCAATTTATTTTATATGTTCATATAGATCATGTAATCATGTTTAATTTGAGAGGATACACAACTCTGCACATGTTTAGTTTCTGTCTCTCGTACTTTTATTATTTTTCTTTATTTTCTTTATTTTTTTATTACAAATAAAATTGGTAAGTAGCCCTAAGGTAAGTACCAAAGAGGGCATTTGCGCGGAGCTTATATGGAGCTAAACGGGAGTAAGCCAGGGATATCATTGCCATACTAGAAGAGAAGACCCTTTTTTAAGGGTAGCTTGCCCCAATGGCAACTGCATTTACCAACAGGTAAGTAACTCTAAACTTATCGAATAACCATTGGCATGAAATTGTAGTAATAATAGAACTTTTATTTGGTAAATTAAAATTAACCTTGTTTTTAATTTAACTGACTTTTGCATGTAATTAATTTAAATAAATACTTTGTAAATTAAAATTAATCTTGTTTGTAAATTAAACTAACATTGGCATGTAAATAAATTTAATTTAATACTTGGTAATTATAAAATAAATTTGCATGTTAGAAATCTTTATTAGGTTGTGATTGTTTGGGCCTTATGTGATATTAGAATAAATTACACATGTACATAATTAACTTAGTTCAATTATCCTTAGGGTAACTTGGTGAAAATTAATTAATTAGGTTAAATAGAAACGTAGGGCTATTTGAAATTGAATTTGTTTGTAAATTAAATTATCAATAATAAATTAATTTTAGTCATCTGGTGAATATCATTTAAATAATTAGCAACCCCATAGATAGGAATTACTTGTGCATGAAAATTGTGTGTAAACAACAACCCTTTTATGAATTACTTGCGTGTGTAGGATTAGAATTGCATTTTTAGGATAAAGTTTAATAAAGGAATAATAAACAAGACTTCTAGAAACATTAGTAGAGGACTGGCACTCGAATTAACGAGGTTAGACCAGGCGTAAGGGGTGCCTAACACCTTCCCCTTACGTACCCACTATCCCGAACCTAAACATTGGGCTATGGTAATGACGGTTGTGGAAACTCTGCAAGGAGTAAGTTGCCATCCATAACCCTCAGAAGAAACACTGAATATGTCCCGGTTATTACCCGGGTGGCGACTCCTGTTTATCTATGCCTTCGTGGCATAAATCCTTAGTACCGTGGTAGTATTATGGGGAGACGGTACTTACCAGTGATTTGATTCTATTAGGATTGTATGAAGTGCATGTCGAGGAAATGCTGTCTAAGGAGGTGGTACTTAAGTGAGACCATTGTGACTTCACCATCTTTCCTGGGCATTACCTGGTGCATTTTATATAATTTTTTAATGGATGATATTTCGCCTCACGCCCCCGCTCCCTACAGTTTGGCGACTCCACTGGGGACTAAATGGATAGTTACTCCAACATGTTTCTATTAGTCTAATATTATTCCTTTGTTAAACTTTTTGCATTGCACTACACTATCACACGGATCACCCTTACCCTTTTAGCCTCGTTAGTACTAGCCAAGGAGACCATGGTTCTACTAGAGCTATGACAAATTGGTGAATGCTAGCACCCCATGCCCGTACCTTCGAGTATATAAAAGAGCCACAGCTCCGGCCGTTGTGCTTAATGGACAAGCTCTCGCATGGGTGACCCTTTTCCTACCCAATAAAGCCCATGAGCCATAGATTTCAACCCTAGGTACCCCGTAGATTTTTGTTGTGCTGGATTCGTATCCTTACTGTTCAAACCATAAGTTCTAGTGGTAGTTGAGATGAACCTAGGCCTATGCATAAACCTAATGTGTGTATAGGCCCAAGTCCATTTTAAAACCCGTGTTAAGCAAGAGGATGCTTACTTATGGTTAAACTTTAAGGATATAAATCCTTTGTTTGTGAGGGAAAGATCGTCCTGGACCACCCCCTGTTGGTGTGTCCAGTGTACCATAGCCTAGGATAGAATTTTTTTCTTACCCTGCGCGTGAGAGTTGAAGGTATAAGGGGGCGAAGATTCAGTTCTAGAGATTTTTTTTTTTTTTCGGTTTTGATTCAGTCTTTGATCCGATTTTAGTTCAGTTTATATGGTCTGGTTTTGGTTCAATTTTGATTCTATTGGTATAGTTCGGTTTTTATTTTGTAAAAGTAAAGGCAAAGAAAAAGAAAAAAAAAAAGAGAAAAAAAGAAAAAAATGGTCCATTCATGCATTGCATTCATGTACATAGCATACTTAGGTTAACCCTTAAATCCTATTTTGTTGAGCAAACATAGCCTCAAAACACACTAAAGAGACTTCCAATCAGGTCACTTGGGTTAGGGAAAGGGATGAGACTAGTAAGGATTTCACCTGCACTACTTAAGATGGAAGAAACTATGGCTGTGCTTCATGAAATATTGAACGCCATGATGTTTGAGCTAGAAGTGTGATCAATTTTAGAAAGAGGCCCCGAGGTAGGCCAATTAAGTGGCATTAAAGTTATTGAGGTTCAAATTGTGTCTCACACCCTAAGGAGATTTTTTCAATTCAGACAACCCTTATCCGAAGTTTTGGAGCATCTCAAAGCTCAAGACCTCCTATAGCTCTTAGTACCCAGACCACTGCTAAATCCACTCCCACCTAGCTATGATATCAACCAATGTTGCCGATTCTACGAAGCCCACAGTCATGACACCGACTGATGCTTTCAACTTAAGCATGATATCTAAGACCTAATTAATGCCAAAAGGATGATTGACCCAGAAAATCAACCCAAAAGCCCCATGCCTAGCCAAAATTTCCATCTATACCAGGTCTCTACATGATCTCCATCACCCCAAAAAACCCTAACAGAATTATTAACTTTATCCAACCCATCCAAAAGCTCAATGAACTTATCCAACCCATCCAAAAGCCCAATGAACTTATCCAACCCATCAAAAAGCCCAGTGAACCTATCCAACCCATCCAAAAGCTCAATGAACCTCAGTCTATAATGGTTGTTGACATTTGTGATAATTCTAGCTATGATGAGGATCCTTTAGATGTTTGGACCAATTTTGATGAGGAGGTAGTTGCATTACAACTAGATGGTTTAGTTCCACTAGTGTCTGATTTTCAAGTTGTCGAGATCTATAAAAACTAGATGGATCTAAAAGTGGCTACTATGAAGAAAGGGATGGAGTTTTTTCTTAGCACAGGCTTAGGAAAAAGTATAGATGGTCTGGTGACTTTTCTTGAGATGATGGGGCAGATCACGAGTCATGGTTTAGGCTCTGAGCTAAAAGAAGAGGAAGAAGAGCTAAAGCCTCCTAAGTTCTTGAAAGAGGGGGCAATTACCTTGACATATGATTAGGGGTTACCACATGTGAAAGAGCTAAAGCAGAAAATTAGCACCATTGATCTGAGGACTGCATGAAAAGCCAAACACCTAAAGCTACACCCCTATGTTTGAGTCTATCTTTTGTAATGCTCACAGTAGTGATATTGATGTTTCCAATTCTGATGTACTTGATAAAGATTTTGAGGCAAAGATCAATAACATTCCCAGTCCTTCTGCTTACTTGTTTGATGTTTATTCTAATGGGCATATGCATGGCATTCATAATCATTTAGAATTTATTTTTGTTAATGCATCAAAATCGATCTCTATTAATTTGGGTACACCAAATAATCCTAAAGACATTAAGTTAGCTGAAGATTTAACCCAAGAAGAAAGAGATAAATTCATAGCCTTGTTAACAAAGTACCAAGAAGCTCATGCCTCGAGCTTAAAATCAGATGGCTGATTCCCAAGCCACGCTGGTGTCGCTATAGGAAAAAAGTGATCAAAAGTTGACTTAGCCAGTTATCCTAATGAGGAGTAAAATTTTATGCTATGAAGGATTAGTAGTAGCACATGTGGACCTAGAGGGAGAAGGAAAATGATATGAAGTGTAACGATCGGGAACCAGCCACTAGAGGAATTGTCCGCTTTGGCCATAAGCCTCACGGTTTTGTCCCATAGGTGGAATGGAGAACTTCCCAGGAGGTCACCCATCCTAGGATTTCTCTCAAACGAGCACGTTTAACCCTGGAGTTCTTCCAACTCTCCAGGCCATTCCACCAAAAGGCGCCTCTTACCAATTTTATCGGATGTCCCTGCAGCTCAATTGGTAAGAGGCGAAGCAAACCCGTGAGGTGATAAGGGTTCGAATCCTAGCTCTGCAGGGCGAAGGGATTGAACTCCACCAGAGCGGACAGTACCTTGTGAGTCGCACCGCCGGCCTCTAGGGGGGTACGCCGGCAAGATGGCCACCCAGAGAGGGGCTTGAGCTGGGGCCCGCTAAGTCGGGATGTGACATGAAGACATAAGGAGGTCTCTGGAAGTGAGAGAATACTCGCAATAAGCCTACAAAAGAGATAGAGCAACAATTCATGGATTAGCCACTCAACTTACTTTAGCTGGGGGGCAATTCTACAAACTCTTATGTGTGATAGAAAAACAGGCTGAGCAAATAATAAAAGAAATAGTTGCAGGAAATGTGTGGTCCCCATATGAATGGAAATGTTCTAGTTGGGAAAAAATGTTCGAAACATATAAGGATTGGCCTGAAAAACTCCCTTATGTTCTTTAAAATTATCGTAGTATTACAAGGACATCCACGAGGGCAACCCTATTCTCTTTAGTGTATGGGACTAAAGTAATGCTATCCATTAAGTAAGAGGTCAGATCCTTAAGAGTGATGCTAAAAGCTAAGATCCTAGAAAATGAGTAGGGCCTAGAAGAGATATGAAGAACTAGCTTTGATTGATGAAAAGAGGATATGAGCCTTGTATCATATGCAGGCTTATCAGAGGAAGGTGAAGCAAAGAGAGATCAAAGAGGGAGACATGGTTTTGAAACAAGCTCGGCCCGTCCCTTTTGATTTAAGAGGAAAGTTTAACCCAAGCTAGGATGGTCCATACATAGTCAAAAAGATCTTGCTACTGTAAGAATATCAGACCTGGATGGGAATGAATTTCAAGAACTAGTCAATTTAGACAGGCTCAAACTGTACTTTGTGTGAGATAGGCCCGCTAGGCTGAAAACCTGCAAAAGGCGGTCTAGGCAAAAGTAAAGGTCAAAGAAAAAAGAACGAAAAAAAAAAAAAGAAAAAGAAAAAAAAAAGAGAAAAGAAAAGAAAAAATGCTAGATCGAAAACCTGCAAAAGGCAGTCTAGAC
Source organism: Hevea brasiliensis (assembly GCF_030052815.1). Taxonomy (NCBI): domain Eukaryota; kingdom Viridiplantae; phylum Streptophyta; class Magnoliopsida; order Malpighiales; family Euphorbiaceae; genus Hevea; species Hevea brasiliensis. The sequence goes on from NC_079500.1 coordinate 100,035,767, forward strand.
AAAAGGAGAGATGAGAGAAGATCTGGATGAAAAACCTGAAAAGGCCATTCGGCAGGTTATAAAGCTTATTTCTAACTTTGGAAGGTTAGAAATTTAGCAAAACTAAATGTAAAAGGGAGTAATGGTGTACTTGAATAAATAAAGAAGTTTTTATTACATTAACCAGGAATAGGTTTTATTTAATTATGATTGTGAATGTTTGTGTCTTGAGGGATACATCAAAAGATTAAGTAATTGAACTGCATTGTTTTGATTTAACCTATTGTCTTGTGAGCATGATAGAATAGGTGTTTGATATGAATATCCTGGTAATTGTCTAATTTCAAAAAAAAAAAAAAGAGAAAAAGAACAAGAAAAAGAAAAGAAAAAAGAGAGCTCGCTAAGTGGAAAACCCGAAAGGGCCGCTTAGGTAAAAGTTAGAGCAAGCCCGCTGAAATGAAAACTCGAAAGAGCATTTCAGGCAAAAGTTAGGGCACAAAGAATTGAGTTCATGGAAGAGAAAGGAGTCAAGGCAGAAAAAGTTTTGAAATAGCTGTAGAATAATGAAGCATGGGGGAGAGAAAAAAAAGAAAAATCAGAGGGAAATTGTATTGTGACCTTGAGGAAGTCTTTTTTGGTGAATAATTCTTCTAAAAAATTTTGAGGTTATAAGAAAGTTTTTGCAAAAAGAGGTCCCCCAAAGGACTAAGTTTTTTTTAAAATCTCTAGTAAAATCAGCATGCCCATGATAGGAAGTAGCATCCAGGAAGCATAAAAATCAGAGAGAATTTTGAGACCCAGTCATCCCAATTTTTTCAAATCATGAATTAGATATTTTTTTGGTAAGTCCTTAGACGTTGTTTAGGGTGCATGACATAGTTGTGTAAGGCATAGAAGAACATGCATCAACATGTCACCTGTAGGTGTGTAAGGCGTAGAATAACATGCATCACCACAGTTTCAAGTGTCGAACTACGAGGGGGTCTGATTCTTCCCCAAGATAGCGAGGGGGATACGTAGGTAGTTTAGGACCGCGGTCCTAAATATGAACCCACAACATTTCATGACAGATATTTTTTGGTAAGTCCTTAGACGTTGTTTAGGGCATATGGCATAGTTGTGTAAGGCGTAGAAGAACACGCATTAACATGTCACCTGTAGGTGTGTAAGGCGTAGAAGAACATGCATCACCACAGTTTCAAGTGTCGAACTACGAGTGGGTCTGATTCTTTCTCAGGATAATGAGGGGGATACGTAGGTAGTTTAGGACTGCGGTCCTAAATACGAATCCACAATATTTCAAATCACACAGTTATCACTGTTATGAGACCGTAGCTAGTCTCATGACGCAGAGTGTATTGACAGAGCAAGATACACTCATTTTTCACATGACACAGTTATTACTATTATGAGACCGTGGCTAGTCTCATAATATAGAGTATGAAATTGAATTTGTTTGTAAATTAAATTCTCAATAATAAATTAATTTTAGTCATCTGGTAAATATCATTTAAATAATTAGCAACCCCATAGATAGGAATTACTTGTGCATGAAAATTGTGTGTAAACAACAACCCTTTTGTGAATTACTTGCGTGTGTAGGATTAGAATTGCATTTTTAGGATAAAGTTAAATAAAGGAATAATAAACAAGACTTCTAGAAACATTAGTAGAGGACTGGCACTCGAATTAACGAGGTTAGACCAGGCGTAAGGGGTGCCTAACACCTTCCCCTTATGTACCCACTATCCCGAACTTAGACATTGGGCTATGGTAATGACGGTTGTGGAAACTCTGCAATGAGTAAGTTGCCATCCATGACCCTCAGAAGAAACACTGAATATGTCCCGGTTATTACCCGGGTGGCGACTCCTGTTTATCTATGCCTTCGTGGCATAAATCCTTTGTACCGTGGTAGTGTTATGGGGAGACGGTACTTACCAGTGGTTTGATTCTATTAGGATTGTATGAAGTGCATGTCTAGGAAATGTTGTCTAAGGAAGTGGTACTTAAGTGAGACCATTGTGATTTCACCATCTTTCCTGGGCATTACCTGGTGCATTTTATATAATTTTAATGGATGATATTTCGCCTCACGCCCCCGCTCCCTACATTATATATTTATTTTTTCAAATTATATGAAATGAATGAAATTCAAATTAACATTTAAAATAATAAAAGAAACTCAAAAAGTAAATAAAATAAAAATATAAAAATTAATTAATATATTTTTTAAAATGAGAAATTATAAAATAAGTTTTAAATTTTTAAATTTTTTTTCAATTATACCTATATTTTAAAAATTATCAATTAAACCATATACTTTGAAAGGTTGCATAGTTGTACCCACTGTCACTGAGTCTATTAAGTGACTTATAGAGATGTTATGACACGCCTTGTAAGATTCCACATTACGCTAATAATAGGATATAATTACCTAATATTTAAAATTATATGATTTAATTAGTAATTTTTAAAGTTTAGAGTATAATTGTAAAAAAAATAAAAAAAATATAGAGTTTTTTAAAAATTTCTCCTAAAATTATTAAACTTTAAAATATAAATTATCAATTATAAATATATTCATTTAGATTATTAATTAAGATATATAAATTTAAATGTAATATAATTACTTTAGAGATAAATTTGGATATTTAAAATATTAATTAAATTTGAATATGATGATTTTTCACAAATGCTTACGTATTGTTATCCCAATATAATTTAAAGATAAAAAAAATAATTTTTTTTTAAATATTACCTCAAAAGTTATTTATAATTAATTAAAGCATATACAATCACAATAATAATAAAGTCTTTTCATTTAATTAAAGTGCTATATCGATATTTTTTGCCATTCATTTATATTCGAAATCAATTCTGTATTAATATTTTATAATCTTTTTGATATTACTTTGTTTTTTATTTTCCATTCTTATTTTTCTAATTACAATTTTATCACAGTTTCGTATTAAAACATTTTTTATCAATTAGATTAATTCAAATTGAATTATAAAAAATTTGAAATTTTATATAAATTAAAATAAATTATGAATAATTTTTTGGAGAAATTATCCAAAAAAAATTCTATATTTTCATTTTTTTCTTTTTAAAATTATACCTATACTTTAAAAATCACCAATTAAATCATATAATTCTGAAAGCTTTGAGAAAGATACAGACAAGTACAGTTGTTCATAGTTTTATTGGGTATATCATCTTGGATGAGCCAGCAGTGGAGAATGTTTGGCACCATGGCTTGGCAGACCAAAAAATTAACTTGAAGGAGGTTATGGATGTTATAAATAACATGTTTGGCAAGCCAATAGATTTTGTAAGGACCAAGAGACTAAGAAGCAGGAAAAAGCACCAATTACAGAAGAAGATCATGGGGCTTATGCCACTCACAGTATTAAAATACAACATTCCATTGCAACAGAATTCAACTCATTCAAGAAACAAACAAAGTTAGGACCAACAAAAGAGAATAAAAAGAAATCAAAAGAAGATGAAAGAAAGGTTAAACATGAACTGTGATTATATTAGACACGAGTTTCAGGAGAGCAATTAGCTGGACGGAAAGCCAAGGGGCCTGCACCATAGATCACAGCCTCATAATGACTTCCTCGCAGTATCTTGTTCTCATAACGAAGTGGAGCGCCATTGATTCCATAGTTAACATTGGAGAGTAGGCTGCAATTTGCAAGAGGAGATGAAACAAGCTTCACATGGCAAGATTGGAGAGGATGGTCTAAAATGTTGTTCTCCATCTTGAAGCCATCAAGTTGTGCAAAGAAGTAGCCATGCTCATTAGTTTCATATGCCTTGTAATAACTTACTTGTTTCTTGTGGTTTTTGCAAATGACACTAACTTTAGCAGAAGGGATTGGCTCAGCCCCATTAAAAGACCAAGAACCATAGTGGTCACAGCTTTGGCAATAGACCATACCTTCAACAACTACATCAACTTCCTTCTCTGCTGGTTTGGTTGGGGCATTTTCATAGGCAGATATTGAAGGAAAGGCCAACGGGAGCAGCAGGAGAAAGCAGATGGCAATAGTGAGCTGGTTGATTGCCATATTCTTGGGGAGGCTTTTGGAGATTGATAGAGTGGAAATAGTATAGGGTAGGGAGCTATTAGGATTGAGTGGTATTTATAGAGATCCGTATCCGGGGAATTTTGAACTATCGATTGACGTGGGGACTACTAAGTTGCATGTCAACAACTATCATCCTTCATGGTATTGGTGTTTACGTGAAGGCCACCCCTCCTATTATTCAGAAAAAAGAAATGGCTATAAGACACAGACCCCTGAAAAAATACAATTTTTTCTTTTTTAGTTTAGGTTAGACACATCCAAAGAAGGTTGAAGAGCTCAAAAGAAAATGAAAATGAAAAAACCAATTTTCAAGAAGCAGAATAATCCCAAATTTGATATAGAAATTAAGCAGCAAGAAAATGAATTTGTATTATGTCCAATTCTAGGTTTTATTCTCATTGTTTTAGTTCTTGCTGTTCTTTTCCTTTATTTTTTTTCCCCTTAATTATTATCAGAAAAAAGTACTGAAAGTTTACAAGATTGTGGTTCAACTTTTCATAAATAATATCATGAACTTTACTCCATTATTATTATTCTCGGGCGGCATGGATTTAATTATCATTTTTTTCCTTCTATGAGTTGGCGTGATAAGCACATACATTAGACAATTAGTTATCATGTTGAATGTTGAGCAGAAAAGCATGGGCTGGGGGAAATAAAGCTGCAGTTTCCAGGAAATACCCTGGGAGGTTGACCTTTTCCATTCCTATTCCAGCAGGATGGCAGCCGCTCTTCTTTGAAATTAACATATAATTATGAAACGGTTCCTCAGTTGAAACACTCCATATGATACAATTTAGCTTACGGCTGAAGTTGAATTATTCTAATGTAGGTTAATCTTTCATTAAAAATCATTCACTTTCGATGCAGTCAAGTAGGAGAGATTGAATGAGAGAGAAATCACCAAGAACTCTGTATACAGATGTGCTTGTGTTGCATTCACACCCAAATTCCAAACAGAAAAAGAAATAAAACATTAAAAAACCAAAAGAGAGAGAGAGAATGGAAAGGATTTACCACATTTCCACCCTTCCTAAGTTATATACAAGCAACTCTCAGATACAGGGGTATAAACTTATAAACAACTGCTTTTTTACATCTCACTAATGGCCGACGGCACTTGAGCTCATACTTACAGTCTGGTCTCTCTTTTAGCTAGCATCCGGTGATGAAATTTCAAGCTCTGCCCACCATAAAGGAGAAAGTTTTGGGGTTGCTGCATCCAGTGTTATTCCTGTTATCTCTCTTAATCTTGCAGTAACTTCTCTCATTGCCGGTCTTTGCTCTGGATCCGGATGGGCACAAGATTTTATCACTTCACCAATTCTTTCCACCTTTTCCTCTTCAAAGGAGTCTAGCGTCGGATCAACCATGTCTTTCAGGGATTGATCCCCTCTCAAATAGTCTGATGCCCAGTCTTCAAGTGTGCCATTGTCCACTGAGTAAGGTATCCTTCCTGTTATCATTTCAAATAATATCACACCAAAACTATAAACATTACTGTCTGGATGTGCCATTGGAGTATCTAAGAACTTCTTGCCACATGATTCCATCTCAGTTGCAGTTATCACATTTGAAAAACTGAAATCTGAAATTTTGGCTGCGTAATCTTCAGTGAGAGAGATGGCTGAAGAATTCAGATTGTTGTGGGTTACTGGTGGGTTCAACTGGTGCATATGTTCGAGGCAGTAAGCCATGCCCATTCCAATCCTCAACCGCATTGCCCAGTCCAGGTGTTCAGATTCTTTAACTGCAGGACCAACTATTGTCAGAGATCTGATACTAAAAAATTGAACACAAACGAAATGAACAATGAAGAGAGACAGAGACTTCATTCCCTAGGGTGAAGAACTCAAAACAGCTCTCTCTCTCTCTCTCTCTCTCTCTCTCTCTCTATATATATATATATATATATATATATACATATATATATATACACACACACACACACAAGGAAAAATAGTGTACTTCGTCCCCTTTTTTGTATCATATAAGCTCTGTGCATTAATTTAGAATGATTAAGCTTTGAATTAAATTTTTTTAACTGATTGAGAAGTAGTTAACTAGAATTTACGATAATTCATATCTCTGATCTATCCCCAAAAATACCAAATCTTAAGAACTTACTGTGTAAATGTTCAAAGAGTGTCCCATTTGGAGCATACTCAAAAACCAGCATTCTTGTGAGAGGCTCCTCCTCCTCACAATATCCAAGAAGGTTGATAAAATTCTTGTGGTTCACTTTTGATAATGTCTCAATCTGAAACAAAAATGCCAAAGAAATTAGAATGCGAGCTGCATCATAAACCCTTAGAGTTCAATGTGATTAGCTCATAAAGTACCTTCTTCCTAAATTGACCTTCCAAATGCTTAGGCCAGTCCTTGGAAGATGTTACTGCAACTGAGGCCACAGCTATTTCAACACCACTAGACAATGTTCCCTTGTACAGTGTACCAATTGGTGAAGAACCAATTACATTACTGAAATCTTCACAGCCTGCTTCAAGCTCAGATCTCTTAAGCTTTGGCACACCTGAAATGCAAATCTGAATCATGTAAGTAGATAGCCAAAAATGATTGAACATGAACATGTAAACATATAACGGCAAGATGAGTAGCTTGCTCTTTAAATGCACATGTAAATGGTTCAAAGGTTGAAACCTCACATCCTCCTACAAAATAAATAATAATTCTAACTTTTCCACATAGGCAGAAGAATTACCGGTTATAAATGCTTTCTGAAGTTGTCCACTCAATCCTGTGGCCCAAGGTTTGACAGTAGCCTTGTTAACTTTACAAATATAGATGACGATAATGGACATGACAAGTAGAGCACCCCCTATGGCTCCAGCAATTATTGCAACATGGCTTTTTGACGAGGAAGGCGGATTTGGTTCCAGTGGAGGTGGCAAAGGCAAGGATGGTGGCGCCACAATACTAGGTGGAGCATTTCCAGATTCAGTAGGTGTTAATGGAACAAATTTATGGCCTCGTAAATATGGTGATTCATTTACTCCAGGGGCACTGGCTGCTAGCAGCTGTCGCTTGTTAATTGCATTTTCAGCTTGCACAGCATTCCTGCCAAAAATTGGGGAAAAAGCATAATGTAATAACAGCATGGAATAGCAAAGAAATTACCTAAAGAAAAAAAGGAGGGGGAGGGGGGGGGGGGAGAGGAGGAAATGCAAGAAAATTTCATGAAAACATGGAACGGTCGATCACAGTGGGAACCATTCCTTCTTCAAGGTCACTCATAAAGGAAAAATTCCTTCTGATGGTTCACCAAAAGGTGCCCAAGAACCTTAAACAACATCAGTGCCGCTAAACTTGTCTCAGGATTACTGTAGATGACCGGAGAAATGGATTATGTTGACCCATAAGAGAATTCAACTGACATACCATATGGCAGATCTTTTATTGCAAGATGATCCTTTAGCAGCACTAGCAAGTTGGTTTTCATCTGCTTGAAATTCAGAATGTGTTTTCAGGTGATGAATTTCAGGTGATAAGTTGCCAAGAAGCCTGTTGTTGTCCAGGAGACTAAAACATATGCCCAAAAAAAAAAATGAGTTAATAATACCAATGGAAGCTGAAGATAACCTCAATAAAAATAAAATTGTTAAACATTATCAACTCACAGGATTGTCAGAGAGAGATTACTGCCAAGATCAGGTGGAAGAGGCCCAGTGAAGTTATTGAGTCCAAAATCTAGCACCTCCAACTCCTTCAACTCTCCAATCCCTTCAGGAATGATGCCAGTAAAAGAATTGTTGCGCAAAATGCTGCAGTGAAACATTAAGCTATATGACCAAAGGTAAAAAAATTTTGTAACAAAGACAAGGTCATCAAATTGCTGTTGCCTAGTTGATACTTACATAGACTTTATATGAACAAGGTTTCTGAGGTCAGGCGCTAGTGTTCCTCCAAGACAAAGATCTTTCAAGTTCCTGCATATAACATATTTTTCTTTAGAATAAAAAGGAGAACATATCAGCAAGTAGTATCACTTTTAAAAGAAGCCATTAACTTCAAAGAGACAGCACTACAGCGCCCCGCCGCCCCAGCCAAAAAAAAAAGGAAGGTCAATACTGATTTAGTTTTCAAATTTTATTCAATATGAGCTGATATCCATTAAGTTCTAATCAAAATAAACAAAACTTTAAGGATTCTGATTCTAGATTGCAAAGATTAGATATCACCAGGGAACCCAAAAGGTTCCCAGGCACAGCAGCACCTAGTTTGATAACATTTTGCAAAATGTTCTAACAATGTTGCAGCCAAAAGGGCAATTAAAACAACACGTGAAACTGTAGATCAAACAGCATAAACTTTTCTAGTTTAGTAATAAAAGTTACTTTGATCTGATAAAGTTATTGAAAATTCCTTGATTCTAGCATCAATAGGATAATAAATCCCTAACCAAAGTGGAAATCAATGCATGAACTCTCCAAAACTGCAAAATAATAATTAGAACAGACTTAAATTTGCATTCTGAAAACCAAAAGGACACATATTTTTCATCGCTGACTTACATGATTAGCTTCTGAGATTACAAATTTGAAGTATATATATTATGCCATGTCAGTAGCAAAACTTTTTCCCTTAAATTTTCCCAGAAAACGAACAGAAAATACAATAAAAGCCAAAACTTTTTAGCAGAGAGAAAAGAGACATACAAAATTACAACTTTGCCGTCAGAGCACTCAACTCCAAACCAAGAACACGGATTAACAACTCCATCCTCATCCTTCCAATTCTTCAAAGCATCGAACGGATCACTCACTATTCTCTCTCTAAACTTCAACAACGCTAAACCTGTAAAAACACCACCAAATTTAACCAACTCTTTCTCTCCACTTTGCCAAGAAAGAAACAGAAACCCAAATGTAAATACATAACATACCTTCTTCGTTGAGCGACCAACACAAAAGGAAGTTGTGGTAGAGGAAAAAGAGAAGAAGAACACCAAATCTGTTGAATTTCCAGTTCCTTCTATCCATGAAAGCTTGCTTCGAATGAAGTTGAAGTTAAAGAAAACTTAACAGAAAAGAGGATTAGTAGAAGCTTATTTCGAAATATGCAGAGAGAAATCAAAAGCTTCAGATAGGAATTGAGCTGAAGAAGTTGAAAATGGAAATATTAGAGAATAAAATAATCAGAAAATGAATAAAAAAAACAAGAAGGAAGAAGAAGAAGAAGAAAGAGAGATTTTCAAAAGCTGTGTTCGCGTGTTAGCGAGCTGATTTATTGGACCCAGAGAACAGAGAAGATCAATTAAAAAAATTGAAAATTAAAAAAAAAAAAAGAAAAATGCTTTGGAAAACGCGTTATCTCAACTTCTTTTTTTTTGCGGTGGAAAGTCATTAGTAGTCCGGACACGAGCCTTTAAAGGGCTAGCTCGGGTCGATTTTGGTTTGGTTTGAGGTTTAAACCGGTGATTTCAATTGACATTTTAGAGGGATTGAAATTAATTTTTTAAAATTTCAATTTTAATCTGATTTCAATCTTTATGAAACATAAAAATTGAATCAATTTTTTTAAAAAACGAACAAAAAAATGTTTTTGTTCCATGCTAAATTAGTTGCTTATGATCCAATTCAATATTAATTTTGATAATCTAATTTTAATCGATTCTTATTCAATTTTAATCTAATTTAAGTTATTACAATTCTGGTTTGATTTCAATCTTAAACTAGCCAGTATCCCTAAAAATTACTCTACTCGAATCTAAACTAAATTAATATTCTTAAAATCTAAACATATTTTAAATTTAATTAAAATTTATTTTTAACTATCGAAATTCATTCTAAACCCGATTGTTATTACCTAAAAAATACTCGAATCTCTATACTTTTATATATTTTAATTAAAAATCTACATATAAAATTATTTTTATTAATAATATATATTTTAAAATTTTAATAATTTTATAAAATATTTTAATTTTATTCTATATAAATATAAAATATATAAAAATTTATAAATATTATTATAAAAACATATATTTTATATTTAAGTAAATATTTATACAAATTAATTCAAGTAATAGATATCTAATATATAAAATTTAAATTCAATCCGAATCCATCACGACACTAAAATTTAAATTTAAATTTATTTTATATTTAATTATATACTATTTAAATTTATTTTATTAAAATATAATCGGATCGAGTATACTCATCCCTATCTAATCGGCTAAATAAAATGGTTTATAAATGGAATGAATATGAAACGGATCTTAAAAGCCAATTCCATTTTGATTTGTGTTAGATTTTAGTTTAACTTTATTTTTTTGAATTTAATCAATTAAAAGGTAGAAATTTTTATAATTTTTTTATTTTTAAAAAATTAATTTAAATCAAATCAAATCAAATCTAATCTAAAAAGGAAAATATCGATTCAATTATTGATAAATTTTAATCTTAATTTCATGTTTAAATTTGTTTTTCTCTTATTTGGAATATAAAATTATTTATTTTTTAAATTAAATAAAAATTTATTAATACCTTTTATACTCTCAAAGAAAATATAAAGTTTATTGAAAAAAAAAACTAGTATAATAAATTATACTTTATAAAAAATAATTACTTTTATTATTATTATTTTAGTATTTATTAATAATATTTTTCTAAAATCTATTAAAAAAATAAAAAAAAAAATCAAATGGAGATAAATTTTTATTTTTCTTTAATTTGTTTAATTCCTCGTTCTCTACTTTTTCAATAGAGATTGATCATTACACTACTATTTCGTTTTTAATTATAACCAAAATTACAATATCAAACTATGGTAAATTTAGGGATTTTAATTTTAGATGTAAATTAGGGGCAAGGACATTTTGAAATGTTATATATTGTTAAATAAAAATAAAAAGGATAAATGACTAAAAAAATCTAAATATTTTTAAATTTTTAAATTTTAACTAGAATTTTTAATTTTATTAATTTACTTGATAAAAATAATTTCATTATTATCGATCCTTTTATTTTTTAAATTTCTCTCAAATTAACAAAAATACCATTTCACTAAATTAAATAAAATACAATTTTAATTAACCTCTCTCTCTCTATATATATATATATATAATTTAAAAAAAAACTACTAAAATTAATAATAAGTGAGAACATTATAATTATTATATTAATTGATGAAATTAATTATTTTGATTAATTTTATTAAAATTAAAAGTAATATAAAAAATTTAAGATAAATTAATAAGATTAAAAATTTAATTTAAATTAAATAATTTATAAAAAAAATTAAATTGTTTTTATCATTTGGATAAAAAAAAAATTGGAAGAAGAAGAAGAAAGAAAGAAAGAAAGGACAAGGAGGGGGAGGGGAAGCAGGAGGAGGAAATGACCATAAAGTCATGTAAGCGTGTACGTGGGGCAAAGGACGCAACAATAGTGGCAGACTAGGCACGTGTGTATGTAGGGCAGAGGGCAATAGTGACAGACTAGGTCATTTTCCTTTGTGTAAGGCAGAGGGGCCCACTTTGTCATCTAGTTAATTGGATTTATTATTTATTAATGATGGTTCTTAATTTGATTTCTCTTGTGGTTAAATATTAAATTGGTTTGGTGGAATAGGTGGCTTCTTTTGATGTTGCCTTTGAATTTGGGTGAGATTAATACTCATATTTCATTACCTTAATCAACTCTCTTTTAATTTTTCAATTTAGTCAAATTTTAGATATTTATTTTCATTAAAATTAATATGATTGATTTTCTTTCATTTTTAAAATATAAATAGTAAAGAGATCTTAATTTTGAGTTATAATTCTTTAATTATTATATGAACTCAAATATTTATTAAATAAAAAAAAAATTTATTTTTTATTTTTCTTGCAAAATATGCCTTCAACCTTATATATAATTATTGAATCACTAATTTAATTATTTATTAGTTAAAAGTAATGAACATATCAGAATTTACTTTTTTTATTTTTTTTATATTATAAGATAGATATTTGATTGTTAAATTATTCATTAAATAATTTATTATTTAAAAGTAATGAGAGTCCCAGTATCATGTAAGTGATGGTAGTTAATCGGTAGAGTAAAGACTCAAATATGAATTTATCAAATAAATTATGAGCTTGTTTCGTATTATTAAAAAAATTAATTTTTTAAATATATTAATTAGAAAGTATTAAAAAATAATTTAAATTAAATTTAATAAATTTTAGTTATAAAAATATTAAAATGATAAATAATTTTTTTAAATTATTTTTTAATAATATTTAAAATTATATTTTTATTTAAAAAAATAATTTAAGTTCTCCAAAAATAATAATATCAAACGGACACTATATATTTTTAGTTACTAGAGCCAATCAGATCAGACCATGTATGTAGCACAAAGTTGTGTGGTCGTTTTGGGCCTCAGCCTCATGTCCCCTGTTTAGGAGATTTCCCAAAACCCAAAAGCGCGTTTTTTAGGTGACCCCACATATATTTGTGTGGGGCGGCGGCGCGCGGCGCAGCGCATGATCGTCCCCCCACCACCGCTACAACTCGAGTCCGATACCACACATTCACGACGACACCACTATGGAGGAGACAAGAGTAGACCTAGGGGACCTAAAGCCCCGAGGCCCGTAGTAAGCCTTAGTTTTTGACTCACCCGCACGTAAACTTAAATATGTTATGTATGTTTGATGGATTGGATGAGATTTATTTTATGTTGATGAGTATGTGGAGGGTGAGCTCCCAATTGAGTATTTATTGTGTTCTGGTCGGGTGAGTCAAAAATTTGGGCCCAATGGGCCGTAAATGAAAAGCTTACTACGGCCCCTGGGGGGCTAGGGCCTGTGTCCTAGTAGAGTCTCCCGCCCATAGGTTCGGTCGTGACAATGTATACGATATATATTAAATGGAAGACTTTAGATTCAAACCTAACTATAACATAATGAAAATAATAAATAATAATAATTTTTTACATAATGTAATATTTAAAGATAAATATATAGTAGATTTGCACTTGCAATAGATCTTGGGACAGAGTTGGTCTCTTCAAGGTTGGTATTATAAAGGCTTCTTTAAATGGCTTTAACTCTACTCTTCCCTTGGCCTCCATAGTTGCTTTGCTTATGAAAAATATAATACTACTCCCCACCACATGCCTCCAATACATTTTTCTTTAGATCAAAGGAATACCCTTTTTTTTATTTCATATTTGCAGGTTTTTTTTAAGAGATTATGGGAATAAAAACTTGAATTTGAGTCTATTATGTGAGTCATATGCATTTAATTAGGGGTATAACTAGAAATTTATCTTTGGAAGTTAAAAATAAATATTAGAAAGGAATTAAATGATTTTTTGTTTAAAATATATAGACTAAAATAAAATATAAAATATCAAGATATTAAAGTTAAATAATATAAAAAACATGAATAAAATCTACACAGAGATAGAAAATATTTAAGGGGTAAATAGTAGTTTTTTTTTTTTGAAAAATACATCAAATATTATAGATAAAATCTTGATTTTTAAAATTTTAAATGGAAATAGCTTTTTTTTTTAAAATACATCAAAATTAAGGGTAAGATTTTAATTTTAAAATCAAATCCTATGTAATTCCGCTCCTATATTCAATCACTGAATCAATTCAAATTAGATTATTTACTATTTATAAGTTAAAAATAAGTGTCTGTAAAGAGATCGAATTTATATCAGAATAAGTGTATCTATTATTGTATTAAATTTTTACATATAAATTTATATATATATATACTTTAATTAATTGTACATATATTTTTATATAAATATTTAATTTAATAATAATTAAATTTAATTTTATATTAATTTAAATTTATATTAAATATTCTCATTAAAAATGATTTTCTATAGAGTATGGGCAGTCGGCAATTAATAATGCAATGATTAAAAATAATATTAATGCATCAATCTTAGTATAGTGTAGTATAATATAGTCCTTTGAGTATAGGATTTTTGATGCAATTATGAACACATGATTAATTCTTGGTTTTATGGAAACGAGCCGACCATCCTTTGCCATAATTTACGCACGTGGGTCTCACATGGTCATTATTGTTTTGCCGCCTTATGAGGCTTCCATTGATTGAGTAGAACTGGTCACGATCCGTTCAGGGCTGAAATCAGAAAGTTAGGAGTTGACCATGGCAATGAACCGGAATTCAAGTGGTTTTAGACGGTTCCAGATGATTTCAATTTCACATGGTTTAAGGCAGGATTTGGTCCGATTTAATAAACGATTTAAAAATAATAAATATTATAATTAATAAAAAAATTTTAACTCAAAATATCCTTAATCCTCATTATTTATATTTTAATAATTTAAAAAGATAAACCAAATTATTTTTTTTTATCGGCCGCGGCATATAGCCCATTATTTAGGTGATATTGAATATAACGTAATTAAAATTATAATTTATTAGTAATTATTTATTTAGTGTAATATAAAAAAATAATAATTATATTATATTATTAATTATATTTAAAAATAATATAATAATTATTATATATAAAAATTAATATAATTATAATTATTTATTTTATTCATTCATTTATTGTCAATATTATTATTGTCACCATCGTTGGCTACCATAATAGTTTTTGTATTACCACTATTATTAGTGTCACCACTTTACTACATTTAATCACTGTTATTATTACCTATATCACCTGATTGCTATTATTATTGCTAACTGTGCTTTGCCACCACTACCTAACTCTATTATTACTATCACTAACTCTATTATTACTATAACTATCATCACTTAATTACTATTAATACTCGATCAATAATCAATGCAATCATTATTATTTATTATTAATAATATAAATAAATTAAATATTAAAATAAAAAATTATTATCCTACGTTATTTATATTTTTATTTTATAATTAAATATAATAATATAATAATAATTATATTTCATTACAGTATAGTTTTAATTTTATTACATAATTAATTATATTGTATTATATTACGTTTTATCAAATGTAGCCTCAGTTCGTTGAGGTCTTGATTCAATAGAAAAATATTTTTAAATCTTAAAATTTAAGAGTTTTTGAATTTTATTTTCATTTTTGTTGAATGATTATTTTATTTTGATTTTATTATTTAGCTACTTTGCAATGTATAATTAAATATACTTTAATTTTCTAATATGAATTAATTATAATAAATATATTTAATGTTATTCTAATATTTATCTTGCAATGAATAAAATAAAAAAGGTATAATTATATGGGATTTTGTTTATTGTTATCATTAAATATTGAAGTTTGATCTAATGGTTAAAAGTATATTATTTACTTGATAAGTGTTACGTTTAAGTCTCTGCTTCCCTAATCCTCCTATAAAAAAAATATTAAGTAATTAATTGTCTAACCTGATTTAATTTAATAATTAAAGGCATATTACTCACTTAATAAGCGTTAAATTCAAGTGTTTACTTATTTGATCATCTTAAAATAAAAAAAAAATTATTAATTAATTAATTAATTAAAATAATTGAAATGTAGATAAATATTCTGATTATATTTTAATAAGTTTCTTAGAAAACAATGGAAAGACTAAACCATGGAATGGATGAGCTCAATTATTAGACTTTTATTATTTATAAAACAAAAAAAAAAATTAGTTTGAACATTATGTTGCTTATGTTAGCAAAGTTGAAACTTGGAAAAATAAGCCTTAATTTGAATATTTTGTTCTAATTTTTATTCTCTTATCTCATATCACTCTTGTAGAAAATTGCTTGTATTCTACATCATTCTTTTTTTTTTTTTTTGGTAAGAATTAGGAACAATTGCTTGACACAAACTACATCAAATATTTTTTCAACATAAAACAAAATAATAATATAGGCAATGCATGCTCAAAAGGAAAATAAATTACAAAATTAGCAAGTCAATATATATAAAAATTCTTAACAAATCCAAAAAAAAAAATCTTTTAAATGTTACTAAAAAAATTAAGAATAAGAGCGATATCACCATCCTAATTATGATCATGGAGAAACTAAAGATTTATAGTAAAATTTACGTGTCGTTTACTCATAAAAAACTTAACAATAATTCATAAAATCTATTCTATTACATCAATAATGTAATTCTTAGACAAATAAAATATAATATTAATTTTAGATGACTGAAAATTCTTATATATGTCACCATGAGATTGAAATTTTAAGTTATTATATAAATTATTAATTTTATTATTAAATTAAAAAAATAATAATTTTAGTGACTATTAGTTAATTTTTAGTTTAAATTATTTCAAATTAAATTTATATATTTAAAATTTGATATTCTTCATTTTTCGTGATAATAACGGGGGAGTGCACTTGCGAACAAGGAGTATATATAGTATGACAAGAAATCGATGTGGGTCTTACGCTTAAGGATACAAATTTTTTGTTTAATAATATTGCTTTATTTTTTTAGAGCAAGAAGATAAACAAAATGATATTTTTTGTAAATTATTTTGAAGTTTTATTACATTTTGATACCCAGTTATACTTTTTTTTTTTGGTAATACCCAATTTAAAGGATCCATTTCTTTCGTAAAAAAAGTAACTTATACTTGTAATGATAAATTAATGATGAATATTTATATTATGCATTTATAAATGTCTTCACGTCTTAATAAAATTATTAAAATTCAAATAATAAAAATAATGCTTTCAATATTAAAAATTAATTGAGTTAATCTTTAGATTGTCAATTTTTTTTTTTTTTATAATGTGTTTCATCTTTAACACTTTGTTTGAAATGAGATAAAATAAAGTAAGATTTTATAAAGTAAAATTTTTTAAAATAAGACTTTTAATAATTTTCTAACCTTCTTAATTTTTTAGTGATCGGGATAATAAAAAGGTTTTTTTTTAAATATTTACTGATTCTAAAGAGAAAACATCGTCAACCCACTAATTTAATGGATTGAAAAATAAAAATTCTTAGAGGTTTTCAAAAACCTCCAAAAATTATACTTTGAAAAACATTCCACTGTCTCAAATACAAATTCAAGATTGTTAAATCTCGAAAAATCTCTTCTCAAAAAGGATAAAATTAAAAGAATATATATTTTTTTATAATATTAAAATCTTTCTAGAACTATAAGGTTTCAAATAAAAGAAAAAATAAAAAGTCTTGTTTGTACATGTGGAGAAAGAACAATAGACTTGGTCTAGGGATGAGAAGTCCTTATCAGAACCGAATAATTGTGCCTCCCAACTCATGCTAGACACAAATGAGTTGGATATATGATGTTCTTGCCCTCTTCCATGGTTCATCCAAATTAGGAATGAAGTAAAATATGGGTCATCTACTCTTTTTAAGTCCTTAGCCATGACAAAACTGTCATTCTCACTTACCTATCATTTTGATTTTGAACAAGTCTTACCTTAATTACACTTCATATCTTACTATGCATAGAAAATAAGTTATTGAGATATTGAATTGAATTAAGAGTTTAATCGAACCAAATTAATTAATTCAATTCAGTTCAATAATTACAAATAATTATATTCTATAAATTTCATAAAATTAATAAAAATTTGAATATAAATATAAATCGATCGGTTTGATTTTAATAATTTTTTAAATACTAATTAAATTAAACTAATAAAAAAATTAAAACGATTTAATCACTCCTAATATTAACTACCCACCAACCCTTATTTCCTCTTCAATCATTCTAACCAAAATAAATGGAGAAATCAAGTTCAACATTTTTTTAAAATTCTGTGTGCAAACTCCTACACTATTAAACACAATTCATTACAAAAAGCTTGTTTCTTGCTTTTGGCCTTTAACATGTAAGAGTTTATACACACAAGACTGAACCAACCCACTATAAAATTTTAATAAAAACAATGCTGTAAGATTACATATATTTACACTCTGTTTGGGAAAATTTTTAGGGGAAAAAGAAAAGAAAGAGTGGAAAATAAAGAAATTTTTTGTTTTGTTATTTTCTTTAGTCTTGTTTGGATAGAAAGGGAGGAAAATAAAGAGAGGAAAGAAAAATATGATAAATTTATAATGTTATCCCATATATTTTAAAAAAATAAACTTTAAAAAATAGTAATATTGTAATTTTGATATATAATCCCACACTTATTTTATCTTCACCTTATTTTCTCTCATCTCTTTATTTTTCCTTCATTTATAAATAAGAAAAAATACTAATTTCAATTTATTTTTCTTTATTTATTCTCTTTCCTCCCTTTTCCTATGTCCAAACAGGGTGTTAATTTTTTTTTAGAAAGCAGATGTCACGTATAATATGAGCAAATGTCAGTGGGAGCATCTCCAACCAGAGAAATTGTGGTGGTTCCCCTTAGAGCTTGAAGTGGATGGAACATGGCTCGTGGTTGGACCCTCAAGTCAGGCATTTGCTTTGCTTCTTGCTAAGGGAAATGGTGGGATCACTGTCCCGCAAACTTGCATGAATAAGATGGTTGGATCTTTAAATTTCTTAGTTATTTTTAGACAAAAAAAAAAAAACATTTATCAGTACTCAGTAAGTAATTCAAAAAAAAAAAAAAGTACTTAAGCTTGGCCGTCGGTTCGGTTGAAACCCGACTATAATACAATAATTCAAAGGAATTAATACTGAATCACAAAATTTATTAGCCTCAGTTTTTATTTTGGTCCAATTTTAATCAAATAAGATGGTTGAATTTCTTTTTTAAAGACAAAAAATATGATTTTAATCATAAATTAAATGGGACTGACTGATTTTAATTTAATTATAGTTCAATTTTAAGTCAATTTTAATCCCATCAATTTTGATCTAATTTTGAATTGAATTGGCCTAATTCCAATCTGATTTCAAGTATGAACCAAACTGTGGGTAAGCTTATGTTTATCTTTGGGACAAGTATCCTTTAATACTTTGCGGTTTGCACGTTTTTTTCACTTAATAATACATATTATTTTGCCGTTAATGCTTAAAGGTAAAATTGCTAAACGGCGTCAATGCATACTAATATGATAAGTCTTCCTGTGCTCTTAAACTAGCGTGACCAAAACAAGCCTTGGTTATTTGACTGTATATATCAATTTGTTTATTGATTTTCTTGTGATAGAGAATAAATATCAGCCTTTTTTTTTTTTTTTTTCGTTTTGTCTGACTTATATTAGAAGAATGATATGATTATACAATTAAATAAGAAGAGTCCACTTCCCACATCAATATATATTAATATGATTTAAATTTTATCTTTAAATACTAATAGCATAATATCACATACATTTAAATGTAAAAAAAAAAAAAACTTTAGGCCCAAATTAATAAAATACACAAAATGTACTTATTCCCTTTTTTTTAAAAATTTTTTTTAAGGATTTTTAGACCTGGGCTATTTGGGGTTGGACCACTGGAAGCAAGCAAGCTAAGCCATTTTCATAACATAATCTTACCCTTAGGTTGCATTCCATAGACCAAGAAACTTAATTGCAGCTTTTTAAGGATCATGAAGTTGTTGGATATAAGGCCATGTTTGGCCTTTTGAATTCTCATACTATTTTTTTTTTATTCGTTTTTGTTCTCAACTATGAAATGCAATGTAATGCTATTAGGGGGAAACTGACTAGCCTGCTCATACAATCAATAATGATTTATAAGCCATGCGACGTTAGAAAATCCTAAAAATTTAAGTGATTAAAATGTTTTACAATATAACATATTATGATCTAATTTTTTTTTTAAATATTTTTTTAGTATTTGAGGCATTCAAAAATTTAATTAATAAAAAATATTTTTCTAATTAAAAAAATAATTTTATCTTATTTTTTTAAAAGAGAAAGTTATTTTCTGTATTTTGTTAATTTGATTAAAAATATAAAAATAATTAAATTAATAATTATTTTTAAATAATATTAAAATAATAATTTTTAATGACATATAAAATAATGGGTTTTAAGTCACAATTACAAACAACTCTTAAAATCTCAATCCAACATGCTTTTTTTAAAAAAAAAAAGTTTATATAATTAAAAAATAATTTATACAATTAAAAAATAATTTAAAAAATTAAAATATATAAATTTTAATTTAAAAATTAATGAATATAATTAAAATAATAATTTTCTTAACAAATAATAATTTAAAATCAACTCTCTTTTTTTTTTTTTTTAAACAATTTCAAAGAAACTCGTAATACGTTAAAAGGGGTAATGATTTTTCTGCAACGCTTACCTTTCAATTTTGGCATTTTATGGGCATTGAGTAATCCATTGTTTTTAATAAACAAATTTGAAGGGCAAGAGAGTAATGTAAAGCTGACTTGTCGTTTTGGATAAGCTTAAGATGCCAGCTAACTCTTTCTCATTTTGGCATTTTACTATTTTAGAGCTATCTAGCACCATTAATTTTTTAATTTTATTTGTTCAACACTATTTTTTTTAAAATGCAATTACAAATTTTTTTAGCTAAAGGCTTATTTTGACTTTTAAAATTATATTAAATAGTTATATAAATTTTTAAAATATTTTATATTTAATTAAGCTTTTAATTTTAGGAAAAATAAATAATTTTTATAAATTTTTAAAAATAAATTAAATAAGTTTTAATAATAAAAGACTTATTTTTTTTTTAATTTAAAAAATTTATTTGGATACAGAACATTTGAAGAGCTTATATTACTGACTCATATTTTAAGTGCGAAAATAGACAATTTATTTTTTAAAATAAATTAAATATGGATTTTCAAATTTTCACTTTGATTTTTATTAATAAATAAGTTGTCAAACAAAAATCTTGAAATGATGGCTTCAAATTATGAACTTTGAAAAGGGAGCCATAGGAAAATGATAGGTAATGTGACCGTAGAAGAATTTTCATTTTTCCTATCTAATTTTCTTAGGATATTTGGAATTGATTTTGAAAGGTAAAAAAAATTTCTGAAAATTATTATTTTAAAAACTGTTAAAAAAATTATATAATTATTTTAAAAATCAAATTAAAACTTTTAATACAGTAAAAATATACTTTTCTATAGTAATACTAAGCAGATAATAAAGCTTATTGTAGTGGCTCTTTTTTCCAGAATTTGTTTTATTTTGAATATTCTTCTACCAAAGTAATTATATTATTAAGATTTTATTTATTTCATAAAAAATAATTTATAAATAAAAAATATTTCCCATTAAAAGATTTCATTAAAATATTTTTTAATATTAAAACATTTCTTATTATTTAATGATAATATTAAATTAATAATATATATATTTATATTATATGTATATATAAATATTTTTATACATTAATAAAATTATTAATATTTAAAAAATAAAAAATAAATTATTAAAAATAATTTAATTTTTTCTTAATAACTCATTTTTCTCTAATGATCCAAATATTAAAAATATAAAAAAAAAAATATTTTTTATAAAATAATTAGAGCCAAAAATTATCATATTTTCCTTCGAATTTACATGAATGCAGTGCACAAATTCAATTAACATGCCATAATGGTATTACCAAGGCTTGTTAGGAAAATAATAAACAAAAATTAACATATAAAGATTTACAAATAATACTCAATAATCAAACATTAAATTCTTACAGCTAACTCTATAAACATTTAACCAAATAAATCCCATCAAACAGATAAGCCCACATGGGATGATCCCCATTTTCCTATATTCCATTTAAAAAAAAAAAAAAAATTCCAGCAAATTCTATTCTATTATTTTATTTCTATATTTCTTATTGTGGATTGAGGGTTACACTGACAAGCGTCGCCGGTTCACGGGATAACACAGGGCGCATCTACTCAGACCGTTCACATTGCAAGATGAGCAGGTCTTAAATCCACACTTCTCAGAGTAGATCTTGTGGCTACCATTGCATTGTTCACAGACAACAAATCTCAGCCCTCCACAAAGATCACAACTAATACTGTTTTCTACAAACGGTAACCCACCAATCAGTTTCCTCAACTCACCACTCTCATTCATCTCCTTGATCTCCTCGGCACCACCAACATACTTCCCTCCCATGAAAACTACAGGTAAGCTCACTTTTTTAGACCCTGTGATCATCTGTAACTCGTCTAGATACCTACCATCGATGGACAAATCTCGCTCGTCGATTGGAACGCGAAATCCACGGAGGATTGATCTGACGGTTCTGCAATCCTCATATGTTTTGCGGACAATGCGGAGGCTAGTGAAGTAGAGGATGATATCGTGTTCATCTTGGTTAGAAGGTGGGGAAATGGTGGATGTTTTAGAGTGGTGGCGGTGGTGGTGGCGGAGGAGTGAGGTAGCGATACGGACCCGGTGGAAAATGGAGGGTCTTCTAGGGGATTGGGGTTCGGATTTGGATCCATTTTGGGGTTCTTCTAAGAGAAGGGTGTTGACATCTTTGAAAGATGAGCAGAAGAAGTACCTTGGTGATGGTGGCTGTGGTGGCTCTTTAGGGAAGCTGTGCGCCCTACGTGGCGATCTCAACCACTCTGGCCACATTAGAGAGAAAGAGAGAGAGAGGAAGAGAGAGTGGAAGAGAAATGAGACTGGTTAGGGTTATAAGGTAAGACTGGGCTGGGCCTTTAGTGCCATTAAAAGAAAGGGATCAAATGCTTGTCTCATCATCAATTTAAATCTTGAGTCTTTAAAAATATTAGATTTTTCTCAATAATTCTTCTAAAATTTTTGGATTTAATAAGAAGGAAAGTGATCATAATATCCAATTAAGTATTCTAGATGGTAAGTAATTTATGGGTTCTTAATATTTGCAAGAAAGTTGGAGCCAACTGGGCAAAAATGACAGTGATGCCTATGGTGATTTCTTTAATCCCTTGGCTTGGGTGATATTACGAGATATGATTATGCACTGAGATCTTCCAATCCCTAAATAATTTTTCTCTGATAAAGTAAAGAGCGGCTAATCTTGGGAAGTCCAATAAATTCCGCTTGCCGCTATGGAACTTAATTGCTTGTACTATATGTATGAGCAATGCATGTGCAGGAACACCGCACAAATCATTATTGAAAATTTAATATATTTGTAGAATATAAATTGTCATAAGGTCACAATGGTCACAATTGTCAAATTGGCCTCAGTTATCCTTGTACCATTGTTCATAAGGTTGGCTCTTAGTTCTCCACGAGGATTTCCATTGGTATCTCATCATTAGAAATGGTTGTTCACTGTTTCTCTATGGAAACACCAAGTGACGGAGACCCAACACCGTGAAAATCTTTAAAGGGCTAATGTCAAAACACTCAATCATACACTATGCAGTGATTCTTCTTGGAACAAATTAATTAAGAGATGATTGGAGAGACTTACATATCCTGTTGGTTCTTGATAATGTTCTCTCTCTGGCAGTGATGATGATGATGGTTATGGAGGCAGAGGTGGGGAAGTCCTTGCTGTACAGACATAAAATATGAATTTACTCCATTGTCCTTCTTAGGATGATAATCTCAGAAGCGACTGTACCTACACTCTCACCAGAAGGTTTGCAATGGGGAGGTTGGGTACTTCTCATCCAATGCTGCAGAAGAGGCGCTGGATAATAGATTTCTCTATTTTCATATGCATATATCATCAATGAGGACCACAGGTGGCAGATCCATCAGGTTAGCTTCCTTAATTGTAGACATGATATCCCTGCGTGCCTGCAAAATATGCAGTGTTGTCCAAGGCTGCTATGTTTTTCATAATGTTTGTCTTGCAAGGGTAGACACCTGCAAAAATATTGAAATTTTGAAAAGTTACAGGCAATTTAGCACGTTCTCAACCAATCCAATTGTCTCCTGACATACATGATAATTAAAAGATTCTTTGCACAAGTTTGAAATGTGAACCATGTTGGAGATCAAGCACAAACCTTTATTTTTCTTCCTCGTCTTGAGGCAGTATCAAAAGCACTTTGAAGCCACAACTGGTATGTATGAACCGGAATCTTGGTTTGTTCATAATCTATCGCTGGAGTTGCATATCTTCTTTTTGGCCTTTTATTGGGTCCTTGCCCAATTTAATCCTGTTTCATCCCCTCTTTCAACGTCATTTAAGCTTGTATCATCTTTTCTTAATCTAACATGATCATAAATAAGAGTTTTCCTTAATTAAATTATTTTACATGCCTGGCTGCCATGCATTCAGCAGATGGTTGATTTATTTGTCTTCTAGATGGTCTTCAATTTCATCAGCTGCAGAAGGCAATAATAATGTTAATATGTGTACACAGCTAGATGGTTCATTAGGGAAAAGTTCACAAGTGTTCATTCTATCAGTTAAGGCTTAAGACTAAATGCTAGGATGACCACATCTCTGAATATCAAACCTGCGACATCAGCAATATATATATCAATTAATATCAAACGGAGAATCTGGTGAATTATAGGGTGAAGATTTTCATATTTCTATTTATACAATTTTACTCTTTTGAAACCACATAATCCAAAACCGATCATGCAAAAGAAGCTTAAACTGCAGCACGAGTTGAAATCATCTTTCAAAGCGATTATAGATTTCTGTTTGTGACTGATATAAATCAAAACATTCAAACAATTTGATGTTGTCGGCATCAGCTGAGAGACCAACACTTATTGGCTTAAGGGAAAAGTTGAAACACAATCATATTTGGATATACCTTCGTAATTGATTACTGGGAACGAGAACAAGCTAAGGAATTTGAAAAAGAAAAACCTTGATGTAATTGCCGAGATGAATCTTCCTCCCTTGGATCGTTGTTAATACAGGGTCATCAATATCATCCAGCCGCTGCACAGAAAGAGTGCCAATTATACACAGATAAACTCCACATGGCAATGCAGAATATCTTGGCAGATGTATTTTCAGACGATTTATTAAAATCAAAGCTTAAACGAGATTGCTATCTAAGAATATGATTCAGTCCCTTGTTAACTCACATGCTTTGAACAGAGAGAGATCAACAAAGTGATAAAAACTTTCACAATGAGCAATTTTAGATTATAGAAGACACAGAATCGAGTAGGATACTAATTTTATCCTGGGTTTCATAAAATCTGGAAGATCTAACCAGGTTGCCATGGCAATACATCAGGATGCATCATCTAGCAACAAAACTCAGAAGTAACCAAATTAAAGAATGGTTCCAACGAAATTATGTGAATTCAATTTTGTGATTCAAAAAAATAAAGGATGACTCAAATGAACAAAGGAGAAGTGATCTTCAGACCCAACAACTATAAGAATAGGAGAAATTGTATATGATGGGCAACTGCATCTTGTAAACATGACAGCCTTTATCGGTGAATCTAGATTGGAAAAGGTCCACATTGACTTGAAAGTTACCGTAGCTCCGGGTTAATTTATTTCCTACCTCAACCAGATTTTAAGTCTCATGATCAAGATTCAATGTGACACGAAAATTATAGTAAAATCCTATACAATACACATCCACATCAATGCATATTTACTATTATACGTAGCACACCATCCATAGCCATAACTAATGACTTCAGATTAAGGACTGATCCATGCAACTTACTGAAATATAAGGATTAAAAGCCCTTTATAGCTTTCATGATTTATGATTTATAGACTATGGGCCTATGTGGTATTACCGTTGAAACTGTTATTGAAAAAATAACGTTTTTAAATATATTAGTTAAAGAATAATTAAAAATTAAATTTGATCAGTTTTAGTCATAAAGAACACTAAAATAACAAAACAGTTTTTTTTCAAACAGTTTTTCTCAACAGCATCTAAAATAATGCTTTTATTCAGAAAATCAGTTTCAAGCTCTGAAACTCAATACCAAATAGGGCTTATATTTTGTCAAACACATCCCCATCAACTAACCAAGTATATATATTCTTGAGAAATCTCTTAATTTTAGTATGCATTATTTATCTTTGATTATACTCAAGGAGATTGTTAACCAATTAAATAAGTGAATTAAATGATGTGATGAATCATATTATTGATAAAAAGTGATATTTCTTGGATTGTATTTAGTAATGAAGTTTGGCATATGACATAGGGTGTGTTTATAGAGAGTTCGAACTGATATGAAAATGATAAGTGTATTCAACGTTACATTAAATTTTTATATATAAATTCGTGCATTTTATATATACAATTTGATTAGTTCTGTATATATCTCAATACAAATATTTAATTTAATGGTAATTAAGCTTATTCTCATATGAGTTTGAATTTATATTAAATATATCATATTATATATATTTCATATAATTTTTTTAAATCGAAAAGTTAAAATAAATAAAAAGAAAAACAGACTATTCTCTATAAAATATTATATGTTACAAAGGTGATGATAATAAAATGTTTTAGACTCACTAATTGCCGATTAGTGGAGTGAGTTTTAAGTCTATATGATTCAACTCGTGCACCAACATATAATTTAATCACGATATTGATAATTTTTAGTAATTAATACATCAACGTTTAAAATAAATATTCATTTTTAATAAAAAAAAATGGTTTAACTTAAATATATTTAAAATTATATTTATAAATAAAATATTAATAATGACAACGAGTAAAAGGCTGAAATTGCTCTTTCATCCCGTCATACAAGAGTTGAGGATTAGTGCAGAGACCTCCCTGCATCGCGAAGCAGGGTAGATAGGTTTCCCGCAATATATATATATATTTTTTATTTTAATTTATTATTTTATAATCAACATTCATTTATTAAAAATAATTTATAAGTTAAAAATATAAAATTTGAACATAAATTTGTTAATATATTTATATTTTTTAAATTATAATATTAAATATATATAAATAAATTATTTTTTATAAAAATAATATTTTATTATGTTGCGAGTACTTTTTTTTTCATCTCGAATTGAATTAAAAATAATTATTATATAAATATTATTTAATTAAAATATTTATTTCTTTAAATTAAAGGATATAATTTTAAAATCTTAATAATAATATAGTTTTAAAAAAATTTTAAAAATCAATTTTATTGTTCCATCTCTATCATGTAATTAATTTTAAAGTGTTATTTAAGCAATGCCTTCGATAAATTTTAATAATTATCTCTAAATTTATGTAATTGTAATACTATAATTTTTTAATTTTAAAATATAATATAAAATTTTTTAAACTTTTAAATTTTATATAGTAAAATTTTTCTGACTTTCAATTATTGATTTTTCAGTTAAAAATTAATGTGAATAGCTTTCGCATAACGCTTAGTCAGCATTTTTCTTTTCTCTCTTATGTAAAGTATAAAATTATTCTCTTTACGCATGAAAAATTATTCTATCTTTAAAGAAAAGAAAAATTTAATTTACACAAATTTGAGAGAGAAAAAAAAATACTAATTAAACTCAATACTAAAATTATTTAAATCAATATCTAATTGAAAAATTAGTAATTAGATGTTAAAAGAGATTTTACTGTATAAAATTGTTGTCCCAAAATAGTCCAAGAGGGGGGTGAATTGGACTATTACAATTTTTTTGCCCTTGCTTGTAGCCTAATGAAAAATTGTGGCTTTGTTCAACTAGGTGCTTCTCTATGTATAGTGAAAGTAATATGTACTTCAACAATGTGTTTCTAAGTTGCAATTCAACCCTCAATCAATGTATATGGCAATATCTAATAAGGCATGCATCATACAATATACAACTAATTTCTCAAGTCACTCAATATGTCCTCAAGTTAATCAATTCAATCTATTCAATCAACTTTCAATATCATGTATAAAAAGTAAAATTTAAATTGTACAAAAATAAGGAGGTCAAGGTTAGAGAGAATAAACACAACAATTTTTATAGTGGTTCGGCTTAATTAGCCTACATCCACTCTCTCAAAGAACCCTCTTTGAGTCTTCTCTCCACTATTTGCTCTTTTGAAGGCAAGAGACCAAAAGCCCTTTACAACTTTTCAACACCAAGCTTTTACCAAGGTAGCTTGAAACCTTCACAAGTGCTATCACAAGCACTTTCTCTCTCAAGCTTTAATAGGTGCTTGTACAACCTCTCTTAAATGTAATTTAATGTTTCAACACTCACTCTTACTCAATACAAATCAAACTATAAAGAAGAGATGAGTTGATTTGCCAATGGTAGCTCAAAATCTTTAAAGCTCTTGAATGAAAGCAATAAATGAAAAATCAAGATTGGAGTTCAAATGTAAGCTTTCATCAAACTAAAATGAAGTAAGGAAGGTGTATTTATAGTCCCAAATCATTTTAGACTGTTTGAAACCCTTTTGGAATGTTATACACACTGCCCAAGACAAAATAGCCGTTATTTTGTCCTTTTGTGCGAAGTTGAGCAGCTCTGATCAATTAGCAAACTAATGAAATTTTACTAGCAGTCAGTAAACTGGTTAGTAAACTAATGTTTTTAGCAAACTTAGTAGCAAACTAAAAATTTTAGCAAACCAGTTAGCAAACTAAGTCAACAGCTGCATGTCTCAACTTGCAATGTAAAATGATTTAGGCCTTAAAAAAAAATGTTTCAATAGTAGTGTCCAAGGTCATAATGAGAAAAAGTAATCAGAAAATAAAATTTCATATTTGAGCTCCATTTGACTAAATTCTCATCCATTCTTTTCACAAAAGACCTATGACTCAATCTCTAACACTATGCCTTTCATACCTTTTCTTTGAGTCTTGGCTTCCATAGTCTTGTTCTTTTCTCATTTTGGATTTGTCTTGAAATGCCTTTGAGTATCCTTTCTCCTTAGATGCAACTTCAAAGATACTTTAGGAATAAGACAAAGAATCTACACATCACTTGAAAGTTAGGTTAGATAGATTCTCTTTGAGTTTTGTTATCATCAAAATCAATGCTCATTTTGAGCTACGGGGTCAACAATCTCCCCCTTTTTGATGATGACAAAACTCAATTGAATCATTAATAAAAAATAAAAGTGTGTGAAAATTTATGTGAGTATGTAAATCCAAGTATAGTATGTCGAAAATGCTCCCCCTAAATATATGCACATAATTTTCAAGAAATCTATTTTCTGTACATAAGCTCCCCCTGAGTTTATGCTATAAGGCATGTTCACAATATTCTCAGAAAGCATTTTCAGTTGTCACAAGTATAAACCCAAGTATAAACACATGTCCATCAACACTAGTATCAACACATTCATATAAACATATATTCACATATCCATATCCATCAACACACATATTCACATATCCATATCCATCCATATCCATCAACACACATATTCACATATCCATGTCGATCCTATTCTCTCCCATTTTGTCATCAATCAAAAAGGAAACAGGAGAAAATAACCCAAAAAGAATCATGTTAGCCCAAATGTAAACGCAGTAAGGTAAACAGTAGCAAACTAAAAACCAATAGTAGCAAACAAACTAGTAAACTAATTATGCAGATAGTAAACTAAAAATCTAGATGAGATGCTATTTAAGTCTTTTACTTCTGCGAGTGGATTTGGAAGGCACCATCTTCTTCCTAGGGAGTTTAATAACAGGGGGCTGAGATGCTTGGTCAGCCAATTGATCATCCTTCTGTGACTCATCTTCATCAGATGGTGGTTGAAGAGCAGCAGCTAGTGTCTGATATGGATTTGACATAGTTAACTTATACCATTTTCGACCTTTCTTGGCTGCAGGGGTAGCAGCTGCAGATAGCTGAGTTGGAGCACTCTCTTGGTGATCCTTGAGAGAAGCTTCCTTCTGCTGTATAGGGGCAGCAACAGTTTCAGCAGGTGGTGCACTTGGAGGTTCAACAGGTAGCTCACCTTCAGGTTCTACAACCTTTTCACCATCATGCTCAGTAGGTATATCAATTACAGGACCAATTTCAGGTTCAATGACCTGGTCACTAGCATGCTCAACAGGGGCTTCTACTGCAGGTTCAAACTCAGGTTCAGCCACTTAGTCACTTTCATGTGCCACAGCAGCTGGAGACTCACCAACCTTATTACTTTCACCCTTGTCAGCAGAGACTTGAGTAGCAGCCTCAACTTTAGTTGGAAAACCAGTTTCCTTGGCCTGCTGAAGATCCACAATTAGCCTCTTCAATTCCTCATTTTGAGTGAGCAGGTGACTCACTTTGTAGTCAACCACATCCACATATTTTCGCAATAGTTCAATGGACTGATGGGTTGAACTAAATTGATCATTAAAATCAGCTTTTAGCCCTTGAATCTCACTCAAAAATTCACTAGCAGAATCAGAACCAACCTTAGCAGAGGAAGAACCACCCTTTTCAAACCTTTTCTTTCTTCCATCAGTGTCAGAGTGGATTTCTCTGAGCACAATCAAATTAGTCCTAGAGTTTTCCTTAGAGACATTCACATTGAGCTCTTTAAACACAACAGTCAAAAGATATGCATAAGGCAGTTTTCCAATCCCATAAGCTTTGCACATGTTCTTGAAAATCAAGTAAGCCAAATTCATCCTTACTTTATTCACAATGTGCCACATAATACACATGTCCAGGTGACTCAAATAACCATAGCTACCAGATTTAGGACAGAAAATGTAGTTCACCATACTGTGAATGATTTTGATGTGTTGAAGGGCTTTTGTGCTAGTGGACTTTTCATTTGCGGTAGTGTTAACAGGGAACACTTCGTTTTCAAACTCAACCAAATTAAATCCTGCCACCCTAGCAACATCCTTATGTGTGGAAATTTTATTTCCATCATTTGGCAAGTTTAAAGCCGTAGCTATCAATTCAACAGAGACACCATATACACTGTCATTCAAAACTACCTCAAATTTGTCCTCATCATCAACTGTTCTCAAAGTCCTATAAAACTCTTGAACAAGCCTAGGGTAATATCCATTTGTACATTCACACACATCCATCCATCCTTGAAACTCAAAAAGCTCTTTGAATTGAAAGTTTACCTGATTAAAGTACTCCCATTTGATAAATTTGCAATCTAACAGTGCTTTATCCACTGAGCCCAAAGATTTTACGACGCGCATTTTTTGTTGGGTATCAATCCCTTGCTTTTGTCCCTTCTTTTTCTTTTCTGGCATCGAGATAGTGGGTTCGACACCCTTGGATGGTTCGGAAGACTCACAAGCTGATTTCGATGCAGGTAAGTTTTTCTTCCCTTTCAATTTCTTTCGCAATGTGGCGACAGGGACATCGTCGGAGGCTGACGAGGAAGACGAAGCAGCCGCAGCAACTGGAGACTTGCATTTAGTACGAGCCATTGACAAAAAAAATGTGGTGAATTTGAACACTGGTTTTTCGGTGTGGTAGGAGTGGAGAAGGAAGGAGAGACGAGAGGTTTGATGGGTTTGGGTATATTTTGCCGAAAAGAGAGAGTGGGTTTGTTTTGGAGGTATGGTGTCGTGAATCGATGCAGAGGAGAGAGGGTGACGGTTTCGTGTGGCAGAGGATTTAAGTCCTCTTGAGTCCCGCGCTTTTCTGTTTCACTGTACTTTTATCTGAACCTGTTTTCTTTCCCCCTGTTTTTTATTTCAAACAAGTCTATCTATCTTTATATGCACAAATAAATATTTCTATAAGTCTGACACAGCACTGAGAATGTGATATCAAATGTGAGAAGATAAATGCATAGCTGGACACGCAGAGAATTTCAAGCACAATCACGTTTTGGTTTGAGATTTGAACAGTACACGATATAGCAAACTAATTTTAGTCACGCAATATTAGCATACAACTTAGTAAACTAATTTTACGAGTACACAAACAAGTTAGCTAATTTTCTTTAGAAATTTCTTAGCAAACTTATATCACAACAGATCACACACGCATTAAACAAAATGTAAAAACATGAAATTATTATGACTTAAATTTCAAGCAAGTGGTTCACACATACCAATTTCCCTTCTAATTCTACAAAAGGTTTCTTCTTTAAGAGGTTTTGTAAAAATGTCAGCAAGTTGATTTTCAGAGGCAACAAACTCTATTTTGATATTTCCATTTTGAACATGATCTCTAATAAAATGATGTCTGATCTCAATATGTTTTGTTCTTGAATGTTGGACTGGATTTTTGATCAAGTTTATGGCACTTGTGTTGTCACACCTAATTGGAACAAGATTATATTTTAAACCAAAATCTTCCAATTGTTGTTTCATCCATAAAATTTGAGCAACACAACTACCAGCAGCTATATATTCTGCCTCAGCTATAGATAAAGCTACTGAAGTTTGTTTCTTACTGTGCCAAGAAACTAGAGCAAGACCAAGAAATTGACAAGTACCTGAAGTACTTTTTCTATCCAGTCTACTTCCAGCAAAATCAGAGTCACTATAACCAACAAGATTGAATGATTCACATTTTGGATACCATAAACCAATTGAGTGTGTGCCAATGAGATATCTAAAAATCCTTTTAACTGCACTTAGATGGGATTCTTTTGGACATGATTGAAATCTTGTACACAAGCAAACGCTAAAGTGTATGTCTGGTCTAGATGCAGTAAGATATAAAAGAGAGCCAATCATACCTCTATAAAGCTTGGTATCTACTTCTTTACCTTTTTCATCACTGTCCATTTTAATTGTTGAACTCATAGGAGTGCCCATGCTCTTCAAATCTTCCATCTTAAATTTCTTTAGCATATCCTTGATATACTTTGATTGATTTATGAAGATGTCATCTTTCATTTGCTTAATTTGAAGTCCAAGGAAGAATGTGAGCTCATCCATCATGCTCATTACAAATTCATTCTGCATAATCTTAGAAAATTTCTTGTAAAGAGATTTATTAGTAGCACCAAAAATTATATCATCAACATAAATTTGCACTATGAGCATATCATTATGATGCTTCTTAACAAAAAGTGTTGTGTCCACTTTGCCTCTTTGGAAATCATTTTGTAAAAGGAATTTACTAAGCCTTTCATACCATGCTCTAGGAGCTTGTTTTAAACCATATAAGGCTTTAGTAAGTTTATAAACATGATTTGGATGCTCATGATTTTCAAAGCCTGGAGGTTGTGCAACATACACTTCCTCATCAATAAAACCATTTAAAAATGCACTCTTGACATCCATTTGATAAAGCATAAAATCCTTGTAACATGCAAAGGCACACAATATTCTAATAGCTTCAGTTCTAGCAACCGGAGCAAAGGTTTCATCAAAATCAATCCCTTCCTCTTGATTGTAGCCTTGAGCCACTAGTCTAGCTTTGTTCCTAACAACATTGCCTTTTTCATCCTTTTTTTTTCTAAAAACCCATTTAGTACCAATAATTGAATGATCTTTTGGTTTAGGCACTAAATTCCAAACTTTATTTCTCTCAAATTGATTTAGTTTTTCTTGCATGGCAAGAATCCAACTTTCATCATTTTGAGCATCTTCAAAACATTTAGGTTGAATTTGTGAAACAAAAGCAACATTACCAAAACATCTTCTCAATTGTGCTCTAGTCATCATCCTTTGAGATGGATCATCAATAATGTCTTCTTGGGGATGATTTCTATGGAATCTCCATTCTTTAGGTAAATCTTCATGTTGGGGCTCATTTACTTGTAATTCTTCCAAATTTGGCATTTCTTCATTAATTTGATCTTCATTGGCATCATGGACATCTATTGTGGTTTCTCCTTGAGTTTCTTCATCTTTGTCATCAATTTGTTCCATTTCTTGACTTGACATTATATTTTCTTTTCCAAAAACCTGCTCATTATTATCATCACAAGCATTTTTCCTTCTAATAGAAGGGTTAGTCTCATCAAACAAAACATGAATAGTTTCCTCAATAACCAAAGTTCTATTGAACACCCTATAGGCTTTACTCTTTGTTGAATACCCAAGAAAGATTCCTTCATCGGACTTAGCATCAAATTTCTTTAAGTTATCCTTCTTGTTATTTAAAATATAACACTTACAACCAAATGCTTTGAAATATGAGATATTTGGTTTTCTTCCTTTCCACAGCTCATAGGGGGTCTTTTTCAAAATTGGTCTAATCAAAACTCTATTCAACACATAGCAAGATGTATTAACAGCTTCAGCCCAAAAGTACTTTGGCAAATTATTTTCACTCAACATAGTTCTAGTCATTTCTTGCAAAGTCCTATTTTTCCTTTCTACTACCCCATTTTGTTGTGGTGTTCTAGGAGCTGAAAAATTATGGTTGATTCCATATTTACCACAATATTTCTCAAATAAATGATTTTCAAATTCAGTTCCATGGTCACTTCTTATAGATGAGATGCAAAAGCCTTTTTCATTTTGAACCATTTTACTAAAAGAGGTGAATTTTTCAAAAGTTTCATTTTTGTGAGCAAGGAAAAATGTCCATGTATATCTTGAATAGTCATCAACAATAACTAAAGCATATGACTTTCCACCAAGACTAGTAGGTGTTACAGGTCCAAATAAATCAAGATGAAGCAATTCTAGTGGCCTAGTGGTAGATACAATATTTTTAGATTTAAAAGATGCTCTAGTATGCTTTCCTAGTGCAGATGCTCTACATTGAAATTCATTTTCATAATTAATCTTAGGAAGCCATTAACAAGTTCTTTCTTAGACAATTTTGAGAGTGTATGCATGCTTGCATGACCCAGTTTTCTATGCCACAAATAACTAGAGTTATCAAGAGATACTAGACATGTATCATGATTAGTTTCAAGATTATTCATGTCAAGCAAGTACACATTATTTGATCTATTTGCAATGAACAATGTGTCATTATCTAAGTTATTGATTGTACATAGAGAAGAAGTAAACTTTACCTCAAAATCTTTATCACATAGTTGGCTTACACTTAGCAAGTTGTATTTCAAACCTTCAACAAGCGATACATCTTTAATACAAGGTTTGGTTCCAATTGTGCCATTTCCAATTATTTTTCCTTTCCCTTTATCTGCAAATTTTACATATCCTCCATCTTTCATTGTAATTTCTGAAAACTTGTCCTTTTCACCAGTCATGTGCTTTGAACAACCACTATCTATATACCATTTATCACTTTCCTTCATCCCTTTGAAACAAACCTGAAATTTAATCACTGAGCTTTAGGTACCCAAGCAACTTTGGGTCCTTGGGGGTTAGTGAGCTTAGGTAAGGTTCCCTTTGGTACCCATACCTTCTTTACCTTAAGATGACCTTTCCTAAGTGCACAAGAACTAATCATATGACCTCTTTTATTGCAATAATAACATGTAACATTAGGCAAAGGGGATGTAGATGCTTTAATGAAATAATTCTTGTACTTGTCATAGTTCATGAAACTATCAAAACCAATTTCATATTTTTCATTTGAAATTCTTTGGTTTCCAAGAAGTACATCTAGAGTTTCTTTTCCTTTTGTAAATTTAGCCAAATCATTTGTCAAGGACTCTACTTTAGCTTCAAGAACTTTATTTTTCTCAATGAGCATTTCACAAGTTTCTTTTGAGATTTTCAACTCTAAATCTAGTTCTTTAAACAAAGCAATTTGTCCTTTGTAGAATTCATTTTCTTTATGCACATTGGACATGGCAATATTTTGTGATCTCAATGATTCAATTTCAAAATTCATTTTAGTGCACTTTCTTTTGTAATTTCTATACTCATCATATACTCTAGCAAATGCAAGTTCAAGTTCTTCTACATTAGGAGATTCATAAGAATTTACCTCATTGTCACTTTCTTCTTCCTTTTGTGAACTCTCGATTTTCTCTTCAAGTGCCATCATACAAAGAAGAGCAGCCTCTTTGTCACTTGATTCATCATTTGAAGATTCTTCACTGTTGCTCCATACTACTTTCATAGCTTTCTTGCTCCTATCTTCTTTTCCTTTCTTCTTTTTGAGTAATGGACATTTGGGCTTGATATGTCCAGCTTTGTGACACTCATAACATACAATTTCTTCTTTTGAATCTCTGAAATGTTTATCCTTGGGAGTATACTTTTTCAGGAATTTCTTGTATTTGCTTCCTCCCTTCTTGAAAGCTCTTTTAAATTTTCTTGCAAGCATAGCCATTTCATCATCATCTTCACTTGAAGCACTTGACTAGAATCAACTTTGAATGCAACTCCTTTCTTCTTATCTTCATCTATGTTTGACTTGAGAGCAATGCTTTTCTTCTTCTTTTGCTCATTTTCAACTTCATCTTTCTTATATACCATCTCATGTGCAATGAGAGAACCAATGAATTCATCATAGGTGAATATTTTAAAATCCTTGGTATCTTGGATAACTGTAGTCTTTGCTTCCCAAGATTTTGGAAGTGATCTAAGAATTTTCTTCACAAGTTCAGCTTCCTCAAATCTTTTACCAAGCGCTTTGAGAAGATTTACAAGATCAGTAAACCTTGTACTCATATCCGCAATTGATTCTCCTGACCTCATTTCAAACAGCTCATAATCTCGAATAAGAAGGTTTGCTTTGGACTCTTTGACGACATCAGTTCCTTCATAAGTGACTTCAAGCTTATCCCAAATTTCCTTAGCAAATTGACATCCTAAAACACGATTGTATTCATTAAGGTCAAGTGAGCAATGCAAAATATTAATAGCTTTAGCATTTATAGAAATTTTCTTCCAATCATTGTCATCATATTCATTTTCAAGTTTTGGAACTTTTGTAGTTCCTGGACCATTCTTTTGAAGAACATGTGGACCATTTTTAATAATTCTCCATGCATCAATATCTACAGATTGTATGAAATTTCTCATTCTTACTTTCCAAAATGAATAATTAGTGCCATTGAAGAGTGGTGGTCTAGTGATTGAGTAGCCTTCAGCTAATGGTGCGGGTATACCGGCAGTATTACTAGATGAACCAGCCATTATGGATCACTCTAAGGTTGTAATACCCTAAGCAAGAGAGTCAGGCTCTGATACCAATTTGTTGTCTCAAAATAGTCCAAGAGGGGGGTGAATTGGACTATTACAATTTTTCGGCCCTTGCTTGTAGCCTAATGAAAAATTGTGGCTTTGTTCAACTAGGTGCTTCTCTATATATAATGAAAGTAATATGTGCTTCAACAATGTGTTTCTAAGTTGCAATTCAACCCTCAATCAATGTATATGGCAATATCTAACAAGGCATGCATCATACAATATACAACTAATTTCTCAAGTCACTCAATATGTCCTCAAGTTAATTAATTCAATCTATTCAATCAACATTCAATATCATGTATAAAAAGTAAAATTTAAATTGCATAAAAATAAGGAGGTCAAGGTTAGAGAGATCAAACACAACGATTTTTATAGTGGTTCGGCTTAACTAGCCTACATCCACTCTCTCAAAGAACCCTCTTTGAGTCTTCTCTCCACTATTTGCTCTTTTGAAGGTAAGAGACCAAAAGCCCTTTACAACTTTTCAACACTAAGCTTTTACCAAGGTAGCTTGAAACCTTCACAAGTGCTATCACAAGCACTTTCTCTCTCAAGCTTCAATAGGTGCTTGTACAAACTCTCTTAAATGCAATTTAATGTTTCAACACTCACTCTTACTCAATACAAATAAACTATAAAGAAGAGATGAGATGATTTGCCAATGGTAGCTCAAAATCTTTAAAGCTCTTGAATGAAAGCAATAAATGAAAAATCAAGATTGGAGTTCAAATGTAAGCTTTCATCAAACTAAAATGAAGTAAGGAAGGTATATTTATAGTCCCAAATAATTTTAGACCATTTGAAACCATTTTGGAACATTATACACACTGCCCAAGACAAAATAGCCGTTATTTTATCATTTTGTGCGAAGTTGAGCAGCTCTGATCAATTAGCAAACTAATGAAATTTTACTAGCAGTCAGTAAACTGGTTAGTAAACTAACGTTTTTAGCAAACTTAGTAGCAAACTAAAAATTTTAGCAAACCAGTTAGCAAACTAAGTCAACAGCTGCATGTCTCAATTTACAATGTAAAATGATTTAGACCTTAAAAAAAATGTTTCAATAGTAGTGTCCAAGGTCATAATGAGAAAAAGTAATCAGAAAATAAAATTTCATATTTGAGCTCCATTTGATTAAATTCTCATCCATTCTTTTCACAAAAGACCTATGACTCAATCTCTAACACTATGCCTTTCATACCTTTTCTTTGAGTCTTGACTTCCATAGTCTTTTTTTTTTTTTCATTTTGGATTTGTCTTGAAATGCCTTTGAGTATCTTTTCTCCTTAGATGCAATTTCAAAGATACTTTAAGAATAAGACAAAGAATCTACACATCACTTGAAAGTTAGGTTAGATAGATTCTCTTTGAGTTTTGTTATCATCAAAATCAATGCTCATTTTGAGTTATGGGGTCAACAAAAATTTAAAAATTAATAAAATTTTATATTATATTTTTAAATTAAAAAATTATAATATTATAATTAAAAAAATTTATAGATAATTATTATCTTACCTGTTTATGCTATTAATTGCTATAAAAAGTACAATAAAAACAATTAACAAATTAATATATATTTTTCTTCGCAATTTGTTAAAAGGATTAATTAGATAATTATACTTCCGTACATTAGGACCAAGGCCCGACTGCCAAAATTTTCTCCGCGACTGGATGTCGTTTTCGCAACTTCCATAGGTGACGACATGTTTCCAAATTGGCCATCCTTGCATGAGCCCCACAGTGTCACGTGAATGCATCCTCTCCAGTCTCCACTCCAATACTAAAATCTTCCCTCTCCGTTAATCAACACAATAAACCGGCCACTTCTGACTTCTCTTTCCCTATATCTCCCATGGAGAGGCCGCTTGTCGAAGTATCAGACTCAGAGGTTCGTCTAGACTTTATGCTCAATTCCAAATGCCGAGCCAACGTCCGCCTCAGGTCTCTCTCTGCCACCACCCAAATAGCCTTCAAGGTGCAAACGTCATCGCCTCACAAGTTCCTGGTTAACCCACCGACTGGGCTTATTCCTCCGTCATCCTTTACCACCTTTCAAATCATACTCAGACCCCAAACCGATCTCCCACCCTCTTTCCCTCGCTCTCCATCTGATCGTTTCCTCATCAAAACGGCACCGTTTTCCCCAGACTCTTCCGACTCGACTCACCCCGATTCTCTCAACTCGTGGTTCTCTTCTCTTCCTCACTGGTCAACTCAAGATCTTAAGCTCAAGGTAGCCTTCGTAGGTCCCTTTCTTCTCCGCCACGCTGTCAGCTGTGGAGATGTTAACTCCGCGAAGAATATAATAAAGAGGCAAAGGTCGATTCTTGCTGAGTTGTCTCCGAGAGATGCTGAGTCGCTCCTCCGAGTTGCCACCGAGCTGGCTGACCCGGAGGGTATGGTGAACTTACTGCTTGAAGCTGGGTTGAAGATTGACTCACGTGCGAAAGCGGAGAATGTGAGTTTTTATCAGGTGGATCCAAAATTGCAATCCAAGGGCTGGAGTGATCTACACGTGGCGATCGCATTGGATAGGACGGAAGAGGTTCTAGATTCATTGGATAGTTTTGGGCCTTTGGATTTGAGAGATAAGGAAGGAAGGACACCGTTGCATTTGGCGGCAAGTAGGGGGAATATCAAGTGTGCTAGGGTCTTAGTGGAATCGGGTGCAGACAAGGATGCTATGAGCAAGGACGGTAGGACTGCATTGTACAGAGCAGCGGCAAATGGTGACCATAGGATGGTACAGATGCTAATTGAGATGGGTTGCGACCCCACCATTGCAGATGATCGTGGCCGTTCAGCTTTTGATGTTGCTCGAGATAAGGGATATGTAAGTGTGCTACAAAGTAGGGAATCCAACTAGAAATTTAGTTCCATATTTTATCTTCAAAATATCAAGAATCATTCTTTATTGATGACAATGCAGGATGAGATTTTGGAGACTCTGGAACGTGGGGAAGTAGTGCTAATGGCAGCAAGGCAAGGGAGCTTGGAACACCTTGAATCGTTATTAAAGAAAGGTGCAAGCAAAAACTATAAGGATCAATATGGTATCACAGCCTTGCATGCAGCAGCAATCAAAGGGCACAAGAACATAGTATCAATGCTAGTTGAATTTGGTGTAGATTTGGAATGCCAGGACAATGAAGGCCATGTCCCCTTGCATTTGGCAGTGGAGAGTGGCAGTTTAGAGACAGTTGAGGTGTTGGTCGGCAGAGGAGCTAATGTTAATGCCAAGAGCAACCGAGGTGCTACTCCACTCTCCATGGCTATAGCACTTGGCTACACTGACATCTCAGAGTTTCTTGTGAGCAGGGGAGCCTCCTCTTCTCCTCCTCCTCCTCCCTCCTCTTTATAATCCATCAAACATAATAAAGTTGCCTAGCATTCTGTACAAGGCCTAATTCTACATGATTTTCAACATGCAAATTGTCAACTTGTATACATCAATATATGACTATTGACTAGCTTTATAAGGGAATTGGATTTTGTAGTGAAAAATTAGTTATCTCATGATCTGCAGATGCATTTTTCTTAATCAATTTGGCATGTGTTCTGATGTTATTGTAAGAAATTGGATTTGACCAGAGAGCATATTTAATATAGTGAATCTTTTAAGGGAAACAAGTAAACTGCTAGTGTTGTTTCAATTAGTTACAGTATGATGCGCATGGCAATTTTAGTTGCATATAAGGGAAATCTATCGGTGAATTGAAGCTATAGAAATTGCTTAATCTGCATTGGAAAGAGTTTTGAGTAATGTTGGTATATGGGTCCTCTGCATTTGAATTTTGAAGTGTGTTCAATGAATTCCTATGCTGAATGTTCAGCCAAGTTACACTTCCAGAATGGGTTTGTGCAATCGCAGAATTCCATATCACAACCTAATCTAAAAGATCCCAACTGTTTCTGCTTCACACTATTTCATTTGCCTTCAGAGCAAATCCTAGTCCCACGTAACGCCTGCCGGGCTGTTCTGGAGCTTTATGTTTCATTTCATGGAAATGATGAGTCTTCGTACTCAAGTCCACTAAGTTCATACCTGAGAATGAACAATATCTCTTTGCAAGGTAATGGTGCTTCAAGAGAGGTATTTTTGACAATAGATGGGGCTAGTGTAGGCTCATAGTTTTGTTGACTGCTGGGATTAATTCTTTGTTTTGGAAACCAATTGTTGCTATTGGTGCTTTCAATCTCCCTTCTTATGATTTTGAGTTGACACATTTCTTAGAGAAGGTTTGGACGGTGAGGTTCATGAGTTTGGGGGTTGGAATAGGCAATGTTATGCAAATTTGCATATCTGGTTAGATAAAGGCTCATCCTCAGTCGCAGCTGGAACTGTGGTTGCTCATAATCCTTCTCTTGCTTTACGAAACCTGGAGCTTAAGCAGCTTGACGGGTCATTTGAGATGAAAGGGAAGGGAAGCAGTGAATCCAAGGGATGGGGTATCTCAATTGCAGGGAACCTAACACTCTTATTGTATGGGAGTTCAGGTTCCAGAGCTTTATAAAATTTGAAAACAGTGCAACTTACAGATTTGTTAAACTGAAAATCAAGGTACTCAAAGAAGTGCAGGTATTAAATGACGGGAGAGTTGCTTAAACGCGTTATTGTTAAAAGGAAATATTCTCTAAACGTGATCATTTCAACTCTATCAGGAAGAATTGTTGCAATTGTTTCCCATGCTTTTGAGGAGACATGGTCGAATGACAAAAACTTGTCAGACTAATGACAATCTTAAGAAAACCAATGGATGGATGCCGACTGTGGAGCGGCAGCCTAGTCTTGCTGGTGATTCAAACGCTAATCAGAGGTTGATTTACAAGGATGAGTCGATTTGCTACTCCGGGACTGTTGCAGATACGCATGGCATACTCTCTGCAGATGATTTAAGCTCTGGTTGCATCTCTAGTTCCTAAATTATCTTAGCCTATGAGTCTTCCACCACTAGTATTATATCACCCATCCATTGCAGCTGAGAATTTATAGTTTTAATGCTGTCTGCATGAAACTGATGTTTCTGCAGGATTATCTTTATCTTAGCGTTATTATCTAAATGATTGTAATTAGTTAGCAATTATATGACTGTTTACAAACTGAAACCCAGCAAACTGGTTTTGGGTCCCATCTGTTAATTTTAGAGAAATTTTTTTAATATAGTTTTTAAGATTCTTGGACCCATCTGCTTTTCTAACTGCTATAACTAACGTGCAACTACCTAGCTCTCCTCCAGTTTCCCCATTGCCCAACTCAAGAAGAAAAATGGAAAGAACTTCTCTTCTGCTTCTGCTTCTCCTTCTCCTTCTCCTCACAGCCATTTCTTTTCCACTCACACTCCCAACATCTCCAGACCATTTCTTCAGGCCATCATCAGCTAAACCCAAAGCCACTCTCTCCCGACCCAAATACAAAGAATTCTTCGAACTAATCCATCCTCTACCGTCTGATCATTTGACCCCATCATGCGCTCTCCACATCGTCCACCACACCTTCGGCAAAACCGTCAACCGGCCTCCCTACTCCACCCCTTACTCTCCACCCTCCGATTGCCCCCCTCCTTGGCTTCACGTCGCTCTGGAATTTCGCACCAAGTCCCGAGGCGACCAGTATGATCGCATCTCTGGCTTGTGGCTCGGCGGAGCTGAGCTCCTCCGCAGCAGCACCGTCAAGCCTACAGAGTCTGGAATCTCTTGGACAGTTCGAAAGGATATTACTCGTTACTCCTCTCTCCTCGTGAAGAGAAACATCAACTTCACTATCATGCTCGAAAACGTCGTTGATAACATCTACACCGGCGTTTATCATGTCGACGTCACCTTTTTCTTCTACAAGGAAACCGCCGTTAGGGCTCCGTTAATCGGGGGTGATCACATAAGCATTTTCCCACAAAAACAAGGCCTAATTGGAGGTTTTGCGGCGAAGGATGTATATGAATCGCCGGCTGATTTGATAATTCCAATATCTGCATTTCATAATAGTAAAGGTTATTGGTTTATAATCAAAGGGGATTCAGATGTTCATTTCAGGAAATTGAGATTCCCAGCCAACACACGCAGAGCCGTTATGGAATTGTACGTGTCGTTTCATGGAAACGATGAGTTTTGGTACTCTAATCCATCGAATACTTACATTAGAATGAACAATTTGACTACTTTGCGAGGGAATGGAGCATTTAGGGAGGTTTTCGTGACAATTGATGGGATGTTTGTGGCCTCAGAAGTTCCATTTCCGGTTATTTTCACCGGCGGGTTTAATCCTTTGTTTTGGGAACCTGCAGTGGCTATTGGTGCATTTGATCTTCCCACTTACGACTTCGATTTGACGCCATTTTTAGGGGTTCTTTTGGATGGGAGGGATCATGTGGTCGGAGTTGGTGTTAGTGATGGCATTTCTTATTGGCTTGTTGATGCTAATTTGCACCTTTGGTTGGATACTGGAGCAGCTAGTGTAGAAGCTAAATCTGTGGTTTATCAGAATCCTGGTTCCTCCATCAAACGACAAGAAGAGTTTAGAGATCTTGATGGGTCGTTTGCAATCAAGGGAACAAGGAAAACACAGCTAGTGGGTTGGATCAAATCGAGTGCAGGAAATCTTACTACTTCTGTTATGCATCAGTTTAAGTTCAGGAGCTCTATAAAGTATGGAAGGAATGGGAATTATAAGCATGCTAAACAGAATATGAAGTCTACTAGAGAAGTTAGAGTGATGAATGAAATGGGAATGTTGCTTAGTCGTGTAACTATGAAAAGAAGGTATCCTATCAAAGTGGTCACTTTGAAAATCCCTGGAACAAAGAAGAATACCTATATGTTGATTACAAATGTTTCTCATTCTTTGATTGACCACTGTTCAAATGGGAAGCTTTCGAGCTTTGTTCACAACAATCAGATTGCTAATGGTTGGATAGAGGTTAAGGATCATGATGTTATTGCAGGCGAAGCTA
Source organism: Hevea brasiliensis (assembly GCF_030052815.1). Lineage (NCBI taxonomy): Eukaryota > Viridiplantae > Streptophyta > Magnoliopsida > Malpighiales > Euphorbiaceae > Hevea > Hevea brasiliensis. Next base: position 100,079,543 of record NC_079500.1, read on the forward strand.
TCACTAACCAAACTTTAACTTGCAGGGATGATTCTGGTTGCTATGTCCGTACTGTTGCAGCAATCGATGGTAGCCTTGTAATAGACAATTCAACCTTTGCTTGTCCATCCTTTATTTAATATTCTTTGGTAATGATAGTTTCAATTTAGGTTGGTAATTATAGTTTCAATTTAGGTTGTTTTTGCTCCAAAATCTCCAAATAATCGGTGCCCTCTGTATCTGATAGTGTATTTATCAATCTTTTGTGTAGCGTAATTTCACAATATTTTAGTAATGCTTTTTTCCCAGTTTCTGTGCTTTGAGGGGATGCTTTACTTGTTTTGGCCCTGTCAAAATCCTTAATCCTTGAACAAAAGAACAGTCGAGGGACCCTCTTGGGATAAGATAGATTTTTTATACAGTAATCACAGGTCATGGTCATCGTTGTATATGGCAAATCATAACTTGATAGTTAGAGATGATTAGTCAGAAACTATTGATAATTGGCTAGATGGAGAAATAAATTTTGTCATGATTTAAGGACAAGATTTCTTGAAATTATTTAGAAGCTAATTAACAAGGATGGCTTTGCTAGATATGAAAGCCAAAAGAGGGCATACCAGGAAGTTGGGGAGTCGGAGTTATAAGCACTTAATAATGCCAAGAGGCTCCCCATGGATGAAGCTTCAATGAAATTGCATATTGTGTGGATTCTTCAGGTCTGTGGTTTTAACCTGAGGATGACAGTTGTAGAAGGAGCAAATCCACAGGAAATTGTATCAATCAGAAATATGCCAGGTTGTTGCGCTCTTGAATTGATTGTTGTGAAAAAAACAAACGCCCACTAACCTGAGGATGACAGTTGTAGAAGGAGCAAATCCACAGGAAATTGTATCAATCAGAAATATGCCAGGTTGTTGCGCTCTTGAATTGATTGTTGTGAAAAAAACAAACGCCCACCGTGGGGCTCGAACCCACGACCACAAGGTTAAGAGCCTTGCGCTCTACCGACTGAGCTAGACGGGCTTCTTGTTTTATATTGTAAGATCAAAATATTTACAAAGCTCATGGATACTTGCATTTCAGAGGGAAATTTCAAGAAGCTATGTGCAATAGAAACTTTTGGAGGCCACAAGTAACAAGCAGAAAGGAAAGTGATCGACGATCCTTCTAGAAGAAATTAACAACATGAACTACTTTATTAATTTGCTTAGACTAGGAGGAAAATTTATTGAGAAGAAAAAAGAGAATTACTCAAGAAAACGAAAGTTCAAGTACAAATTAAAGAAATGGGTCACCCCCATGAGTCTTTAATCTTTATTTCTGTTATTTTCAAAAGAAAATGAGATGGTGACTCGAGGTTAATAAAAGTTGCAAATACATGATGAGTTTGAAACTAATTAATTAACACTAAAGAAAAATAAATTAGTAGGTTGGAAAGAGAAAAAAAAAATCATCTAACTATTTATGTTTTTAGATCATTAATATTTCACTATTTATTAAATCTCAATTTATTTTTATAGAAAATAACTTATATATAAAAAATATTTTTTAAAAAAATTATTTATTAAAAAAATATTTTTTATGAAAATATTTTTTATTATTTAATTATAATATTAAATTAGTGATATTTATTTATTTATATTATATATTTATAAGTATTTTTATATTTTAATAAATTATCAAAATTTAGAAGATGACTTTCTTTAAATTTTTTTTAAATGGTTTAATTTTCCTTACTATTGATTTGTTTTTCCAAGTATTTCAAACACTAAAAAATGAAGAAAATGCTTTCTAAATATTTTTCACTAAACAAATAGAGTCTAAAATTAATCTTTAATTAAGATGAAATTAAAATTAAAATCGAGAGACTCTACAATTTAATTTTGATCTCTTTAAATTATTATATTGAAATTAATCTGGATCAGATCAACGATAATGATTAATGTTGTAGACATATTTTTGCTTTTATCAATTAATTAATTAATTAATTATACTTCATTGATCTCATAAACAACTTGATCAAAAGTAGAGCTTAACTTTTTAACAATCTGATTTATGTCCTTTGATTATCTTAATCATAGAGCAAGCGTTACTCTTATTATTATCATTATTATTATTACATAAAATTTTATATATAACATGAAGTTTATCTTCATAATCCGATTACAGTCATGTTTTAATTCGAAAAGGAAAGGAAATCTCTCTCTCTCTCTCTCTCTCTCTCTCTCTCTCTCTATATATATATATATATATAGATACTTGCACTTCCACTCTAAAGTTACACCCGTTCTAGTTCATACCCTTTTTTTCTGTCTATAGAGTTGATATCACAGCAACTATGGCAAGCATTTCACAAGTGTCAGGACTAGATGCTCTAGGCCTAGCGAACATGATCATATCAGCAGCGAGAAACGCCACCACACACCGGAGAAACTGCGAGCAGCTCGCTGAGCACGTAAAGCTTATAAGTAACTTGCTAGAGAAGTTAAAATCGACTGACTTGATGAACCTGCCAGCTACAAAAGAACCTTTGGAGGCCATGGAAGAGGCTTTAAGAAAAGCACTTGATTTGGTGGAAAGCTGCAAAGATAAGAGTTATCTTTACATGCTTGCTATGGGGTGGAATGTGGTTTATCAATTCAGGCAAGTTCAGGCTGAGATCGATCGGTATCTCAAGATTGTGCCTTTGATTTCTCTTGTTCATGAGTTCAGGATGCAGGTATTTTATTATATGCTTAATTTTACTCTTTATTATTATTATTTTTTTCAATTTATGGGCACTAGACACTAGAAGATAGCTGAAAGCATCAGTCTTTGAATTTTTTGCCATTTTCTGGGAAGACGTGCAAGATTAATTTTGTCTTTTGTTTTCTTCATTTGACCCATACTCATGCTCAAATCAAGCTGTAAAAATTACTTTAATACTACTGAATTAGGGTATATTAGTAAAATAATTGTTTTTTTATTGTTATTTAATGGAGGCACAAAGGGCAGGCTACAATCGGTGGGCTACAGTAGAAGGTAGCCCTCTCCCTTTATTGCCGGCCGATAACGAGATTTGGACTTGAGACCTTCCGACTTCTTACATTTTTAGGCCTAGAAAGACCAAACAGACTACCCTGCAAAGAGAAAAATTCCAAGTAATTCTTAGTCAGTGTCTTAAATGTAAATAGAGAAAAATTCCTGCGTTCCAGCATACAGTTTACTGTAATCTTGACCATTGATATTAGTTGGGTGGTCCATATATGTATTTTTCTTTTGGGCTTCCAAGAACAAAGAAGTATGATCCCCAGAATATTCTAATCTCTAAATAATTTGTCAGCAGTTTTTATTGAATTATTATTATTTTTTTGAACAAATATGGATTATTGTTGATTTGACAGAAAAATAATGCAGTGACAAATATTCAATCTTTGCTTGCAGAATATAAAGGAAGGCCTGCAGGCCATTGAAGAGGATCACAGAGAATACACTCTGGAAGAAGAGGATTTAGAGGCTCAGAATGTGATACTGAAACCTGACAGGACAAACAAAGACGCCAACGTATTGGAGAAGTCACTGTCTCGGCGATATCCTAACCTGGAATTCTATGAGGCTCTCCAAGAAGAGAAAGAGAAGCTGCATATTGAGCTGCAAAAATCAAGAACAATCAATGATCCGAATCAATGTCGCGTAATTGAACATCTCATTGAGGTCACAGAAAATGTTGTCAATGCAATTCCTCAGAAGAAAGTCACTAAACTTATTGTCAATGAACCAACTTACATGGTATCCGGGTAAGTTCTTCTGAGACGCTACAGTGAAGCTTTCTTCATCAGGGCTTCTGTGAAAAATGCTCTTATGGAGTGACCAGGGAAATTCTACTTCAGGTTCATAACCAATGCAAAATCCAGCTATGAAGACCTGAAGCCTGATGATAAGACACAATCTGAGTGGCAGGTTGACCTTTTTGATTGTTGTGAGGAGCCTTGTTTGAGTGAGTTCCTGTAATCTTTTCTTATCTAAATTTAATATAATCAGGATTTTCCAGGAACATGCAGGGTATAAAAAGGATGTTCAAGCTTCCTGCATTACAGGCTCCAGAAAGAGTCAGATATATGTAATTTTCCTTTAGGTCCATCGATTAAGTTTTTATAATCTATATATTAATTTCTCTGGTTTTCTGATATAGGCTTGAAGACCTGCATCTATCCATGTGGCACATTTTCAAGGATAGCCAATGTTGTGTCGAAAGGGGAAATATGTAAGCTTTTCTGATAAAAATATAAAGCAAAGTTATCAGGAAGTGCTAGTTATCTTCCCAAATAACAGATTTTACTGCATAATTCTCTCAGTTTAAATTCCTCTTACACCTTTTCTTGCGTAAAACAGCTCGTGAGCGTGCAGTGAATGATCTAATGGCGTATGCCATCTTCTGTGGATGCTGCTGTTACACCTGCTGCATAAGGAGAAAAATTAGGCAAATTTTTAATATAGAGGTATTTTTATCCTCTATTGTGGAAGATATGAAAATCCTCCTTTTAAATGTAGCAGTTCCTAACCATAAAATTTTGAACAAATAGATAGAAAATGCGGAAGCAAAGCATTTGCTACTCTCTTGTATCAAGTCCTGACATAAAAACTTGTACAAGGATATATAAATTGAGACTTGAGAGAGTTAATTTGCTTGAATGATTATGAATTTATGATCATAAAAGAATCACCACCGTGTGCAGGGAGGTTTGTTTGATGACTTCTTAACTCATCTTATGTGTTGCTGTTGTGCTATGGTTCAAGAGTGGAGAGAGCTTGAAGTCAGGCGCTTTGAAGGTTTGAGCAACAAACTTCGATTTCCTAACATTATTGGCTATTTGTGTTTAGAGTTTTCAGCTAATAATGCACTAGATTTCTCATATAATCCCATTTATAATCTGAGTTTTAATGCCAATAGAATCTCTCTGATAAATCCCTTTCTGTGCAGGCTGCCAAGGAAGAAAGATGATTCCTCCCCCTTACCAATACATGAAACCGTGAACCACGATCCCTTCTCTCTTAAACCTCTTCATCTATGTTTTGATGGTTCCATCAAGGGTTTGAATCTTGAAGTCGTCCTTGTTAAGAAAATTTTATCTGAATACCACTCCCGACCTGAATGTAGATTAGTCCCATTCATATGTGCGGATGGGGATACTGCGTAGTTAATTCAAAAAAAGAAAAATACATGCAAAGACCAAAATTTTGCTGTCTACTTAATTAAGAACAGTTTTGTATGCATCTAATATACTCTTAAGATGGACTTTTAGCTTAAATACACTCAAAATTCTACGTGATATTGTGGCATCATGCATCATCAAACGATGGTGTTCATGTTCTCTACTTACCTTTCTCTTTTTTCCTTCTTTTTGTTCTAGGCATGAGAACCTTTCCCAAGGGCAGTTGGTACTAAATTACCAACTCAGACAGTTCAAAATAATTCCTTGGACAAAATTGGAACTACAGAATTATAATAACGTGAAACCCATTTCTACTCAAGTACAACAACAGTTCAAATTCCAACACATGCCAAAATTGTTTGTTAATTCATTATTCTAGAAAATCAATGGAACTTCTAGTCAGTGCAGGAAAGAGGTGGATCCAAAAGCCACTAGCCAGTCTGGATAGATATGTGATTTACAAGGAGCACAACATATCAAGATGAAAGGAGTAACGTGTTCAAGTCCTGCCTCAGAAGTATCAAAGCAAACTACCATATCTGAATATGAAGTGAGGTCAGTGAACTTGCGCAGTCAGAGAAGCAATGTCGATATTGACGATAGGACCAATCCAGGTGGAACTCTGCTAAAAGGAAGAGCTGCCCTTGGCTGAAAATTACATAAAAAATGGAGTGCCAATAAGGAAAAAGTATCATGTAAGAATGGTTCTCCATTTGTTTCTTGAATAACAAACTATAAATCAGCTTTGGTAGACTGTGTCTCATCTCTCCCCAATGAGAAGAGCCGGTGAAACAGTAGCAATAACTTACTAGTTTCAAACTTCTGCTCTGGTTGTTCCAGTTTCTTAGCGCAGATTGTATTATAGTCATGCTTTAAACGAGGACCAACTATCATGTCCTGAAGAAAGAAAGAGAATGAATCTATAATGAGCATAAGAGAGTGACTCTATCAATATACTCTTTTAGTTGAATGAATCTAATACCTTAAACTCTTCAAATGGACAGAAATCAGAATTATTGCAACCCTATTCACAAAAACACAAAAAATTAACATCTAAAGTATATATAGGTATAGATCAGAAATTAATAAAATCACAATCAGATCAATTGGAAACAATTGATCAATTGGACCAGAAAAACATACTGGCATTGTAATGGGACGTTCATTGTGGAGTACTTGGATGAAGTACTTGCTTGAAGGATTTGCTGGACAACTGTGAAGGACCAGTAAGTTGTTGCCAGCAAAAGGTGCTACCATGCTGCCCCACCAATTTCTACTGTGGGGAGGCCTTGGAGGAAGTTCCAAAGGTTGTTCTCTCTGTATTTTTTCAAATTCTGAAAGATTCCAAGGAATAAATATTTGGCATACAGCAGAAGTGACACATACATAGATTTGGCTCATAAAATGCGGATTCCATAGACAGAAGCACTCACCTGATTGTTCAAGAAAAAGACCAAGTAGACATGTGAAAGGAACCAGCGTCTCTGCATGTGCAAACCGTAGTCTTGCCTTCTCGTAACTTCCAGGAGCAAGTTGTTCTAAACGAACAGAATGCAGTAAAAATAGAGCTCTAGACTAAATAAGAGGTCATTGGCAAAATATCCTTTTACAAGGTGAACTGACCATTAGTAGAGAAGGAAAAGTTTACCATTGCTTCCCCCTAATTTCAAGCTAGCTATGTAAAAGACTTCAAATTACTAGATTTGCCTATTTCTTAGAAGGCAAAACACAGATATCTGGGGAAAAAATAATACAAACTAAATATAGCACCCAATGAAAGCTGCAACATGAAAATTTAACAGAAATATAGTTTCCCCCCCTCTTCTCTCTTTTTCATTAAAAATGAAAAATCAATAACTAATCACATCCCTCCCTTTTTGTTGATAAGCTATAAATAACTAATCATATCCTAATTATTGACAGTTGCTAAAGTCAAATCTCAAAATAAACATAATATACAAATTTAGAAACATACATGAATGTTCAAGGCTTCAAGCCTTCTCCATCCAAAAGAGATGTGCAGCAATAAGACTTAAAGGCAGGCGCACCAGACATGGCATAAAATACAAAAGAAGACTACATATACACACAATCCTTTGATGACGTGTATTACCTTCTTGTGCCTTAATAGCTTGCTCCATGGACTGAACAACATCTTTAAGCAATGGCACTCCCATTCGATAGTTTATTGATTTACCATAACCCTTCAATATAAACATCTCCAAGTCATCTGTCCATTCCAGCAAAGCCACCTAATCATTGAAATTTTTTGCAAGTCAATATCCATAAAAGAATGAAAACAAGCATGATTTGTAACTTGAATTTTCTGACTAGCATTCCTGTGTTCCCTAATAAAGATTATCCATTGCATACTAGCCAACACTCATTTTCTTAAGCTAATCAACCATGCATTTAACCTTTTAGCCATCCAACGTAAAGCACCAAAAATTAAGAAGTAACAAAATGATCATGCTCAACAAATGTTGTGTTAATGACACACACAAGATTTGCTGTCTGCATAGTTTCACACAGCATATTGATTGTCATCAGAATAACCCCTGCAGAAACAAGAACAAAAATTAGCAAAATAAAAAAAAAAAAGGTTAAATCTGATCTACCTCAGAAGGATTGAATAGACCACACGCTTGATCTGTTATATCCAACAAGGATGCTTCCTGCCAAATTGAAAATTCAAGGGGATATTGAAAAGCAAATGTCAGCTCAAAAGCCACAACTGAAATTCAGGAATCATAAAAGAACTACATTTTTTTATAATAAAAATTGCAAAATATTGCAGAAGAAGCTACCTGTTTACAGAGAAACCATAGAGAAGAAGTGTCTTGTCTTGTAAAATTAAGCTCATAACGGCTCACTAATGCAGCTGTAATTTCATCTAAAATAGGTTCCTTAAGGTTATCAACAGCTGGCTCTTGGCTTTTCCTAAAAGCCTGCATCCACAGGTTAGCATTTAGAGAAAGAAAATGATAAAAGATCCAGGCACTGCACTGGGCATGAAAATTGCCAAATTCACAAATTCCCAGTCTGTTTCACTTGAATAACTTAGAAGCGATTGACAAAAACTAAAACTAAATCTCAAAAACATCTATTAAAGGAACAACTACTTCAAAGCAACTTCAAGAACTAAATGAAAAGCTCCTCTCCTAGAATTCAGAATTACAGTGCCCATTATTCTTTGTATTAAAAAAAATTAACTAGCACCAGAAAATCATAGTGACCACTCATTAAAGTGAATTCACAGCTCAATTGCATCCAAAAGGACAATTCAATGTGACAGCACTTGAAACAAGAAGGGGAAAAGCATCCAAGAATGTTCTTTACAGGATCAAAATAATATTAAAAATAACCACAACACCATTAAAAACAATAGGAGGAGTCATTACTAAGTTCAAGTTGAAGGTTCCAAAAAAAATGCAGCTATAATAATGAAGCAAATGGTTTTGGCCTCAAAACATGGGACGACCAAAAGAAGGTGATGAAAAAAATGAACCTGACAAAAATTGGTTATTATTTTCTTCTGATATCGTAGAAATTTTAAATTTAGAGTTCAAGCAGCCATATTAAATTAGAACTCATAAAGATCATCCACTTAGAATTTAAGAGTTATGTCTTTGAATCCAAACACAAGCAGCCATGACAACTAAAAAGCAAAACCACACAGTTACCTTGTAATTTTCACAACAATCATGAAACCTAAGCATTATATCACTTGCACGGCTTTCACTGCTGACTGCAAAAGCTCGATGATGCCCTGGTCCAAGGCTTCCCTTCTCACTAAACAGCCCCACGCCAAATGCCACGGCACTAGCTGATGCTCGAGGAACCTACCACATTGGAGCAAAGGGGACTAAATGAATTCTTGAAAAAAAATGGACAGAAAATAAGATGCAGTCAGCATTAATGGGGTTGATGTCTCAGCCCCAGAAATGAAGATAACGGTATTCAGTTGGAAGCCCAAGCCACAAAGTCAAAACTCTAAAATCTAAAATAAATCAAAATTGGTATAGAGAGTAAGTTCTGTTATATAAATCTAAAAGTGAATCAGACCATAAGACATGTCAAGTATCTAGAACTGAAGAAGACAACTTAAGATAGAGCTCACCTGGGTAGCCTTTATAGGATACACATCAGGGTGATATTCCTCCTTGAACAAATCTGGAAATCTTTTCCTAATCCTGATTCCAAGATCATATAATTCATCTTCTCCTTTGCTAATCAATTCTCCACCTTTTAATTTGCCTCTCCAAGGAGATTTCCAACCCTGTAACCAGGTCGGAACTTTCTGCAAAGATAATTTCTTTTCCTTGGCATCTCTTATAAGTTCTTCCAAATGAGATGCCAACAGGTTCAACTCTCTCATTCGTTTTTTGGTTGGAGACCGAGTTCCATGTCTTGCCTGAGAAGCCAAAAGCAGAATAAGACTCATAACTAGGTTTTAATAGCATGATAGTAAGTTTCTTCATGCAAGTGATCACTTCAGCAAAACGCAGCACAAGTAACTAGAAAATTTAATCAAAAGAGAAGGCCCCCAAGGTGATGAAGCGAATGAAATAACCAATCAAACAGAGAGTGACAGTGGCAATATAAATGGTAATAAAGAAGAAAACAACTCCTGTTATTGTCTCTCAGGAATAAGAAAACAATCAAACAAGTACAAACTCTAAACTTGTTCATCATGTAATGCACCAATGTCAATGCTAATTAGTCCATCTACACTAACAAACAATTCCACTTTTCCCAAACAATGAAACTAAAGGATTAGTAACTAATAAATGAAGAAGAAGAAAATGATGCAACAATCCAAACATCAGAAAAGAAATAATTAATTACCACAAGGTTTAAGTGGATAGGAGTGCATCCCTCATGAATAATAAACTGTAAAGAGGAACTATTACCCACATCTTTCACAGCACCATATCTGCACCCCATGAAAAAAAAAAGTTCAGCTTCATTAAACAATAGCACAGTACTAGTGATATCCGCTAGTTTACCCTTCAAAATTGAAGAGAGATGAACACAACTACAAATTGTTCTCATCTGAAGCAAAAAATCTTTAATTTTTAATAAAAGGGATCAAAAGCAACACAAAAAAAAAAATAAAAAAAAAATTGCAAATTCACATCAATAACAATCAATTTATAACCAGAGAAAGCAAAACCTAATAACAAAACCGAATCTTAAAGCCGTATTAGAGAAAGAGTGAGACCTTGTTACGGTGGAGAGGTGTTGACGGACATCGAAGGCTTGATCATCGAAGGCTTGATCGGCAATAGAATGCAAGAGTATTGAAAACCAGAAAAGTACAAAAGAGATGGCAGCCGTGGAGGGCTTCATTTTCTCTCTTAGAACAAACCGGTATTGGCATTTCCGAGCTTTTATAGGACTCGGTGCAACCTTCAAAAAGAAGATTCAATTCTTGATATGGTGCCGCGCTCTCTATAGAACGCCGCCGTTTTCTGCTGCGTCCTGATGTTGGGTTTCTTTATTACCGTGCGTGATGCAAGTCACCAAATCACTCACGTGCACGTGGAAAATTACAGGGATAGCTTAAAAGAAATGAAGTATGTTATTATATTTATTTTTGTTTTATTTAAAGAAAATTTATAATTTATCTTATATTATATTTTAATCTTTAAAATTAAAAATTAATTATTTAATCTCTAAATTTTACATTATATTATATTTTAATTTTTATATTTTAAAAAAATTAATTATTTATTCTCTTAATTTTATATTATATTACACTTTAAAGAATAAATAAATTATTTAATCTTTATAATTTTAAAATATAAAATAATTTAATTCTTTTAATTTTAATATTTACAATAATTTTATTTATTAATAAAAAAATTAAATTATTCTATATATTAAAATTATAATGACTAAAATGAAACAAGTACAAAATTGAAAGACTAAATAATATAATATAATCAAATTTTAGTATTAAATAATTAATTTTTAAAATTTAAAAATTAAAATATAATATAAAATAAAATTTAAGGAACAAATTGTAAATTTCTATTTATTTAAAGCAGGCCAAATGGATAATAAGTGGTCGTTCACTTTCTACCAGATGAAAATTTTAATTCCCATGAATTCTTTGTAGATTTAAACCTCTCATTGATTAACCAAAATAATAAAAAAATTCAATTAATATATAATAATAACAATAATAATCAAACCAAACCAAAGTAATGGTTGAATCCAAACAAATCGAGTTCAATTAATTGGAGTCCATTTTGTTGAGCCTTTTTAATTTCTATATTTTCACTTTTTGGGTATATTATAAATTCTATAAACTACACATTAAATTAAAAAAAAAATCATAAAATAAAAAAGTCATAAATTGAAAAATCGGTCAGTTCATATTTTTATATTTAATGAAAAAAATGAAATCAAATTAAAAACTTAAATTTTTAAAAAATATTAAATTTAAATTAAAAAATCAAATTAAATTGATACGATTTAATTTTTCAATTATAATTTATTTTTTCTCACTCCACATTGCCTGTCTCCTAAATTAAATGAAACCTGGAAAAAAATACAAGCTCACCCATTTCTTAGTAAGTCAACAATGTAGCTCAATAGATTGAATTTTATTGTTATTAGGATGCCATTTTAGGTGTCCAATGGTCTTACGCGAATAGCCATAAAGTAATCACAGGGATGTTGATGTTTAGCCTTTAAAATTGTGGACACAGCCCATGAAAACTCAGTTGCTCTGCTGTACCTGCCAAATGTAAACTGTGAGAAAGTCTAATAACCGACTAATTAATACGGCCATTGTTTGTGGCCTGGACGGATTTAAACGTCTAAATGAACCCTGTCAACATTTCATTTTTATAGCCTCAAAGCGAAATCCAGACTTCAGCTTACCTCCCAATTCGCATATATCACAATTGCCTCTCAGGCTCAGCTTTGACCTCAACCCCGATCCCTTTCTCTTTCCAGTGGGCGGCTAGGCGTACCCATGTTGATGGGTCAGCGGTTTTCCTTCCCCTCTCAAGGGAAGGACCAGAACATAACTTTTGCCTCCATGAGTCGAGCACACCTAGAGGTGGCCACAAGTCGATTGCATTTTGTGATCGAGACACCTAAAGTGGTTAATTTAGTTAGAAGTATGGTGATTTGCAGACTGATTGCAGCCAGAAGCTGACATTTTTTACTAGAAAGGGTAACTCCATTAACTAAAATTGCAGCTAGAAGCTGACATCTTTTACTAGAAAGGGCAACTCCATATCACTAAAGAACGATCACATCAATGCAGCTATGCATTAACTAACAGTTCTTGCCAACCACTTGAGCAAAAGGAATACTACAAATTCTCTCTTTGGTCCAAATATGACAAGTGCATTGACTAAAGGATACAGTGGGGACCAAACAAGCAAACAATACCGTATCTCTTACAATTGCTCAATAGAATAGACAAATGAACTGGCAGCAAGAATTTCTTGGACTCCACACACCAGCAATATCAGCGTTGGATACCATATCATGGTCCACGGATGGAAACCACAAGCCCACCAGTGAAATAGATTCATTAATCATTCACTGAATCAAGTAGCATTGTGCCGTTGTCAATAGTTTTTGTGGTTGCATAACAAGAACCATAAAAATTGGGAATAAAAGACATCCATATATTTCAACTACTTTTAAACAGGATGACCATTGTCAAGTACGAGGACTAAAGCACTAAACCCCATTTTTAATGGTCTATCATCTATCAACATCATCTCACGTCTGAGGTAACCAAACCCCCAAAAATCTCTCAACAAAGAACTACTAACCCAAAAAGATAGCATAGAATAACCTTCAAAATGGTACTTAAGCAGCAAATAAGATGTCTCCATCATTATGCAACAACGGCCTCTTCCTCATGAAGAAGCATCTGGTCGAAGTGCCATACTCCTGGTGATCCACCGAAACAAATTTAGAAAACAAAAAAATGCACGGAAAAGCTTATGTATATAAAGGATGAGTATTTGTCCAAGGAAAAATTCATGTATAATAAGATGATGAGAGAACTTTGTTTAAGAGAAATGGTTGTGAAAGAAATGGCTATGAAACAAGATTTTGGGTTCATACCATGCCCTTTGCCCACTCTTCTCAACTGAGCAACATATTCAGAGATTTTTTTGATGGCTTCCACCTGCAAAGGAAACCATCAAAAGGCCAAGCTCAAATTTCAACACATGCATATATCAGTAGCATCTAAGCTGCTCATGATTGCAAAAAAAACAAATGCCCAATGACTTAATGAAGAAGGTAAACACAAAAGTTATACCTGTTCTGCTAAGAACTCACGTTCAACAAACTCACCCAACTGCACATCATGGTTTCGCTCAGCCACCTGTTGGTCAAAGTTGCAATCAAAATGTGATGCCAGGGCTAACAAATATAGCAACTTCAAAACATTTGTTTGAACTAATCATGCATTAAATTTTAAAATACATCTACTTCAAATTTAAGCAAAAACATCTAAGCAGTGAAAATTTCTTACACTGTGTAAGTTCAGGAGCTTTTCATTTGTTAATTTTTCCAGAGACAAAGTAAGCTCCATTGCTGAATAAAGAAAGTTTATCAAGTTAGTGCCAACTAAAAAGATAACAACACTTCACAAGACAACAATGTAATACAGCAAGGATCTCAACTCATTCACTGGTTTTTCAATTGCACAGCAATGCTAGAGGATAAGAGACAAATAATAGTCTTTGTAACTTTCATCAATCCATTAAAAAACATAGACTGCAGAATGCATCTTACATAGAAAACAAGGCCTTTATAAATCAAAATTCCATCAACTTGGTGTAGCGCTTTTCATATTTAGATACAAAAAAGTTAAATCAAAACTCACCATACAATGCATCTCCTTTTTCCACATGATCAAATTCCGAAAGGGGCATTACTATAGACTGCAGCTTCACTTTTCCGCCCCTTTTGTTCTGAAATATTAAATAATCACTAAGGGTTCATCTCTATTACGAAACCACATATCCTACCACAGCCTAAATCGCAAAAGACAACAAATACTGTATATAATTAAGAAGGTCAAAGGTTAAAGCACCTGGTATTTCATCAATTTCTCAGCATGCTCTCTTTCTTCAACACTTGATTCCTTGAAAAACCTGTTTAACAAAGCCACAAGTTATTTTTATCCCCCCCCAAAAAAAAAGAAGAAGAAGACAACTAGAAAATTCGGAGAGAAATCTTTTACTTGGCAAGACCCTTGAGAGCAACATTGTCCCTGTCAAAATAAGCAAATATGGCATGGTACACGTAGGAGACATTGTACTCCACACTGTCCTTCCAAACGTAACACAATCATTAGAAAGATAAACGGATATATAAATCTATATATTAGAGTTCTACTGAAGACATTATGGCACCCACTTTACTCGGAAATGCGTTCTAGGGGAGAAAAAAACACAGACAGAAAGAAATGCAACGGAATCCCAGCTCAAAACTAAAAGAAATATATATGGCAAACAACCACGAAGCCAGAAATAAGACCATTAAACAGTGTAAAAGAAATCCACGAAAATCGAGTTCCAAGTTGCACAAACCAAAGAAAATCACAAACAAAAGAAGCATGAGAAGCAAAATCTATAAGAAAAAACAGTTCAGTATAATAACAAAACGACACAATCAAATCATGAAAGAAACACTAAATCTCGTCCCCTATCAACCGATCATTTTGTTTTTTTGAGCAAACACAAAACAAACAAAATCAAGAAAAACCAAAATTACCCCAAGAAGGAACACTCACTTGATCTGTTCATTAACGGCAGCTTCACACTCATCAGAATACTTCTGTCTAGCAAGAGAAACTTGAGGGACAGTAGGGACCAAACTGAGCTCCTTCTTTACCTCTTCAAAGGGCTCAAAAATAACCCCGGTCAACGGCTTGTCATTTGAACCCTTTGATGCACAGAGAACAAACCCAGTCCCAGTTTTTCCACGAAAAATCGTAGGAGAAAGACTATTAAACGACGAAGAAACAGAGGAAAACAGAGGACCCAGATTGTCTCCATGGGTGCTCAGCAAAGAGAAAGCAGGAGCAGCCTTTAGCAACATATTTTTATGGATTTCTAAAGAAAGCTTTTTGATTATGAAGAAGATGAAAGGATTTGAAAATGGAGATGGAAGAAATGGGTTTGACTCCTGTGCTAGTGAGTGTGTATCTTGTGAGCCTGTGAGACATGGAAGTCAAGATATAGAAAGTGATGGAGGAAGAACGTTGGTCGTTGGATTATAAGACACGTGGAAGGTAATGATTGAGAGGTGGTGCAGTGAAGCGTGGCTGGCTCGTGGCTTATCAGGAGACGGATCGGGAGATCACGTGGAGCAGAGGTGGAGCCAGCAGTAGAATCGCGCAATTCTTATGTGGTCCCCCAAGTTTACGGTTTATTTTTTTTAGGCTTAAACTCAATTTCAAATTTCAATTTAAATTTAATTTAATTTAAAAATTAAGAAAATAAATTTTTTATTTTTTAATTAAATAAAAAAATTTAAAAAATTTAAAAATAAAAATTAAAAAATTAAACTTTATAATATTTTATTTAAATAAAATTAAAAATTTTGAATCATAAATTTTAATATTTAAGTTAAATTAAATTAAAATTAAAAATTTTGACTTAATTTAGATAAAACTTAAAAATAAATTAAATTAATCGAGAAGGCGCTTTTGGGCGTGGAGAGCGTTGACATTGATATGGAGGTAGAGGCGCAGGCCGCAGAGCAAACTTACGAAAAAAGGCGACATTCAATGGCATTGAGAGCGATGTCATCGGCGTCTCTGTCTAACGGTGCGATTGTCCAACCCATATCATAAATCATATGCATTTCTAGGCGAAACTTAAGTCCAGATTGCTCTTCAATAAGGGAATTTAGACTTACGCAATTCTATTCCAATTTTCACTCTATGGGTCTCTTGGATCTCCCAAAATTTCAATTATTTTTGGATATTTTGATCATCTATTTGCTGAGTATTGTGTTAATTTTTTTTTTTAGAATTTATTGGGTTATTTGTTGATGGTTCAATTTTTTTTTTTTAATTTTGTTGTGTAATGTCACGACCCAACCTATGGACCTGACTCAAGATTTAGACTGGCCTACCTAAAGCCCCGAGGCCCGTAGTAAGCCTTAACTATTCATTAACCCAACTCTAAGGCCCATTTGGGCCCAAATTCAAGAAAACAAACTGACAGTCCGCCATAAATGAACTTTCCAACGGAGTTTTCGACTCACCCGACTGTAAACACAATAAATACTCAATTGGGAGCTCGGCTCACCCTCCACATACTCATCAACATAATAAAATAAATGGGAGCTCGGCTCCTCATCCAATCCATCAAACATGCATAGAATATTAAGTTTACAAGTCCAAAATAATAATTTAGTTTACAGACCCAAATCAAATAAACATTTCTAACACATGCGAAATTCTAAGATTTAATAAGTTTATACAAATATTAATAATCGACTGCGAGGAGAAAGCGAGTTAACCTCAAAAATATCCTCCTGTGGCCTGGAAAAATTTTTGAACAGGAGTGAGCGTTCGACTCAGAGAGTAAAATATCAATTTTAACCATAATCTCTATAACTATCTAAAACTAATGCACTCTGTAGAGTGAAATGCAACATCAACAACATTTTCACATCATAACATCAAAAAGGTAATTAGAGCACTCACGCACCCTGTAGCATCAATCATAATATATGGGAGCTGATCCCCTATACAGCTCTCTTAAATCCAACCTGGTGCCAGCGAAGAACTCAAGCCGGACTTTCGCTTAATAAACCAAATCGGGGGTCCCAGTGAAGAACTCAAGCCGTGACTACCTCGAAGGATCGGGTCCCTGAAGAACTCAAGCCGTGACTACCCGTCCTATCCATAGTCCACACCACATCACACGCACACCAACGCACGCACACTGCTCCAAATTACCACAACAACATCATGGCACTTTAACAGTTATCAATGCAACATAAATCGTGCCTAGAGTTTAACTACATAAATATATGCATATAAGTGATGCATGGGCATGCTGAACATATAATAATATCGAAATTACAATTAAAATTAATATTTTACTCACAGACTTGACGGTGGTCACTGAGGCGGCTGGGCGGAGGAAGAAGGCTGTCCCGGCTCACCTGACAATTTTATTACAATCATTTAATAAATCTGACTCAATACAAATAAAGAAAAAGGCCAATACGTCATAAGTCGTGCCGAAAATCCGGCAGAGTCTCCCCTATACCTAAGACCTACCCAACCTGCAAAAGGGCTCAAAACACACTTCTATACTCACAATCCATATATCCACAACTCAATCACATCACACAGCCCCTCCTGGGCCCATCAAATCAGTCATCCATCACAATATGTAAAATTTCATTTTAGTCCTTATAATTAATCATTTTTGCAAAAACTGCCCAAATAAGCTCTAAAAATTCTAAAACTTTGCCCCGCGGTCCTTAGCAATATTACTAAGCTATTGCAAAAAGAATCATAATTTTCTAAGCTACCACGAATATCTTACGGATTTTTAATCCTATTTAAGCACTAGAAAATTACGTAAAAACAAGGTTCGGGTTTACCTTTGCCGATTCCGACTTCTGGAACGCGCTCGGGACATCTGACAATGGGGGGCTAGCCAAAACCTCGGTCCAATTCAGAGACTTTTCCAGTAACGGGTCTGTCTGGCCCGAAATTTGCAGACCCGATCAATTGTCGAATTTCCGCGAATCGAGGATACCTACACGAAGCCCATAACACGGGGGTTAGTACATAAATTTTTCAGAATTTTCTAAGCTCATTTAATGCTCGGAAAAACACTGCGAAGTTCCGTGGGACCCACCGAAAAACGGTGTCAGAAAATTTTGACATTTATATCCCGCGAAGCTCTCGACGAGTGGAGCGCTCTGGTACTCTCGGTTTTCTCGTGGGGTTCACGGTTTGCGAGAAATCTAGCCCAAAAGTCGAAATGGGCTAAAAACTTCCCGGGCAAAAAATTGGACAAACTGCTAGATGGATTTCAGTGTTCTTGGTGTCTATGGAAACCTCTCGTCGAGTAGATGATTTTAGACACAAGACCCGGTCCGATTGGTAGCCGGATCGGCCGGATTTTGGCCGGGGAAGTCGAAACGTCGCATGCGCAGGGGAGGACGTTGGGGCGGCGGTCGGTCGGCTGGGAGGCGGCGCCAGTGAGCTGGGGTGGCAGGGTGAGGTGGCTGGCCGGCGGCAGGGGCAGGAGGAGAGAGAAAAGAAAGAAAGAAGGGGAGGAGGTCGGGACGCGCGGAAGAAAAGGGAAGAAGCAAAAGGGAGCCGGTCCAATTCGACCGGTCCGATTCGATTCGGATGGTCCGATTCAGGTTACAAAATTTTGAATTTTTACTCTGCCTTGTGACAAAAAACGAGGTCCAAAAATTTCGAAAAAATTTCAAAAAACTCAGAAAAATACGTAGACTCCAAATATATTTTTAGTTTTGCCACATGGTCTTTAAATTAATTTTTAAAAATTATCAAAGTTTATATTTTTGGAAAATCGAACCCGATTTTTAAAATCCGAAAAATCTCAAAAAAATTTCTAAAATTTAAATAAAATTAAAATACAAAAAATGCTCATAAAATTTAAAATTTTGGGGTGTTACAAGAGTGATTTCAAACAAATTTTGAATTGAAACTCCCCTTTATATTAACATTTATTTTTATTTAAAAAATTAATTTTAATTAATGAAATATTAAAATTTAAATAAAGCATGATAAATCTTTAATCTTACTTTTTAATCATCCTGTCTTACCCTTGTCAATCATTCTTTGTCTACCGTTCATTTTTCTTAGCATTTGAGTTTTACATGATAATTAAGGAATAAATATATTAAATTATCTTTTATATTATTTAAAAAATTATATTAATAATAGAGATAAAGTTTAAATTCAAAAAGAAATAGTTAATACTTTTTAGGGTCTATTTGGATGGGTGAAAAAAAATGAAATATTACAATAAAAAAAATTTTATGTTTAGAAGTGGTAAATAAATGAAAAGGCAAATGGAGTTGATATATATTTTTATATTTAGGAAGATGTGAAGTAAGAGTAAATTTTATGATGTAAAAATAAAAATAGTCATAACTTTTACCTCCCTCTCTTTACCCTCTTATAAGAAAAATTGAGATTTGAGGGTAAGACTTAACCTTATTTATTTTTATCCTTCATTAATTTACTATTTTAGTATATGTCTCACTTATCTCTTTTTATTTTTATTTATTTCACCCTTATTCAAATATAATCTTAGTTTTTAAATGCAACAGAAATTATGAATAAAATAAAAAACTTAAATACGGCAAAAAAAAAACTTAGAGTTAAAAAATTTTGCAATTTCATAGTTAAAAAAAAAATACTAATTAAATCTTGAACTTATGAAAGATTTGAGGGTAAGACTTAACCTTACTTATCTTTACTCTTCATTAATTTACCTCTTTAGTATATGTTTCACTTATTTCTTTTTATCTCTATTCACCCCTTATTTACCCTCATTCAAATAAAACCTTAGCTTTTTAAATGCAACAGATAATTATGAATAAAATAAAAAATTTAAATATGGTAAATAAAAAATAAAAAAAAAAACTTGAAGTTAAAAGATTTTTGTAATTTTATAATTAAAAAAAATTATTAATTAAATCTTGAATTTATAAAAAAAATTGTGCAATTCAATTTTAAGAAAAAAGTTATCAATTAAACCTTGCATTATTGAAGATCACGCAATTATATGTTAATCATATGAACTATTAAACCCCATTAAATAATCATAAACGAAAAACTATTATATTTACCTCTCAACTTTCACATCAAAAAAATCTATTTTTGCACTGTCCACGATGTATATAGGGCAGCCCTTACCCAATTTTTGCGAAGAACAATAGCTTCAAATGGCATTTCTTGATTTCGGGTAAGGGAGACATTATTCACAGACATTGAAAATATTCTTTATGAGTTTTGAATTAAAAAAAGAAAAAAAAAAAAGAAAAGGACTGATACACAAATAGCAAAGAAAAACGAAAGGGCAAAAAAAAAAAAAAAAATCTTTTGGGGACTGGGATTAAAAATCAAGAGTTGATTGACAATTTTGTAGTTATGGTGGAATTGCACAACCCTCAATAATTGAGGATTTAATTGTCAATTTTTTTAGTGACACAATCCTCAATAGTTTATAGTTTAATTGATATTTTATTTTATTTTATTTTAGGATGTAGTTGCAAAATTTTTAAAAGTTTAGGTTTTTTATTATAATTTCCCTAAATATTTACTAATTTTTGTTAAGTGGGAATACAGATTAGATTAGCTGGAAAAATTAGGAAGATCATGATGGATTATCACCATGGAGTTGAAGATTTACCCATTTGGAATTTGTCATTCTAAAGTTGGTTAGGAAATGTCATGAAGGAATCATTATTTTTTGAGAATAATGAAGGAATCATTATTTAGTGGTGTGGGTTTCATTACTAATAATTTTTGCTTATAATTTATTAATAAATTTATATTCAAATTATTACCTATTAAAATAGCAATTTTTTTTTTAAATTTTAAAATTATGAACATTTTAGAAATATTTTACTATTTTTCATCTGAATGATAAGGTTAAAGATAAGATGAAAATAACATCCAACCTAAGATTTGATTAAATATGATTGAAATGGACAACTTTGAAGCTGACAGACTTTTGTAGTGCTATTCTGTCATTCATTTCATAAAAGTAATCATTCTTTTTATATATGTTTGGATTTTTATAGTGGCTTTAATAATTGATCACTCTTATGTGTACACCATATCAGCATAGATATTTAGAAGTAATTATACACTTTTTTTTTTTCTAGTTGGATTTATTAATAAATAATAACTTGTGGTTCTCTATAAGTAAAAAAAAAAAAAAAAATTAATTTATTTTTCTTTTAATATTGAATCGAAAAGAATATTCTGTCCAGTCCTGTCCACGGGCTCAAACCCACTATGACTCCACTTGCGCAGACTCTTGGTTCGTCAGGCCCACTCTTAGCGCAGAACTGTTTTTTACGCAGGGACGAGACTCGAACCCGAGACTGCACAGATCGTTACGAGGCTCTGATACCAGTTGAACCAAAAAGGATATCCTGTCCAATCAAGGCATCGAAATCCTCTTAAGTCTCGTCCACGGGCCCAAACTATAAAAATGATCGATTAAATATAATTTTATTGATTTTTTTCATCTTTAAGATAAAAAATGTGAGAAGTTTTTAAATTTGAGTTTCTTTACTTACCTACTATAAAATTATTTACTTTTATAATAAGAAAGAGGAATATCTAATACCTAATCCAAAATAAACAAAACAAAGCCTTTTTGGCTACTTCTTTGCAGGGATATATTAGAACTTCTCCCAAGAAGAGTGTTAAGAGCAAAAAATAATCAACTAAGTTCCCTCCATTACAAGATTGCTTTCCTTGTGGACATGCAATCCTCCTAAAAGCAAAGGCCCTTTTGCCAAGCTAGAGTTCTGAAGCAATAGCAAAGCCCAAGGCCCATAGAAAATACACTTTTGTTTTCAGCTGAATGGCTGACCAGCTGCTAATTGATTCTTCTTTGGCCCTTTCTATATGCCAAGTTGTGGTCAAGTTGGCTGGGTCTTGGCACTCCAACAAACCATTTCTTTTGGGTCTCTTGAAATATTGGCCCTTTCAAATCATATCCAATAGTTTTTCTATAGAAATTTCCAATGCAGGGATGTATATTAATTTATAATGATGTCCCACAAAAGAAAAATTAAAGTCTATTAAGTAGGTTCCCCCTCTCATAGAATCCTAAAAAATCAATGGTGTTGTTCCATTAAATTTATCAATTTTGCCCTCATAGTTCACTTGATATATTTTTTAAGTTGCTTATTTAGTGTACTTAGACTAAAAAAATCATTATTTTAAATTTAGTTACAAAATGATTAAAAATTAGAAAATAAATAATAAAAATACCACTAGACTAAAGTAATTTATTTATTGTCATATATAATTTTTCCAAGGTCAATGTCATTACTAACAATTCCATCCTTGAATCCAAAAAAAAATTAAAAATTATATTCATATTACAAAACTTTTATATTTATTACATATTAGTTTTTTTTCAATTATTTTTTTAATAAAAAATTTTCTCCAAAGAAAAATGCATTAATGCTAAATTCACTCTCACATGTAAATTAAAATAGTTAATTATAAAGATAATGAATAGTTTATTAAGTAACAAATATATATACACATGATGGAAAAAAAATTAGAAATTCAATAATTTATAAAATATATATAAAAAAAATTCTTATACGCTTAATTTATTACTTTTATTCTTGATACATATGTATAATATTTCTATCTATATATATGAGCTTATGTGTACTGAAAATATATTGCTTTACTTATTAAATTTTTTGGATTCGCTCTGCCTTAATAATGAACATGTCTGCTTGACAGACAAAGTATATGTTATTGTGTATCACGGAAATATGTAAATTATAAAGAAACAAAATAAATATATAAAATATCAATATTTATGTGATTCACCCTCTTCACATAGAACTATATTTACGGGTATGTCTCCTTTCACTATTAATAAAAGTAAATCATCATTACAAGTTCAAAACTATACAACCCATTAATCTAATTATACCCAAGAGAACTCTTATAAAAACTTGCTCATAGTAAATATATTAATTAGTCATCTTAGTCTCCTCAAGACATAACACAATATAGTTACAATAATCCAATATATTTACTACTTTAACTACTACATTAGAAAGAGTGTTTTTAACTATAATAAACTATAATATGTCCTTTCTCAGTGAGTGACAACCCCACATCCTGAGCTAAAAGCCGTTCTCTTCAATGAGCGAAACCACTCGATAAAATCAAATAACTTTTCCACAATACTCCTATTTATAGGGGTCCCATTCAATTTTATAATAATGCTAAAATAAGAGTCTTACTTTATTTAGGAAATAATCTTGCATCCATCTTATTGAGTAATATTTTTCACTTAAATTAAAAAATGTCTCTCCCAATCTCATTAAGATTTTGAATCATAAAATAAAAATTCTGTCACATAAGCTAAATTAAGCTATAGATCTTACAATGAGGCATAGCTTGGCATTGAGATTACCAATTAATTAAAAAAAAAAAAAAACAAGTGATGAAAAGTCTTAATTACAAAAAAAAAAAAAAGGACAATATTAAGATGATAGAAAAGAAAACCATGCATCTCGAAAATGAATCTTTGATTACCATGCCCGAAGCTCATTTAATGCAAAATGCATTGGAGGTCTCATATGTTTTTATCTTATATTAAGGTGGTGAAGATGTCTGTTGTTTTCCCTTTAATTTATTTGCTCTCAAACTTCTAAAAATTCCCAGAATCGAAACTAGGTTCTTTCCTTCGCAGTACCTTGGTCTCACTCTCCATCTCATCTTCCTAGAGCTTAGGGTTTTGAAACTCATATATTTCTAAACAATTAATTAATTAATATCACTATATCTTTTGGGGCACTTATCGTTCTGATTCTTTGTTAATTAGTTAGGGTCAAATTTGCCAATTTTAGACATTGAACATGAATCAATTGAAAATTGAAATCGACAATTTTAATTTATTGATTAAAGGATGTGAGATTGAATTGCACATTTCAATTTTGATTTATTTTAATTTAATCACAGTTAGATTTGATTTTGATTATTCTAATGATTGAAATTTCAATTTTCATCTCATTAAAAGGACACTAGTGGAAAAATAAGAATAGGAAGTTATATCTATCCGTCTTCGTATTATATAAATTTTCATATTAGACAAAAAAATTTAATTTTTAGATTTATTTATTTTATAAAAAATAATTTATATATAAAAATATAGTGAAAATATTTTGTAATGTTAAATAAACAATTCAGAGCATTAAACTCTTGTAACTTTGTTATTAGGTAATTAAGTTAGTTGACATCCACAAGAATTCAAGAACTTGGTGTAAGTTGCATATCGTCTGTAGGGGAGAAACTTGTCACTGCAATAAGATGCGAAACTCCATATATCAAAGAGAGAAGGGGGTGCTCAAAGCAGTAGCAGCATCATCCTATAGAACAAAATCAATAGTCAATTCTTCAAGAAACAGCATAATATATAATTAATGATAAATAATTAAAATAGGTTTGATTGTAAAATCATAAGAGACCAACATACAACGATAGAAGTGCTGTTTTATTTTGGAAGACAGGAAGAGAAGCGTGGAATCATGTGAGGAACATTAAATGCATGCAAGAAATTAATAGTTAGGAACTACTTAGGGTTTTACAACTCTTGCAAGTTTCAATATTAACCTCTCTAGAACTTGAGTTTCATTTTAATAATCCCTACACCTTAAGTTGATGTCAGGGTCTCATTAATTTCTTGGCGGGGTTTCAATTATCATCAGTAATCTTCATTAAATCTCTGGTTTGAGTAATACCCATTTCTTATTAATATTGTCTTATTATATAGTCATTATTTCCAACCATATATATAATCCATATGGCTCATGTGAGGATGAGTCCAAAGAGCTTAGCTTCAGTTCTGCCAATGTATAAAGATTCATTGATTATAAAATTAATTTGTAAATAATTAATTTGGATAATAATGAAATATATAATTCAGAATCTAATGCAATATATTGTTAGTTTCCTAGAAAAGAAAGAATGACAATTGATAGAATGTGATGTGAGTTTATGTATACACAGTAACCTAGCCGTGACTGATGAACTTCCAAAATGGAATGGTCTTAACACATTTTACTTGTTTTATTAGAAGTGGTTTCCAAAAAAAAAAAAAAAATTCAAGTTGAGTCTGCCGGCATGGATAGTGATTGAATAAGACTAGCTCTTCACGAGACTTAGTATTTGTGGCCGCCAACCAATAATAATTTCAAAAATTAAGAAGATATTTAGGAAGAAGTTGACCCATTCATATTGCCAATTTCTTATAATTAGGTTCTAATTAATTTCCTTGATATGGTGTATCTAAATGACAAGTGACTTAAATTTTATATATCTAGTCTAAAATCTCAACGAATATGAAAATAACTTAAAAAATATAGCAAATATTTAGCATATGATAATACAATATCTTCCTTTATATAGGGACTCTCACACATCTGTTGAAAGAGTGATATGTTTTTACTTATACAATATTAACTAAATAGAAATTGTATATATTAAATTGTTTGTTGATTAGTATCTATTCTTGAGATAAATATTATTAGCATAATTACAGCAACTATTATTCTTGTCTAAATTAGCTCATATTCTCATTTATAAATAGATGTAATATCTCTGTAAATAAGACATAGATAAATACATAATCCTTTCTTTTATTACTTGTATTCTTTCTTCTAACATGGTATCAGAGCCGTAAAGCTTTTAGTTCTAGTTTTTGGAGTCTCTCTTCTCTCTCTACAACCTATTCTGGTTCATTCTTTCATTCCTGTTATTATACCATTTTTTTTTCTCCTCATCTTGTTATCAATGGAGAATTCTGATATTTCAAAACCTATTGCAACAGTTCTGACTGGTTCCAACTATAATATTTGGATTCAAGAAATTAAAAGTTTTTTGATAGGTCTCAAGCTTTGGCGTATTGTTATCGGAGATATCACTACGCCGACAAGAGAGAACAATGAAACTGATGCAAAATTTGCTGACCGTCTTGAGGATTGGGATAGTAAAAATCATCAGATCATCACTTGGTTTCGCAATACCTCTGTCTCGTCCATCCACATCCAATTTGCTAATTATGACTCTGCAAAAGAAATCTGGAATTTTTTGGCTAATCGATATCAGACCACTGGACTTGCCCACTATTATCAGTTGTGGATTACTCTTCATAATCTGAAACAAGAAGCAGATCAATCTATGAATGATTTTCGCACCCAGGTCCAACCCATTTGGAATCAAATATCTTAGGCCAAAATCAGTGAAGATCATCTTCATCTAATTCAAGTTCTAATGGCTCTTAGATCAGAATATGAGGCTGTTCGAGCGTCCCTGCTACATCGAAATCCACTCCCATCATTGGATACTGCTATTCAAGAGATTATTTTTGAAGAGACTTGTCTCAGTTTGGATAAAACTCCTCAATTTGAAACTGCTCTTGCAACTACTCGATCCTCACATCAGAAATCTGGCAATCAACTCTGTAAGAATTGTAATCAAATTGGTCATGCTTTTGTATATTGTCCTACTATAGAATGCAGATATTGTCATGGTTACGGTCATATTCTTGAACATTGTCCCACACGCCCTCCAAGACCAAAGGAGGGCATTCTAAATTTAAGAATGTCTCAAAGCCTAGATCTTCCTCTGTCACTGCTGTTGCTGCTACTGAGGGTTTTACTGCCATTACCATGAGTGATCTTGAAATACTATTCAAATAGGTTATCTCTTCTAATTCTCTTGTTGCCATGTCTGCCACTCCGGGTAATTCTTATTGGCTTTTTGACTTTGCATGTTATAATCATATGACCACTAATCTTAAATTCTTGTCTTCTGCAAAACCTGTATCTTCCTTACCACCAATCCATACTGCAAATGGTACTGAAATGAACATCACACATACTGGTCATGTGTCTACCTCAAATATTCGTCTCCCTGACACCTATTATATCCCTAATTTGGCACTCAATCTTATTTCTGTTGGTCAGTTGTATGAAAAAGGACTAAATGTTATTTTTTCTCCCCATGGTGTCCAGGTACAGAATCCACAAATGGGACAGATTCTTGGGGAGGGTCGCAGAGTGGGTCAATTATTTGAGCTCGATTATTTGAGCTTGCATCTTTACATCTTCCTCAGAGATTTGTGTCTGCAGCTACATTCCCTAATTCTTCCATTTACCAATGGCATCTTCGTCTTGGTCATGCTTCTGCCAGTAAAATTCAACCTTTAATTTCTCGTGGATTATTAGGATCTACTAAGTTTGAGTCATTTAATTGTTTAAATTGTCAGCTTGCAAAACAACCTGTATTATCTTTTTCTCATAATAATACTACTTCAGACACTCCTTTTGGTTTAATTCATTCTAACATTTGGGGTCTTTCTCCTATTTTTTCAATAAATGGTTTTCGTTATTTTGTGATATTTATTGATGATTATTCTCGGTTTACTTGGATATATTTTTTGAAACATCGATCTGACTTATCACAAATTTACATCACATTTGTAAAAATAATTAAAACTCAGTTCTCTTGTGACATTAAAATTCTCCAAACAGACAATGCCATGGAATATCGAGATTCTTTTTTACTTCAATTTCTTAGTCAACAAGGCACCATTGTTCAACATTCTTGTCCTCACACCTCTCAACAGAATGGGCGAGCCGAAAGCAAGCATCGCCATATTCTTGATTCTGTACGTACTCTTCTTCTCTCTACCTCATGTCCAGAAAAATTTTGGGGAGAAGCAGCTCTTCATGCTGTTTATATTATTAACCGTCTTCCTACCTTGGTTCTTCATAATTTATCTCCTTTAGAAAAGTTGTTTGAACAACCTCCTAACTAGTTTATCCTTAAACATTTTAGATGTGTTTCTTTTGTTCTTTTACAACCTCATGAACATACTAAATTAGAACCCCGTGCTCGTCTATGTTGTTTTCTTGGTTATGGCATTGAACACAAAGGGTATCGTTGTTGGGATCCTATTTCTAATAAGTTATGCATCTCTCGTCATGTTACCTTTTGGGACAATATTATGTTCTCTTCTCTTTCCAAATTTCATCACTTTGTCAATACTGACTCTCTATTTTTCACTGACTCCTCCAAAGAGCTGTTTCCAAGTCCTGATCCAAGTGATTGTGATGTGCTCAATATTAGCCCAAGTACACCTGCCTCTGTTGAATATGCACCAGTTGTTAATCCAGTACCTGCGCCTGCATCTCCTCCTAGCGCTAATCTTCGTCATTCTACTCGTGTAAGAGAAACTCCTCATTTATCTTTCTGATTTTCACTGTTACTCTATTATTGCAACCCTTCATGAGCCTCGTTCTTATCGTGAGGCAAGTACTGACCCTCTTTAGCAGCAAGCTATGACTGATAAACTTCAGGCTTTGGAGAAAACTCATACTTGGGATTTAGTTGATCTTCCACCAAACAAGACTCCTATTGGTTGCAAATGTATTTACAAAATCAAGACCCGTTCTGATGGAACTGTTGAACGCTACAAAGTTCGCTTAGTAGCCAAAGGGTACACTCAAGAGTATGGTATCGACTATGAAGAAACTTTTGCTCCAGTGGCCCGATTAACATCTATTCGTAGTCTCTTAGCTATTGCTGCAGTTCGTAAATGGAAACTTTTCCAGATGGATGTCAAAAATGCTTTTCTTCATTATGATTTAACAAAAGAGGTTTATATGCATCCTCCTCCTGGTTATCATTCTCCTCATAAGGTTTGCAAACTTCAGCGAGCCTTATATGGATTAAAACAAGCTCCCAGGGCCTGGTTTGCCAAATTTAGTTTCACTCTTGCTCAACTTGGTTTTCTCTCTAGTCCACATGATTTTGCATTATTCACTCACCGAACTGACAGTGGTATTTTTCTTTTGTTGCTTTATGTTGATGATATGATGATAACAGGAGATGATTCATTTGGTATTTCAGAGTTATAACATTATCTCAATCAGCATTTTGAAATGAAAGACTTGGATTCGCTCAGCTATTTTTTTGGTCTTGAAGTTTCTTAAAATTTGATGGTTATTATCTGTCTCAAGCCAAGTATGCATCTGACTTACTTTCTCGAGCAGGCATCACTGATAGTAAAACAGTATCAACCCCATTGGAGCTCAATTCTTGATGGCACTCCTCTTGATGATCTTACTTTATATTGACAGCTTGTTGGGAGTCTTGTTTATCTCACAGTTACTCGATCTGATATTTCATATGCTGTTCATTTGGTCAGCCAGTTTATGTCTGCTCCTCGCTCAACTCATTTCTCTGTAGTACTTTGAATCCTTCGTTATATCAAAGGCACTCTTTTTCGTGGTTTGCACTTTTCTGCTACCTCCTCCCTAGTATTATCTGGCTACTCTGATGTTGATTGGGCTGGTGATCTGACAGATCGTCACTCTACAACTGGTTATTGTTTCTTCTTGGGTAATTCTCTTATTTCTTGGCGTAGCAAAAAGCAAACTGTTGTTGCACGTTCTAGGACAGAATTTGAATATCATGCTCTTGCTGATGCTACATCTGAATTACTTTGCTTATGATGGTTATTAATTGATTTGGGTGTCACTAATTCTTCTGCCACAATGCTTCATTGCGATAATAGAAGTGCCATACAAATTTCTCATAATGATGTATTTCATGAGCGTACCAAACACATCGAAATTGATTGTCATTTTGTACGTCATCATGTTGCTCATAGCATCATATGTTTGATTCCTGTCTCCTCTGTCAGTCAAACCGCTAATATATTCACCAAAACGCATCCTCCCGCTTGCTTTCAAGATCTCTTAAGCAAACTCAAGTTGGCACCTGTGCTACCACCTTGAGTTTGAGAGGGGGGTGTTAGCATAATTACAGTAATTAGCATGATTATAGAAGATTTGTGTAGCATAATTATAGTAATTAGCATGATTATTGTCGCAAGGTATTTTGCGGTCGCCTGGACGAAAGCTCTTTACTGAAGTGGGAAAGAGTGAGGAGTCACCACTTTAATTTTGAGGGAAATTAAAGAAAACCATTCGTGAAAATAAATTTAAAAGAAACCATTTCAAAAACAGAGATTCTAGGTTCGGGGTCCATATACGAGCGGGGAAGATGTTAGGCACCCCGCCTCGTCCCTCAATGAGGGTAAACAGATTTAATATTATGCTCTTCTATAGATTAAAAGGGTAATTTGGGAATTAGGATAGTGATAATGTTAATTCTTTGTGCAAAATAAAGGAATGTTTGATATTTCACTTATCTTGGGTTGCCCAGAAACACAAGTTCGTGAGATGGCCCTTTAGTGAATAAGTGTTTGAGTGAAATTATCTTGTGTATTGGGGTCATGTCATTTAGTTTGAATTTTGTTAAGAGAGCTTGGGTAAGGAACTTCTCCCGATCTCTAGATATATTTTATTAAGAGTTTTGAGCGGGAGATTTCGGATAAGAACTCTCCTCCGATCTCCCTGTTTTAATTTAGGTGAGAATCAGGTAAGAACTCTCCCCCGATCTCTTAGGGTGTTTGGTTTAAAATTTGATGAAAAATCTCGGATAAGAACTCTCCTCCGATCTTCGCGTTTTTATTTGAATAAGGGTTAGGTAAGAACTCTCCCCCGACCTCTTCGGTTTAAAAATTTAAATGGAGGATCTCGGATAAGAACTCTCCTCCGATCTCCGCGTTTTTTATTTGAATGAGGACCAGGTAAGAACTCTTCCCCAACCTCTTAAAGTATTCGGCTTAAAGTTTTAAAGAAGGATCTCGGATAAGAACTCTCCTCCAATCTCTGTGTTTTTATTTGAATGAGGATCAAGTAAGAACTCTCCCCCGACCTCTTAAAGTATTCGTGACATAAGACCAAACTTTTCACCGATCTCGTACGTGACTATCTTATCCAAACTCTTTGGCTGGCTACATCCGATCTCTCTCGGTTACTAATCTGGGGTCTTATCTAGATTCCCGCTCTATTATGTTATTTCCTAGACTTGCTTGGTAGCCCGACATTATGACTTTTCCCTGATTCCCTATTCATTCTTTGATTATTTTTACTTATTCAAAAGAAACTATCACGTTAGGACATTGCTACTAAATCACCTATAAGTTACCCGCAACCGGAACACCTATATTCGAAGGAAATAAAAACTAAGGACAAATAAATAACGTGAACTTATGATGGGAAAAAGTAAACTCAAGAGAATAAATATCGGCCAGAGGGATCTACATGGGGTCTTTAGTATGACTGGATTTAATGAAAATTTCGAGAATAAAAACAAAGAAAGTAAAACGCGAGCGTTCGGCAAAATGACAGTCTGGGCACTTACCTGTGTGAGGTAAAGGATATCAAACTGACTCTGGAGATCACAAGTATTATAGAGTTGAAAGCTGGTGATACAAGGACCAATGCTTACTTCGAGATTGCAAAAACCAGGTTAAAATGCAGTTGAACCGAAGCGACAGAAACCGGGTCAGAATGAGATCAAGCTGAAAGAATAATGTGTTGATGTTGGGGTGATGAAGACAAGAATGAACGGAAATGGTGTAGTAGAGTGATGAACAAACTAAAAATAAAGGATTTCAGGGTTCGAAAACTCTCTATCAATGGAGATACTCGAGAAAACTAGTTTCTGAAGTTTCTCAATTTTCATGCAAGCTTAGAATGGCAAAGCAGCGAGACTGAATTAAATTTCAGAGCCTTTTCACTATAATCACCACCACCTTTTTTTGTTCGTCCTCCTCTACAGTATTGCATGCAGGCATTTATAGGGAACGGGTGCTCCTAATGAAAGGTCAGGATCTCTCCCGTGGAGATGGAAGGTCTGGATTTCAAAGGACATGATCTGATGTCTGAGAATTAAAGAGAATCAAAATGGATGGCTGGGATCCTATCCAGAATATCTGTCCTTTCTCTTCCTAATCCAATGGCTCAGGATCCTGCCTTACAAGATGGATTCGAGGGCTAGGAATAAAAGGCATCGGACCTGTCGTCTGTTTTTGATCCAAGGGCTCCAAGTTCGTCCTTGCAAATATAATCAACGGTGGGGATTGTGATGTATAGAACTGTCATAACTGTTTTTAGTGTCTGTCAGCAATGTGGGCGATTCTGCAAATGAGGCATGCGGTGAAGATTTGATCACGCCTGTAACGTTTTAACTACCTCGGCTCTGATTATGTAGAGAGTTATTGGAAGTCATCTCATCCTCTTCATGCTTTTTGATCTCTTATTCCTTTCGATCTCTCTATTATGACCCTTTTCTGATCTCTCATATCGGGTCCCTCTCCCTGAACTCTCCCCTTCTGGAACTTTCTTCTTTACCCGACCTGCCTTAGTCAAAGCATTTAATTCTTCGGTTACTGATGCATCTGCTTCGGTTTCCGTATGCAATAAATGCTCAGGCCCTATATATATATGCCTTAGCGGGGAAACTCTTCCACATTTCATTTCTCCTCCTTCCATTTTCCATTTCTCCTATTCTAGTTTCTCCGGTAATAATTCCGGCCATGGTGACCGCTTTTGATCTTTTTTCGATTGTTCTCTTTGCTCCTCGACTGAAAATTTATGATCCCGGTGATCGGAGAATCATGAGAACCACATCTGATGACAGTGAAAGAACCGAACTAATTTACCAATCAAGATCGAAAATGTCGATCGTGTCGATCTCGAATAGGTTTACCAATATAATCGGTGAACCAATTTCGGGCGAGAGGACTGCTAATTTCCATCTTAATATTGGTGACCGCCTCTTGAAGTTCATTTGGCTCCTCACCACACGGGCGTCCTAACTGCAGCTAGGTTCTGGTCGATGACATCGATGATGACTCCACTCACCATCATAAGAGTCATAGTCACTCCATCTGAGCTGCACATCTATTAAATGCCTATGGCTAGCTTTCTGATCAAACACATCTTTTGATTCAGCCACAAGACTAGGCTTTGACATAGGTCCTTACTAGGTAGGATGTAGTGCCGATCTTTAGATATCGCCCAAATGATGTAATCTGACCTTTAAAGGTTCTCTTAATGATGTAATCCGATCTCTTGAGATCATCCAAATGATGTAACTTGAGATCATCCAAATGATGTAATCTAACCTTTTAGAAATGAAGTTTTATTTGAAGGTCATTATTTAATTATCGCATTGGTTAATTTCCGATCTCTGATGTGCATATCTAATATGATCTTTAACTGAATCGCCATTAGCCGATCTATGGCCCTGAAAATTCACATAATTCGATAACCCTAACTAGCCGATCTCATTTTATTTAATTTTATTATTGTGTTTTTGGAACCTTCCCGCGATGTGTCAAGAAAGCTGGTCGATTCCGCTAACCGAAGCACCGCTTGGGACTCCATGAGCATTGAATGCTTAGACGGGTATAAATAGGAGAAGGGTCAGTCAGTTGCTCCCTTATGTCATTTTCAGCACTTTGCAAGCGACTCCAAAATTCTCTCATTTCTTCAAGTTTTTCCGACACCGATCACATTCCGGTAAGGGTTTTGATCTTTTCTTAGTTAAACTTCTTTGGTTTCTTTGAAAATGAGCAGCGCTGAGGGTCAGAGAGCTGCAAGTCCATCTTCTGTCCACGTTTCGTGGACCTTGAAAAAGGGTGATGTGATTAGATCGGGTGGTCAAGCCAGCAGAGCCCTCGTCCCGGTAACTAGTTTGGGTGCCAGACCAAGGCGAGGGGCATCTTTGAGAAGAGACAACTTAGCAATTGATGAGTTGCCTTCAGTCTTGAGAGAAACCGATCTCCAATCTATAAGCTAGGAGTACAATCTGCGGATCGACTCCTTTGAACTGATCAAATGCCATGGCGATCATCGGGCCGACCATTTCTTTGATGAGGGTGATCTCATCATGGTGTATGAAGAGCAACTGAAGGCCGGGCTCCGTTTTCCCTTGGACGAATTTTACAAAGCCGTTCTAAAATTCCACCATGTCTCGGCAGCCCAAGTGCATCCGAACTCCTGGTGGACTCTAATAGCCTTCTGAGGCCTCTGCCGAGCTAAGGGACTGGAACCTACAGCCAAAGTCTTTGCCGAGTTGCATAGGCTCACCTGAAGGAAGGATGATGAGTTCTGGTTCTTCCAAGCTAAGCCCCATTGTTCTCTCTTTATCGATCTTCCTTCTTTATTGAAGAATTGGAAGAACCGGTTCTTCATTTTGAGGAGTAAGATTTGGAACGGCTTTGAGGGGATCCCACAGAGTTGGCAATACCTGGTCACTCTGATCCCAAAAAGGATCACTTTAAATAAGGACGAAGACGCCGTGGTGAAAGAGTTAAAGTTTCAGGCATCCACTCAGAAATTCTCTTGCTTAGACGCAGTGATGGCCGAACTGAAGTATTGGATGATGCGGCTGATCACTGATTTAAGAATACGAGCTTCAACTCTCTGATCTCAGCCCTGGTACTACCCATATCTCTGGTATCTGAATCTTAGCGAACTCACTTTCTTTTTCGTGCAGGTATGGGGGGCGGTGATGCTTCCAAGGAGAGCTGCAAACGAAAGAGGAAAGTCTCCAGAAAAGTGAGGGCGATGAAGGGGGTCGCCACTGCCGATGCTCAGACCCCTCATCGTGAATCGATAGAGGTGCCGAGCTCTCCTCCCTAACCTCAGGAGCAACCGATCCCTGATGTAGAAGTCATCGCCCTGGCTCCTCAACAAATCGAGCTTCCACCTCCCCCTTCTCCTCTGACCTCTTCCAATGTAGAAGGGGAGTCTTCCGGTCCCATGGTTAGGACACTTTCCTGGGACGCACAGCTTCTGATCCAATCATTGGAAAGGAACTACTCTACTAGGGGGAATCCCGACCTGGCCAAAGTCATGGGAGCTTCTATTTGCTTCTAAGAAGACCGGAACAGGTTGGCAGAGGAGAGCTTGGATGATATCCTAGCTCAGACAATGAGCTTAGGCTTAGAGGCCATTGCAAACCAGTATATACTCAGAGAGAAGGCCCATGGCTTGAAGAAGGAGATCCTTAAGGCAGTTCAAGATGCCTCTACCGCACAAGCTCAGCTCTCCTCTGCTAACGAGTACATCGCTAGAATGGAGGATCAGATGAAGCGTTATGAGGAGAGGATCATTTAAGTGGAACGAGAACTCGAAGACTCTCGAGCTGGTTGGTCTACCGATCTCGCTCGTTGTGCTAAAGATCTTCGGGTGAAGGAGGAAGAGCTCCGAGCCAAGGATGAGGAGCTTCAAGCTAAGGAAGAGAAGAGCACTATGAAGGAGGCCGGGGCTTATGTGAACGCTCATAATGACCTTATGGCTGAGCTGAAGAAATGATATCCTAAAGAGGACTTCTCCTGGATGAACGAGCTCGCCCCAGAAGCCGAAGACGAGAGCGACGAGGAGCCCGAGAGAGAGAGAGAGGGTGAGCGAAATGTTAATGTAGAACAGGCTGGGGGTGATCCTCCAACCGAATGACTTGTACTTTTATTTTGAAATGAAATGAAATCCCTTTTGCTCAATTTCTTGATGAGATCGGAAAGTATCCAAATTGTATGAGTACTTGATTGTTTGAACATATTAGAACATTGAACTTAAAAGCGATTATTAATCTAAGTATAAGAGATCGAAAAAAAAATATTGTAAGCATGAGATCGGCCTAAACCGGGACCAAACACCAGGTAGAACTTTATATCACTAAAATTGGAAACTTGATTTGAATACTTAAGATCGGAAACACCATTAAGTCGGACTGCAACCTTAACTTTGTTAAACAATTTTCCACAATATTCATAAAGGAGTGATCAGAAATAAGACTGGATGGCACGGAGACCTGATATTGGTTTGATCTCCTTTGAAGAGAGATTAGAAATGAGATTGGATGGCATGGAGACCTGATATTGGTTTGATATCCTTTGACGAGAGTTCGGAAATGAGATTGGATGGCATGGAGACCTGGTATTGGTGTGATCTCCTTTGTCGAAAGATCGGAAAGCATTCGACTAGATGCGGGATGGGTTTATTTCCTGATTGAGTCACTTGTAACCGAAGAATGTCAGTTGGGGGTCGATTTTCAAAGTTCATTGACTTCGGTGATCGGCCAAAATATGGTGTCAACAATTATAGGAGATTTGTGTAGCATAATTACAGCAATTAGTATGATTATAGGAGATTTGTGTAGCATAATTACAGCAATTATTATTCTTGTCTAAATTAGCTTATATTCTCATATATAAATAGATGTAATATCTTTGTAAATAAGACATAGATAAATACATAATCATTTCCTTCATTACTTGTATTCTTTCTTCTGAAAAATATATTTTATTGTCTCCTTATGAATTCTCCAATCTATTTATATGAATGGTTATTTTTTGATGGGATTGAAGAGTTGAATTCATGGCATATGATAATTGGTTGTTGTTATATTAAAAAGGTGTAATTTTTTTGAGAGGTTATTTATTATTGTGTTTGAGGAATTGAATTTTACCAATGACAGAATTTTATTTTTAATTTTTATTTTCAAAAATGCTAAATATATGAAAACTTTTTATGGAATTGTCTCAATCGATCCTTAAGTTGAACTTCTAAAGGAGAAAATAACTTTAAATTTTGAACTTAATTTTTTATTATAAATTAAATAGTCAACTATTTAATTAATGATTTTTAAACAATCAAAATTTGAATTAAAATTAAAGTTTTCTTGATTCAGTATTTAACATTCACATTCGCCTTATTTGAAATGTAAAATTGTATAAGAATTCATAAATCAGTTGATTTTCATATTTGAAATGAAACAATTTAATTATTTTTAATTTTAAAAAAATTTTATTTACAAAATTTTTTGATTTAATTTATAATTATGTGAGAATTTTTCCTTTACAAATGATTTAATTTAGATGAATCTGTTATAATTGTAATTAAAATTCATGAAAATTTTGATTAAAAGCAAAGAAATTGAGAGAGATTTAAAAAAAGAAAAGAAAGGTTTTCAGAGATAAAGAGAGGGAATTATTTTGTGTGTGAGGTTACACGTGAATGTTTGTGTGTCTACTGTAACCAACATTCATGTAGAGTCACCTCTCTTGGAGTTGGCTAGCTAGGGTTTCCCATATAAATCATCTAGTGTTTACAACCTTGTAAATGCTAACCCTAACCTCTCACCTTTTCAACTTACAAAATTATCATAATGCAAACGGACAAAACAGAAAGCTTAGGCTCTTTGGCGGCGGTCAACAGAAACCGTTGGTTTCTGTAAGCTCCCTATACTATTTATTTTCCTTCTTCCCCTAGGGCTCTGTTCTTTTACTATTTAAGGGCAATGATCATATAAAATTGAGAAATTATTAGGTGCATCTGATGTATATGCATCGGCTCTCACAATCATATATGACTCACTTTCTATATTATAGGAGGGACTCACTTTTTTGTGAGAGATGGAGACCATGAATTCTTTTAATTAGCCTATAAAATGGGTTCTTTTAATCATTTTTCAAACTTATCTTGCATGAATATAACTTCAATGATTTGCTTTGGAAGGGTAAATGTTGTCTTTTGTGGCCATGGCTATCCCTTTTTCAAGGCTTTACTATTATTATTATTATTATTATGTATTATGTATGCTTTAGATTTCAATTAGACTGTCATTTTTGGTTAGTCAATGACCAAAATGAGTCAAGTCTTGAATTTGCTTTCTTTAATACATATATATAGTTAATACTTGATTTGGATTATGAAGGTGAAATGGAAGTAAAACAAGATTTTAATGCCAAAGATTTGAAAATAAAAAATGAATTATCAACATTAATATTTTAGAAGATTAATGATATAAAATATGTGTTTTTTTTATGGATAAACGAGCTTATTTTATTAATTTATTATCCAGAAAAAAAAAAACTTAACATATGTCATCTAAGGCAAATATTCAATCAACAACACTCATCTTAATTAAAATAATGTCGTATATTAAATGAAAAAACATATATTTTATTTGTGTTTGTGCACAAACAATTTTTGTCAAGTGCTATAATTTTATATATAGTAAATTTACTTTTTTAATAAGACTTAAAAATACATTTTTTAACATAAATTTAATGTATTGATAAAATTTTAAATAATTATAGAGCCCCTTACAATAAATTAATTATAATTAATAAGAAAGTTAAGTAAGGAGGTCTATTCACTAGAATTTGACTAGAGTTTTGAAGGTCTCATGTTAAGAATTTTTCTACTCTTTATCATTAATAAATTTTTCTATTTATATATAAAAAAAAAGTTACATCTTTATTAATTAGATTAATTTTATTAGGTAATATTATATTATATTGTATTTGTTGGTTTTGGGAGAAGTCCTTCTTGCTCTCCTGACTCGGTTTAACTTGGCTTGGTTTTATGGTTTACTTTGATTTTGTTGTCTTTGGAGAAGTCTTTGTTCTCCTCCTTGCATCTTTTGCTTTGTTAGAGGTGCTCTAATACCACTGTTGATTTTTTGAAGGAATGTTGGTTTTTTGAAGGAAGTATATAATTGAGACTGAATGATCTGCTAAAGATTATAAATTAAAAATTCAAAAACAAAACAGAAATTTTCAAAAATATGATGGAAGTTGTTAGCAATATCTTTTCAATTTTAGTATGGATAATTTTTATATATCTTAACTTCTTATCTGTAGCATATGAGGCATATCTCCAATAATATTATATATGAAAACTTAATCTCATCGGAAAATATATAGGAAACTAAGGACATGACAAGAAAATAAAATGGATTAGGAATATATTTTGTTTAATTACTAAAATGGCCCAAAGGGCTAAAAGATTCTTTGTAATTGCTCATTACTATAGCACATTAGCTTTATCTCGAACGTTTAGGACTTTTTCTTTCCTTCTCTCTCTAAACAACTAATAGGAAATCAAACCCTTTAATTGTAAAAATAAATAAATAAATAAATAATCCCTTTAATTTTAGAGTGTGCAAGTACTACTTTCTCATCTAATCTCATAGGTTAATTATATTATTAGAACAAATAAACAATTACCAAGTCAATTAATTAATCACTAATATCCCTAAACAGTGTGTGCATTTGATCTATTGTGCACGTTCATAACCATTATAAATATGTACACTCCCATCTCATTATCTCCCAAGTTTCCTAGTCTTCTTATTCTTCTCCTAGCTACCAGCATCATACACATACCTTTCCTTCCTCTCCTCTCCTTAGAGTACACAAAACCAAATATGGGTGGAAATTCTCCATGTGCCTCCTGCAAGTTGCTTAGACGCCGCTGCGCTAAGGACTGCGTTTTTGCTCCTTACTTCCCTTCTGATGACCCTCACAAGTTTGCCATTGTACACAAGGTTTTTGGTGCTAGCAATGTTAGCAAAATGCTTCAGGTCTCTCTCTCTCACACACACATTTTCTTATTCTTTATGTATTCAAATTATATGCGTAAGGCGTGCTATATATACGTGTGTCTGCGCGCAGGAGTGTAGATGTAAAGATATGTTTATGCAGTCAGGTTTTCTAAGGGATATTAAGCAAAATTTTTTTTTTTTGTTAAGCAGGAGCTCTCAGTTCATCAGAGGGCAGATGCAGTAAGCAGCTTAGTCTATGAAGCTAATGCAAGGATGAGAGACCCAGTTTATGGGTGTGTTGGAGCCATATCGTACCTGCAAAACCAGGTTTCTCAGCTTCAAATGCAGCTTGCAGTGGCTCAAGCAGAGATACTATGCATTCAGATGCAGAATGAGCCAGTTATGCCAACTCCACAGATGGACCCGGAAGATGACAAATCATTTCTTCTCCAAAATAACCTCCCTCAGTACCTTAATTTTGCCTCTTCAAGCAATGTAATACATGACTCTCTTAAGAGAGAGAGCATTTTTGGAGACATTATTTCTTAATTAATAGAACTTTATGTTATGTTTTATCTGTCATTAATTACTTAATTATATTTTGAGAGAGTTGTCTTCACTAGATGTTTGTTAAAGTCATAAGGAAACAACCTTATTAATACTTAATTAATAATAATAAGGCAACCGATATAGAGTGTGGCTTAGAACAAAGGCTACTGATGGGGTCAACTCTAGCATGCATGTGAAGAGTGAAGTTGTAGCGGTCGAGCTCTAACCACTAGAGGAATAGTCCGCTTTGGCCATAAGCCTCACGATTTTGTCCTATAAGTAGAATGGAGAACTTCACAGGAGGTCACCATCCTAGTATTTCTCTCAAGCGAGCACGCTTAACCTTGGAGTTCTTCCAACTCTTCAGGCCATTCTACCAAAAGGCGCCTCTAGTGATTAGTTCTCCCATTTTATTGTAACACATCAAATTTTTAAATTTATTATTTTGTGGGTAAATATTAATATTTTATTTTATTTAAATTTTAGGAAATTATTTGAAATTTTTCGGATTTTAGAAATCAGGTTCGATTTTTCGAAATTATTAAACTTTGATGATTTTTAAAAAATTAATTTAAAGACCACGTGGCAAAACTAAAAATATATTTAGACTCTACGAATTTTTTTGAGTTTTCTAGAATTTTTTCGGAATTTTTGAGCCTCGTTTTCAGTCCCAAGGCAGAGTAAAAATTCAAAATTTTGTATCTTGAATCAGACCGACCGAATCGAACCGGATCGAACAGAATCAAACCGGTCGAATCGAACCGGCCAGCTCCTTTTCTTCTTCCTCCGCGTGCGTTCCCGACCCCTCTTCCTCTCTCTCCCATTTTCTCTCTCCTCCCTCCTCCACACCCCTCCCTGCCGCCGCCACC
This sequence comes from Hevea brasiliensis, assembly GCF_030052815.1. Taxonomy (NCBI): domain Eukaryota; kingdom Viridiplantae; phylum Streptophyta; class Magnoliopsida; order Malpighiales; family Euphorbiaceae; genus Hevea; species Hevea brasiliensis. The sequence continues at coordinate 100,120,174 of NC_079500.1, forward strand.
TAGCCCTCTCCACCTCGCCGGAGCGCCGCCCTGGCCTTCCCCCATCGCCGGCCGGCCTTCCAGGCTACCCAAAACGACTTTCGAAGAGACGCGACGCGCAGCGCACCATTTCGGCTTCCACGCCAAAATCCGGCCGATCCGGCCACCAATCGAACCGGGTCTTATGTCAAACTTCATATACACCTCGAGAGCTTTCTATAGACACCAAGAACACCCAAATCTATCGAGCAGTTTGCCCAATTTTTGTCCGGGAAGTTTTAGCCCATTTTGATTTTTGGGCTAGATTTCTTGCAAACCGTGAACCCCACGAGAAAACCGAGAGTACCAGAGCGCTCCACTAGTAGAGAGTTTCGCGAGAATATAAATTTCAAAATTTTCCGACAACATTTTTCGGTGGGTCCTACGAAACTTCGTAGTATTTTTCCGAGCATTAAATGAGCTTAGAAAATTTCATAAAAATTATATACTAACCCCCGTGTTGTGGGCTTCATGTAGGTACCTTCAATTCCCGGAAATTTGACAGTTGCCCAGGTCTGTGAATTTCCAGCCAGATAGACAGGCTACCGAAAAAGTCTCGGAATTGGGTCGAGATTTTGGCTACTCCACTGTTGTCAGACGTCTCGAGCGCGTTCCCGAGGTCAGAATTGGCATAGGTAAACCCGAACCTTACTTTTTCTTAATTGTTTAGTGCTTGAATTGGATTAGAAATCAGTAAAATATTCATGATAGCTCAGAAAATTATAATTCCTTTTGCATTAGCTTAGTAATAATGCTAAAGACCGCGAGGCAAAGTTTTAGAATTTTTAAAACTCATTTGGGTAGTTTTTGCAAAAGGGTTAAATTATGAGGACTAAACTGTAATTTTACATATTATAATTGATGACTGTTTGGATGGGCCCAGGAGGGGCTGTGTGATGTGATTGAGTTGTGGGTGTATAGTTTATGGATATAGAAGTGCGTTTTAGGCCCTTTTGCAGGTTGGGTAGGTCCTAGGTATAGGGGAGACTCTGCCGGATTTTCGATACGACTTAGGATATCTTTGATCTTTTTTTTAACTTGTATTGAGTCAAATGTACTAAATAATTATAATAAAAATTGTCAAGTGAGCCGGGACAGCCTTCCTCCTCCGCTCAGCCGCCATAGTGACTGCGGTTAAGTTTGTGAGTAAAATATTAATTTTAATTATAATTTCGATATTATTATATGTTCAAGCATGCCCATGCATCACTTATATGTATATATCTATGTAGTTAAACTCTAGGCACGTTTTATGTTGCATTCACAACTGTTAAGGTGCCATGGATGTTGTTTGTGGTAATTTGGAGCAGTATGCATGCGTTGGCGTGGTGTGGTATAGTGTTGGATATGGATAGGACGGGTAGACATGGCTTGATATCTTTGCTGGGACCCGGTCCTTCGAGGTAGACACGGCTTGAGTTCTTCACTGGGACCCCATATTTGGTTTATTAAAAGAAAATCGGACTTGAGATCTTCGCTGGCAGAGGTTGGATTAAGAGGCTGTATAGGGGATCAGCTCCCATATATGTATTGTTTGACAGTGTTGGGTGTGTGAGTGCTCCAAATTGCCTTTTTGCTGTTATGATGTGAAAATATTGACGTTGTTGTATTTCACTCCACATGGTGCATTAGCTTTAGATAGCTATAGAGATTATGGTTAAAATTGATATTTTACTCTCTGAGTCGAACGCTCACTCCTGTTCAATTATTTTTCCAGGTTACAGGAGGATTATTGTTGTGGTTAACTTGCTTTTCTTCTTCGCAGGTCATTTATTAATGTCTGTAATATTTGTATAATTCTGTTAACTCCTAGAATTCCGCATGTGTTAGAAATATTTATTTGATTTGAATCTGTAATATAATTTGCCATGTTGGACTTGTAAACTTATTATATGCATGTATGTTGGGCTGAATGAGGGAGCTGAGCTCCCATTTGACTTTATGTTATTATGAGTATGTGGAGAGTGAGCTGAACTCCCCAATTGATTATATATTGTGTTTACAGGTCGGGTGAGTCAAAAACTCCCCGTTAAAAGGTCCATTTTATGGCTGGACTATGTCCGGTTGAATTCTTGAAATTAGGCCCAAATGTGCCTTAGAGTTAGATTGATGAATAGTTAGGCTTGCTACGAGCCTCGGGGGCTTTAGGCTGGCCCAGGTCTTAGTGCCGGTCCGGCCCATAGGTTGGGTTTTGACATTTATATATCATTACTTTTTGAACCCAAGACCATCTCCGTGCTTTGTCGATGTGGAATTTGCCTAAGGGACCTTTCTCCCCTCCTTTCGGGACTCAGCGTCCTCTCTGAGGTTTGCCCTACCATCGCCCAAGAGGACACGCGAGCGGCTCTGATACCAATTGTAACAGTCGAGCTCCAACCACTAGAGGAATTGTCCGCTTTAGCCATAAGCCTCACGGTTTTGTCCCATAGGTATAATGGAGAACTTCCCAGGAGAAAAAGGTCCCTTAGGAAAATCCCACATCAGCAAAGCACGGAGATGGTCTTGGGTTCAAAAAGTAATGATATATAAAATGGGGGAACTAATCACTAGAGGCGCCTTTTGGTGGAATGGCCTGAAGAGTTGGAAGAACTCCAGGGTTAAGCGTGCTCGCTTGAGAGAAATTCTAAGATGGGTGACCTCCTGAGAAGTTCTTCATTCCACCTATGGGACAAAACCGTGTAGCTTATGGCCAAAGCGGACAATTCCTCTAGTGGTTGGAGTCCGATCGTTACAATTGGTATCAGAGCCGCTCACGTGTCCTCTTGGGCGATGGTGGGGCAAACCTCAGCGAGAATGCTGAGTCTCGAAAGGGGGGGAGAAAGGTCCCTTAGGCAAATCCCACATCGGTAAAGCACGGAGATGGTCTTTGGTTCAAAAAGTAATGATATATAAAATGGGGGAACTAATCACTAGAAGCGCCTTTTGGCGGAATGGCCTGGAGACTTGGAAGAACTTCAGAGTTAAGCGTGCTCGCTTGAGAGAAATCGTAGGATGGGTGACCTCCTGGGAAGTTCTCCATTCCACTTATGAGACAAAACCGTGAGGCTTATGGCCAAAGCGGACAATTCCTCTAATGGTTGGAGCTCGATCGTTACAGAAGTAAACTTGAACCTTCTTTTAATCAAGTAATTAACCTATTAATTAAGGCAGGCAGTCGGTGGCTTCTCAAAAATAATCTCAGACATAAATTCTTTTAACTAATTTTTTACATAAACATTGATATGCAATACAATGTTCTTGAAAAAGATCAAGGGTATAGCTAGAGAAAAATTTGCAGTTCTTTCTTGAAGTCAGCAAGTGCAAATATAATGGAACTCGATCCTAATTCTGAGATAACTTAAAAACACTGCCTTCTCTTTTCTATGTTTTAACCAAACACGTCTCTCTCTACTAAAAGGGCACTTAAGTTCTTCTCTTCTTAGTAATTAAAATATACTCACCTATAATTCAAAAGTGGGGAAGTATTCTTAAAGGACAGGAACCTTATTTTCTTCTTCTTCTTCTGCTTCTACTTTAGTATGCTAGGAACATCAACTAGACAACACTTTGATCTGCATAATTGTCTATGTAATTTTTACTTCTAATGTTATTAGTGGAATGATAGTTCATATAGGTTAACATGGAAGAAGCTGTTATAAAGGAAGTCCTAAACTTTTCACTCGGATTTTTCTTGCTTAAACTTAGTTTATCAGATGTATGGTGGTACTCGCTTATTAAATTATGTACTTCATATATTTATATATTAAATTTATAATAAATCTAGGCAAAAAATTTTGAAATTATACATTCCTGAATAAGGTTTATTGTACTTAGATTTCTTTTTTACTAGATTTATGATGGGATTAAATACATAAATGGAAATTAAAAAAAAAAAAGAATTTAGTTAGGAATAGGATGAATATACATGAAAAACCAAAATAGAAAAAGGTAATTTCAGACATGCTCTTCTAATTATCAATTGAAAATGTCACTCTCCCCTTCTTTAACTAGTTCAAATTCGAATCTTTAAATTTTATTTCTTTACATTCAAATGCAGCCTTTAAATTCTAGCAAAATGTTTCATTTAGTAGAATATCAAATCATGTTTCTGTTTGAGTTTCCCATCACCTGCTTTCCAATATTCTCATTGGTTAATAAATTAATTTCTTGATAATTACCTGTAGAAAGATCAAAATTTGCATATTATACCACTTTTAGTTGGATCACAGATTCTTCTAGTTTGTTCACGTGGAGGCCTGGAGGGCAGTGCAAGGAAGTGGTCAGTTCATGGAACTATGCAAGACGACAATCTTCAATTTTTATTTATATTTTTCTAAATTCATCTCTCCATACAATTATATGTCTGTGTGAAATTAATATTTTATAAGTAAAGAGGAAAAGAAAAGAACAGAAGGCAACAACTGACTCAAAAAAGATTCCTCATTAGCTTTGTTTAATGTGGAAGCATTTTTCCAAGTCAAGCTTCTATAATTATCTTATTATGCCTATGAAATCCACCTCTTTCTGTAGCCCTTTTTCAAGTTGCAAGCTTATGTTGAATGAATCCTGTGGTTAAATAAATTATTTCAAGAAGTAGCTAGTTGTCAATTTTTATGATCATCAACTCAAAGCTTCCACTGAGATCATGTCCGCTTCATCTTTTGGTTCAACACATGTGCACTCATGCTTTGGCTGTTTGTGTATGCCAATAATGTTTTACACTATATCTTTTTTAACTTGATTTTGACAAGGATTTAAATTCAAGATGAATCTTTAACTTGAGATTTCTTTCATTTTAGTAAAGATTTCTGACTATTATTTTAATTGAAAAAAATACTCGTTAGAAAATATCTCTTAGAATATATTAAGAAATATGTTTCCATTACTTAAAGAAAGGAAAAGGGGATTCCTTTTTCCTCCACTCTTCTCTTTTAATCTCTTTTAATTCTTCTCTCAACTCTCTCAGTATTCTATCTTGACCATAATACTATCCCCTCTAACTTGAGTATTGAAGGGTCCTCAACGGGAGCTCCCCGATGGACCTATAACCATTTTTTCTTTGTTTGCAGGTCCTTTATAATTGAGATGATAAAAATGGGATCCATATTAGTGAAACAATAGTAAAATACTTCATCATCTGGTGTGATAAAATTAAGATTAAAAGTAGGAGAGAGATTTGATATTTTCTAATTAGCCTTTGAGTTTATCTGCACTTAAATAGTTTCTATTAGCAAGGTTGCATCACCTGCCCTTTTTTGTTTATGGAAATTATCTAGATTATTTAACAAGAACAATGGTGATTCTCATTTCTATATTTTGGCCGTTTGGGAATAGACAAAAGAAAGATTTTAACACAAAAGTGTTATCTGCAGAGATATGTGGCCAACTAAGTTTCAAACCTACTATTTATGAAGTCTCAATCAAAGTGTCACCTAACAGGCCAACACTATATGGCATGGTATCTCTAGCAGCCAATGATAATTAACATCATTTTCTTTTGGTCTAAGAGCCTTTGATAATATGTTAAGAAACCATTCAATCTAAAAATTTAAGTTTGTAGATAAGAGTTCTAAGAACAATTACGTATTTCTCTATTACACAGATGAGGTGTTGCACTATAGGAAATAAAGGGAAAGAAAGAAGGAGGAGGGACAAATTTGTATGACCAAACAAGGAACAAGCCTACAAAATTATATTATATATATGTGGTTGTAAAGAATGTAATGCTGGGTTGATTCTGGATCATGTGATTTTTCTTCAATTAATCAGGAATATCATTGGAGTCTAATAATTAAGCACCCATTTTTTACTTTCCATTAGTGTCAACTTGAGCATGAAGGCAGAAGAAATTAAAAATGAAAATAACAGCAGGATAATATTGGATAAAAGTAACCCTCATTAGCCACTAAGAAATTAGATTTTGGTAAAACATGTGGTATTCTTAGCTCCAAAACTAGTGGGGTCAGATGTTTCAATATCACACTGCAGATTTTTGACCTTGGAGCGATGAATATGAAATTTAGGAAGAAAGTTAGATGATAGAGTAATGTTTTTCCTGAGGAAAATAGAGAGGGTGGGTAGAAATTTTTGCTTTAATTGCAATAAATTTCTTCTTCATATCTTATTTTTTTCTTATTTTTTTATTATTTTTTTCATTTTTTAATTGAAGTTGTGGTGAAGTTGATATATAGAATAAGCAAAATACTTCAACATGGAGAATGGAAATGAAGATTGATTGGTCTAAATTTGGCTCCATGAAAATGGTTGAGCGGAATCACAAGAGACAAACACAAGAGCAAAGGATATCTTTTGAACATGAAAACTTCTTCATTATTAGTCCATTATTAAGTGTATAAGCCATAAGGGATATCCAATATTTTATAAAGCAATAGAAATTTGCACTTTTGGTCATTAGAATTGTTAAGAATGTTCATAATAAGCTTTTGTTGCAGTGTTGCTATTAGTTGGTGGACCCATAAGGAGGAATCTAGATGAATGTATGCCTGCCTTGTGAATCCCATCAATCACTCAAGTCTTCTCCTATTGAATCAAAGTGCCACCCCCACAAGAAAAAGGGAAAAAAAAATCAAATTTAATGACATGAAAAAGAGAGAAGAATAGAAGAAATATGTAGAAAAAATAACTAATTGGTGGAATGATAATTGAAATCAAACCACATTGCTTTTGGAAGTATTATCCTCGAGCCCTCAGCAGAGAAGAAAGGAGGATTCTCCTACTATCCTCTTGTCTCCATAAAGAGGTAATTAAAATTCGAGATTGGGAGGCAAAAGGGAGCGGCTGGTTTTGTCTTGTTATGTAGACTCGCCCCTGGGCTGGTTCTGGTTTGAATTGATCTGAAATTACTGATTCATGGTTCATCAAAAGAGTAAATTAGAATCGGTTCTAAAAGGTTTCTGTTTCGGTTCAATGTGATTCAGTTCAAATTTAATAGTCTAATTTTTTTAAAAAATAAAAATAAATGTCTGATTTGGCTGGAATCAAATTGGACGATTCCAATTCAATTTCAATCTGATTTATTTATAATTCGAGTCAAACGAAAGTTACAGGTAAGGTACCTGCGAAAATCACACTATCCAAACCCAAATCCAATTAATATTTTTAATACCTGAACCCTCTATGCCTGATTAAAAGTTATCTTCAACTACTCAAACTCATCCTAAAACTAATCATTATTACTCAAAAATATTCAATTATTTTAATTTTTATATTTTAATTAATAACCTACATAAAAAATATTTTATTAATAATTTATATTTTAAAATTTTAATAATTCTATAAAAATATTTAAATTCTTTTATTTAAAATATAATATATAAAAATTTAAAATTAAAAAAAAACATATATTTATATTTAATTAATTATTTATATAAATAAATTCGAATACCGGATATGTACAATCTGAACCAAATATTGGCATCATTCTTCAACCCAAACTCATCCCAAATCCAATTATAACTTATCCAAACTTGTCCTATTAGAGTTCGATTGGATCAGACATCCACAAAAATCTAAACCATTATCATCCCTAAGTTTAACTGATTTCAGTCTGATTTCATTACAATTTAAACAGGTCTAGTTTTGATTCGATTCTGATTTTAAACCAGCCCATGGCCGTGTGTGTTGTTATGTAATATTTTTAATTAATCTTCTTCTTTTTCTTCCTCATTTTCAACAATGGTTTGAATCTTTATATTTCCACCATTTAAGTTACATGTACTAATCCTAATTGAGTCAAGTTTTCTGGCTGTAATTTTCGTGCGATTGGTCACTTTCAATCGTTAAATCTTCAGGAATGTGATGATGAGCCAGCAATGAGAGCCGTCAAGTATGTGGTAGATCATTCATATCCACATTCAACTTGCACTCACATTACAAAAATTAATGATAATTTCTTTCACTAATAAGAATGTTCACATTGTCTTGTAGTGCTAAGTTAAGAAGGTGGCAGTGCCTTCTGTCTTTTCTATGATGCTTCTAGCTATAAAAAAAGATTTCTGTACTACACCTTCTGACCCTATTTTTGGCTACACAATGCATGGTGGGTGCTATCAAGAAGTTCTATGTGAAGCTCTCACAAGTCAAATGCTTTCTTCTCCCATTTTAATTTCTAATAATGGAGAAGTGATTTCTGTGAGGGAATATTAGGCTTTTGTAGTGGTTGTTTGTCAATGGGTGAAGTTATATATGTAAAGATCGAGTTCTTTCCAAAGACAGCATTTCCTACAGAGCTTACCATTTTTCTAAGTGCAAACGTGTTTGTAATTAAACCAAAAATCTTGAAATTTCAATAATGCTTGGCTAGAGAATCAAACCCAGCATACAGTGCACAAAACTCCATTCAAGATTTCAACAGCAATTCCACTAAGTCCTCAGTTTTGATGTTTAAATTTTGGTTGTTGTTCATTGGCTTGAGTTATGACTTGCCCTGAACAGTTCGCAATGCAATCCAGATGCAATATTTTATAAAGCCTGTATTGGTAGCAGAGGTCATGAGCTGATAAGCCAATATAAATATTGTAAATTTTTCCTATTTCAACAGAGTGTGAGAATTTGGTTAAACTTACTAGAATTCGAGTTTAGAGAATTCTGAGAGCAATTATAACTTGTTCTTTTCATCACAATGAAATCTTCTCTCGTGTCTTGCCCTGAATGTAGAATTCATAGTTGAATCGTGTAAATCTTGTGTTTTTGTTTCTTCTTTATACTATGTGTATGCGATTCTATGTGCACCTTAGATTTATGTCCTGTTTTAACATCATCTTTCAAAGAATAATAGCAGAAAAGAATTTATTGTCATGGTACAACACTTGCCAGATACAAGCAATGCTATCTGCATTTTCTCAAGAGGGAATAAATAAGAACAATGGAAGTAATAAGATTTACTGACCTTCAATATCGGGTTGAAACTATGGAAAATCATCCAGCTTTGGGCAGGCCCCATCAAAGGCACACCCTTGAATGATGAATTTGAGACTACAAGTGTCAGAAGGTACAGAACAATCAGAAACATAAAAGGTTGTAACTTGTGCAACTCCAAGTACCTGCAGTTGCTTTTTGCTTGTGTGCCTGGATTTCCCTTCAACTTGTTTGACCAGTTTCTTGACATAGATATTGTACTTTGGGAACACTAAATCATTTCTTTCAATTTCCAAATCATGTTCATGCTAAAAACTTTGAATTCCTGAGAATCTAAGCCAAATCTGATATCTTGGCCTTCAACCAACCTTGAATTGGATGGAGGCAAATACAAGTTCCTTTCAGAATTTTTTATTGCAATGCGACCAAGCACAGCAAAAAACTTTGCAGGATTGCCATCTGCTTGGTATTCTGATCCCATTTCACCATTCTCAGGCTTCAGCTTGTAGCATACAGCATTAGTTACTGTTAATATGTGCCCATTCATTGCAATGCTGTCTTCATGTATGAACCATCCTCAATCCACTTCTGGCTAATGCAGAATAGAAAGTTTAGAATTTTATTTAAGAATTTTAATTATTATAGAATTAAAAAATTTAAAATGTTTTTATTGTTTAGGAATTTTATTATTATTAGGTCTATTGTTTTTTAATTTATATTATTTACTATTCCTAATTAGAGTTCAATTAGGATTACTATTCTTAATTTGATTAGGTTTGTAAGCTCTATTGATTTTCTATTATTCAATATCTTTTGATTGTGATTATTATTGAGGATTAGCTCTCTTTTCCAAGGATTGGTCCTTGATTTCTCTTCTTTTTGGTTTTTTTCCTTTGTTCTACATCGCTGGTGATCTATCAGGATGTACCACGATTGCTTCACTGAATTTCTTAGAGAAATGGTTCATATCCCAGGATGCAATGAGTACTGATGTACTCTCATTAGTGGGTAGAGAACTGAAGAGAAAGTCCCAGTTTTGAATCTCCCTCTGATATCACCTGCATTATTTCAGGTGTCACAGTTGAACTAGAGGGAAGCAGAAAGAGAAATGCAGATAGGAATATCAAATATGTTCTATAATCATTTTATCCGTTTTACTGTTTTAGTAACTGTGTGTTCATGGGACACAACATGCTCTAATGTTCAGTTTCTATATAACAGGCAAAGACTCTTTTTAAAAGCAGCAGCAGCTTTATCTCATGAAAATTCTGTGTCCAGCTACAGGCATGCAAAGACATGATTAATGGTATACCAAAGAAACACACAATACCTGTGCAATATAACCTCATTCCATGGTTTTCTAGTTATGTTCAATTTGTTTTCCCCTGGTCTGGATAAACTGACAATCAGCTAAACAGAAAGTTGGAAAAATTTAGGAAGTCCAGTGATAAATTGGATACTTTCAAGTTCAAAGTAACATACCCATTACATCTATGATTCGAAAAATGTAAAATGGCAATTGAACTCATGTAAGAGGTGGATGATAATGGGTGTTTTGCCATTACATGATAGAATAGATAAAAATTATGTTTCTTTCGTCACTTGGGAGTTGAAACCACAAAAGAGATGGCTTACAGAATATGTGAAGTGGAGAGGATGATTGCCCAAAAGATGCTCTACCAAAATGAGCCTTGTAGTGAAAAGAGCACTGTCTTCAAGAAATCCTTAAAACATGATGTTTCCTCCCCCATTACAAGACGCTTCTTTGACACCACCATCTGCAAATATATGTTTAAATCAGTGCAAATAATATTGTAATGTCAAATCAAGCTTAGGTCTCAAGGAATACTAAAAGAGCCAACATCAAGGGGAAGCATTTATGCGTTGAGGCCTTAAGAGTGCCATCCAGGTTATGGTTCACAATAAATAAGTTTTGATGGTAGGCTTGTTGAGTGGTACAAAAGAAAACTTTTTATAAATCATTAGGTAGATGACAGATGGTGTTCTTCAAATCCAATAGATAAAAAGGAAAAACATTATGAGACATTGCCATATCTGCATAATGAGTTACCAACAAAACCAGGTGTTTTTTCGTCATTGATTAGTGCCATTGTAGTTGTGATTCAATCATCAATACGTATAAATGATGTCAAAATATGCCACAACATCAAATATATAATAGCTGGTATGAAGATGAAACCTTACTCAACAAGGACTTTAATAGTTTCAGGTGTTGGGCCATAAAGAATTCAAGAAAAGGCTGCATCAAAGATGGGAGTAAACAGATAAGAAGACAAGATAGTAGCTAATCCAGTCTCAGACGCATTAGTGATGGCATGCTTAATTAATAACACTTGTTGATTTGAACATTCCATATGAAGCATATCATCTTACATTTAGCTTATCATTTTACTCAATTAAATCTCTCCATAGAGACATAAAGGAGAAAAAAAAACATATAGGAATAAACACAAAAAGCTAGAATGCATATGTTGGAAGTGCAGCTACGTGAATGATGAATTACATTATTGAAATTATTATTATTGTTCCAAATTACAAGCTTTAATTTAAAATTTTCCAGTCTACCTCTTTAATTTGCATACATCCTTATTAATATTGTATATTGTTTTGCATAAGATGATGTAGTAAAACATTATTAGCCATGTACTTGCCTTGCAAATGCATTAAGTCCTCCGCTATATACATTTAGAAATAGAAAAGGAATAGAAATTCTGATTTTATGATAATATGAGGATTATGCGGAGCACACTAATGAGATTAGCTTATGAACAAGCACAACATGTAGATAAAACCAATTCCCATGGAATCACGCTTGGAATGATAGTGGATATATCCAGAAAATAGTAATTCCATGATCATAGAAAAGTGCATTGTGCAAAGGCAGCAGAAAGAATTTTTTTTTTTTTTTTTTCTCTTTTCAATGCTACAAGTTACACAAATTGGAAAAGAAAATATATCAAGTAATTATAGTAGAATGACAGCTCTTTTGGTGCAAACCTGAAACCCTTAGCAAGACATGTTCCAGGGAACATCTGTTGTCCTCCCTCAACTGAAATATGATAGTCATTAGCCTGAACAACATCAAATATGCTCAATACTTGGACTGATACATGCAGGAAGGTATAAGCACAACTCAGCTACTCTATAGCATCCTGCAACGAAGTACACGAAGTACTGTTGCTTAATTACGATCTAACTAGGTTCAAAAAAGTTACACCAACTGTTGCTTTCACCTAATAAGTTCTATCCAAGCAATCAAATGTAGCCTTGCAGGAGATAAAAATAAAAAGATGATGTTAAGTTCACATGAATCATAATTGAAATTCATGCATTGATTAGTCAGATATCAAATTGGTGATCAAAGTAAGCGGTCACTTCAAACAGAGATAATTTATCGGAAGAAACTAAACACTAACATCAGCTCTTTCCCACATAAGGATAATGCGCAATAAATAAAATATATCCTTCCCTTCTACTGTAGTTCGAAGGATGAATGTAAGAAAGCTTGTATAATTTCTTTGGAAAAAATGCAACAACCTGAAAATGAGTTATTCATCCCAGGTGATTTCTGATACCTGATCAAAATTTGAATAAAATGTAGTGCTATAGGATAATTGGTCACTGTTAGCCATGATTTTTCTACAAGTGTCTAACAATTACAAACAACAAGGTACACAACAAAAAAAATTTGAATAAAATGTGCTGTAGGATCAAAATTTTTTTATTTGTGTATAGATCTGTAATAACCAACATCAAGATACAAATCCTTTGGTTTTGATCCTTTTCTTGCAATATTTAAATACAATGCATGAAATTTGATCTAAGATAGAAATAACATTGAAAGAAAATCTAGAACTCAATCTGTTGTGCCAATCTAGTCTTCAACAAAACCTCCAGATGCAGTCAACCTGCATAATAAGTGCTTTAACTCCCTTTTCTCTTTTGTAAGCTCTAGTGTCAGGTCCCAGCAGAAACCTAAGCATGTCAGTTCACAAAATGGCCAGTTGCAGATCATGCATTTTTATAGTAATTCTTCAGTTCCAGTTAACTTTGCAAATTCACTTTCATCGATGGTCCCCTTCTTTAGCTTTTTCAGTAATCGATATTCCCTCGCTAATTCATCTTCATCTTCAATTGTCTGGGCAGCCCGTCTCTGCTTAGCTGTTTTTTTCCTCATAACCGTTGGGGCAGCATTGGGGGCCTTGTTGGGCTTCTGAGGTTTTGGTTCTTGCTGTTGTGCTTCTTTCTTCACTTGCAAATTCCTCTTCCTTTGTTTCTCCCGAGATTTATCCCTGATTACAGTCATTAGCTATTAGAAATGAGAACTATTATCACAATAATTAGTTGCCAAGAGAAATTGCAACTTAACAGAATAAAGAGCTTAAGCCTATGGATATAGTTGAGTTGAGTTGAGTTGAGTTTTTCTGTAAAAATGAGAGAAAATATTTCAAATGGAAAGATATCACTAGACAAAGGAAAAAAAAAAAAAAAAAAAGGAAATCAACCTAGCCTGCAAAGGTCAGTCACACAAGTTTTCATCCCCCCTGATTCTACTTAATGAGATACACCAAAGGACTGCAAGAATTCTTACTTGTATTTGATGTCCTCCAATTTGAGGTCTTCAACTGGAGTAAAACCAATGGTTGAAAGTGAGTGGTGCTTTACCTCAGGCATTGAAGGAAGCTGCAATAAGCCATATCCCATGCCCAACTTCCCAACTTCAAGTTCTTTCCATCTGTGGAACATAACATACATCAAAACATCCAATTACAATCTCACTTAAGTATGGTTTTAAGAAAGGAATACTGGATATAGTCTCAACTCTGTCAAAACATACAGCTTGAGAGAGAGAGGACGAGAGAAACAAGCAAGTTCAGGAAGAAAACTATTTAGTAACCTGAAAATGTACGAGCAATGATGCTCTTTATATGCACGGATAAATGAAACAAATGCTCTCAGTCCCTTCTCCATGACATCTCGGTCCTTCTTGGCAGCAGACCGTATCTGACAATGAATTCATGAGATTTTATCAATTGACCAAAGAAGAAAAGACACAATGGAAGTAACGAGGATTGAATAAAGTAACATCAAAGAAGCCAGTAATTAGGGCATCAAAAGCATCAAATAGTGGCATACAACATTCAAATCAAATTTCTCCACATAATTCAACATTATGATAAATGAACAATAGGGTTCATTGTATCTGATGGTTTCAGGATATACTGATGGCAATCAAATGAAAATTCAATACATCCACTTAATGATGGAGTGGACATCATAGAAAACAAGATGCTTCCTATTCATTAAGGTTATTGTTTTATAGCATCATGAACTTAATCAGGATCAGTCAAATCCACCTGAACCTCTAAGTTACTACTTCAGAAATCACTCTAACCTGAGGAACAACATCAGGAGCGTCATCTGAACCTTCCTTCTTTTGAAGAGGAACCCTTCTTATATGCAGAAATTCTACATAAGCTTCCTCCTGCATGTGCATAACCAAACTGATCACATAAGACCATGAATTGAATGCATAAACCAAGAGCAGTAAATTATCAACCAAGTTGTCATGATCACATGGATAGAGATGTAAGAAATGAACCTTTGGCAAAAGGAAAACGATAGCGCTTCCTTGTCTACCCAACCGAGCAGTTCGGCCAACTCTGTGAATGAAAACGTTTGGATCCTGAGGAGGATCATACTGAAAAATACGAAATATCATCAGCATCAATCAGCTTTTAGAAATAAAACAGTATAAAGGGAAAAGGGTCAATAACCTTCACATGAAACCTAGGTATTCATTCTTTATAAAATTAAAAGGCCACATAATCTTTAGTAGTTATCATACTACCTGCACTATACAATCAACACCTGGAATATCAAGTCCACGTGCTGCAACATCCGTACATAGAAGAATCCCATTTGTGAGAGATGTAAATGAAGCCAATGCTTTCTCTCTTGCAGTCTAACAGACAAAAATAATATGTAAGTGTCAGAATACACAATGATTAGTTCATGAATTTCAATATCATCAGTGTCATCTCCCAAAATTCACCTGCTTCATTTTCCCATGAAGAGGAATCAAAGAGAAGCCCTTTAAAGCACTAAGCCGTGGAAGAAGAACACCCCAATAATCAACACACGCACAAGTCATAAAGTATCTGCAATGTGATGAAATCATTATTGTGAAAATGATCTCATCAGCCTGTAAGACTGATTGCTTTACCCATCCATTAGAAATATAGAAAATAACTCACATTATAATCTTTTTTGACTTGTTCTTAATAAGGAGATCAACAAGCTGAGACGGTTTATTATCTGCTTCGCATTCCAAATACTGCAGAGAGAGAGGGAGGGAAGTGGGGAAACCAAAAAAATTCATCACCCAACAAATGATAAGTACAGGAGATATCATGTTTACCACTTAGAGAAAAATGCTTTCAGTACAGATAACCCATTTTTCAGGGTTTATGTACAAGAGTTAAATTATATTTCTCATTATATGCATTGTCAAAATTTTTTCACCAAATACGCAAGGATGTTAACGTACACAGAATTAAGAATTCCCACAACATCCCTGAATCCTCAAGCAATTAGACAAGATGGAACATCATACTCAAGCAGCATAATCAAACGAAAGGTGTGCAGCCATGTTGGAAGAATTTGATGCACTAATTTCCAATTGTTAAACCAGAAGTGAGATTTTCGTAATAATGATTCCACCAAACACAAATATTTACAAGCAATTATACTCACTTCTGAGCAAAGAATAATCTACACAATGTGTAATTTGCAAAAAACTATCCTAATGTATAACTATTTAACAAAGAATTGATAAAATTCAACAAACTACAAACCTCAAGTTGAAGGCCTGAAGGTGTTTTTGAAGAAGCTAATTGCAAAGATGCTGATTCATTCAGTGATTTGGTTTCTGCTCGAACTTCAACCCTCACAGGATTCCTCAGTCCAGCTTTGGACAACTCTTCAACTGCCTCAGTTTGAGTAGCTGAGAAAAGACCAGTCCTGCGAAGCTTGGGTAAGTGAGATATAATGGAATTTATCTGCTTTTGGAATCCCATATCCAAGAGTCGATCAGCCTCATCCAAGATTAAAACCTGTTCCACCAACAAATGAATCAACATAAAACTAATAAACTTTATAGCCATCATTTTCTTGCATATCAAATTATTATTCTCATTAAAGTTACTAAAAACTCTCCTGATTTCAGTAAGTGAATATCTCGGTTAACATTAAGAAGGCATGTAAAAGTTTGTACTATGTCCCCGATATCAGTGGACATGATTCTTTCAATAAAAGTATATGAAGCAAATACTACCTATTTTATTGGAAAAACAACATAAATTCTAAATATCTACTGCCTTCGGTTGTGGGAGGTGAGTTCTGTTCTGTTTTGAGTTATAAATGTCATGAAATAAAGTTCACAGACTCATTGACAGGTGAAAATCACTACCTCAAGGTTTCGAAAGTCCAGGAAATCCACACGTTCCATGATGTCATAAAGCCTTCCAGGCGTTCCAATCAATAAATTAGCTCCTTCCTCCTCTATTTTCTTCAAATCAGCTTTCACATCCACCCCGCCAACAAGGAGAATCGACTTAACATTCGATAAAGTTGCAATGAAAGGTTGAGCAACGTTATATATTTGTGATGACAACTCCCTAGTAGGAGAGAGAATTATTCCCATCACCTGTAAACAAAAGCAAATTCTAAGCTGAATGGAACACAAACCAAAGTACACAATGACATAAGTACTAGCTGTAGATAGATACAAGTAACCCAGACAAGCGCACTCTAATCAGCCGAACCATTACACTAATAAACAAATTCGAGCTTATCACTTGTTAGCTAAAGCCACTACAATACAATAGGAATTGGAAACTATAAATTGAGCTTAACTCAACTTTATACAACTCACTACAGAGAAATTACTCATTTTAAAATGCAAAACGCCAAAAAAATTGAAACTTTCTCTTGTTTTCCTGCAATTTTCTTGGCAACTAAACGGAGAAGAGAAAAGGAGAGGATAAAGGAGGAGCACACCTGGTGGGGTTTGGGAGGAGAGGAGGCTCGACGGAGAATCTCGACAAGGGGGACTACGAAAGCAAGGGTTTTTCCAGAGCCGGTTGCGGCGTCGACTGCAACATCCTTGTAGCTGCATAGTAGCGGAATCGTGGCTGCTTGGACCGGCGTGCAATATTCGAAACCTGCTAGAGTTAGAGCTTCGAGAACAGGCTCTGAGAGTGACGGTTTTAGATCGGAGAAGCGCGTTTCCGTTAACGCTCTATTTGGATACAGCGAATCGGTGATGTCCATTGCTTCAGAATCAGGTACCCGCCGCCGTTAATTTGGTTCCCTAAGAAATCTGTAGAAGAATATGTATTTGAAATCAGTCACACGGCACCGTTTAGTGGTAGCTTAGGACAAAAATAGGGCGGTACGGTGTCGGTTTCGTTTATACGGGCCTTTTTTAAAAAACGACTATTCGTTTCGGATCCAGAATTCAGCGACCTATCGTCTTCTCGACAAGAGAGCGAGTCTGCTTCTCGACATGTGTACTATAGTATTGTGATCTGTCTTCTCTTCAGGAGCTTGGAATTGTTGGTTGTGAGAATCTGAAGTATCTACCATCAGCTCCAGCCTACAGACAATGCAATGCGTTTCCAAATTAAAAGAAAGTGGTTCTGTGCATTGTGTAGACCTGGGCACAGGACGGGTCTGATTCAGTTTCCGACTAAAATCGTCGGTTAGACCAATTTTGATTGATGATGGTTTTATTCCAAAATGATTCAATATGGTCCCCATTTAGACTAAGTTCTGATGTTAAAAAATAAAGTGGTTCAATAGAATAATAATAACAATAATAAATTATTAGGCTGATTTTGGTTCAAGGAGGAGAATCAGACTGGCTTTCTATATTTCAGTTCCAGGCCAGTTTATTAACCCAAATCATTGACCCGATCTAGTCTCAGATTTGACTCAGGTCAGCCCCTGATTTGATGCATGATTCAAACCAATCTGCAGCCAAGTCTAAGTTTGAGTAGTCTAAGAGGGTTTTTATCTCAAACTAGGGTCTAAGTTCTAAATCCTATATGTTAATAATAATTTTTAAACTTACAACTTAACGTCCTGAATTTTTAAATAATTATTTATATAGAAATTTATTAGTTTGGTAGGTTTAGGAGGAACATTGTGTAGTTGTTGTATTATGAGTTTGATGTCTTTTGAATTGAAAAGTATTAATTGAGTTATTTTGCAAGTTTTGTAGGTCATAGGTACAAGAGAAATTCTGCTAGATTTTCAGCATAAACCTAGGTTGTCTTGGGCTCTTTAATTCTTTGTTTTGAGTTAATATTGATAAATTTATTGAATATAATTGTTTAAGTGATCCAAGTCAATCTTCGTCATCTTATCAGCCACTCTAGTGACATTTAGATAATTTATGAGTAGATATTAAATTTATTTATAATTTTAATATTATTATATATTAAATATATGTCTATGTATTCACTTATTAATATATGTATATAGTTAATTACTGCGCATGCTTTGTATTGCGTATTTAATTGATGATATTGTTGTGGATATCGCCATAAGGTAATTTAGAATTGTGTGCGTGTATCGGCGTGCGTATGGTATATTTATGGATATTGATAGAACGGGTAGTTGAGGCTGAAGTTTGACTCACTGGGATCCGATACTTTTTATGGATAAGTTAGAGTGAGTACGACATTAAGTTGATCTTGCTAATTCCCGCATTAAATTATTAAGAGACCGGCTCGAATTGATCTCGCTGACTGGTGTTGGAATTAAGAAAATTGTATAGAGAATCAGCTCCCATATATATATATATATATATATATATATATATATATATATATATATATATATATATATATATATATATATATATGATACACGAGTGTATGAGTGTTCCAAATTATCTTTTATGCGAATATTATTTGATTTATTTGGAAATATGTGTGCATGTTGCATTTTATACATAAAAATGCATTAGACCTAGATAGTTATAGAAATTATATTTAAAATCAATATCTTACTCTATGAGTCGAACGCTCACTCCTATTCAACCATTTTTTTCTATGTAACAGGTGAATAGCCTACTCATTTCTTGTAGCTTTACACAGTTACAATTTGTCTATATTTTATTTCCTTGAATTATAATCTAGAACTCCACATAGTATTCTAATATTGTTGGGATTGTGATAATCTATTTCTTTTGAATTTATAAACCTATTATATGGATATGTTGAAATGTATGAGCTGAGTATCCACTTTGGATGAGGGAGCTGAACTTTTATTTGATTATTTATTGTTTTGAGGATTTTTGTGTTTACAGATCAGATGAGTTAATACTCCCTATTTAGTAGTTTAATTTATGGTTGGACTTTGTTCATCTGCTTTCTTAAATTTAACTTATGATTATGGGTCTTATGGTTGAGTTCGGGATAGTTAAACTTATTATGGGCTTTTGGGCCTTATATTGACCCAAGCACTAATACCTGTTCAACTTAGAATTTGGGTCATGATATATAAATTAAGCATATAAGTTAAAAAAAAAATCTTAACTTTTCATTTTAGTATTTATAAGTTAATTTAATAAAATATTTTACTATATTATACTTATTTAATTTTTAAAATTTCATTATAAATATCATTTAATATTATTTTTAGTTATTTTAATAATAAATATTATTATAAAACTATTTTTTTACAAAGTACATTAATTATTTTTTAATCACTTATAATCATTTTAACGAAACACATAACTACTTAAATTTTTAAATATTTATAAGTCAAAATTAGCTATGTACTTATAAGTTAAATTTTATAAATTAAGCCAACCACCTTCTAAAATTTCTCATATTCCTAAAATCTCCGTGCATAAATATAAGCTTAATTCTCTGGCATAAAACCAATCTATTTTCTGTTCACATTATTCTCCCATTTTTGTTAATCATTTCTTTTTTTTTCTTTTTTCCATTTATTTTAATAGCTCCCTTATTCTTATTTTGGAATTAAATTTGTAGGTTCTTAGGTAGATGTTGGCATTGTTGTAAGAGATATTATTGAGAAAAATACTTTTTTAAAATATATTAATTAAAGAGTATTAAAAGATGATTAATAAAATTTTTATATTTTAACAAAACAATATTCAAATAATAAAATAAATTTTTTTTAATTATATTTCCAATAGTATCTGAAATTATATTTTTTTAATAAAATATTTTTTTAACTAAAAAAAAGCGTTTTTCTAACTAAAAAACTTAACGTCAAATGAGCCATAGTGCTCCTTGATAGTCATTATCACAAAGTGCTCAATTTGAGTTTTACATTTTGATCATGGATTAATGGACCTCATACATAATTGAATTACCATTTTATAATGTCAAAACCTAAATAATTTCTTTTACTTAAATCTAAAATCTTATATGTCACGACCCAACCTATGGGCCGGACCGGCACTAGGACCTGGGCCAGCCTAAAGCTCCCGAGGCCCGTAGTAAGCCTTAACTATTCATTTACCCAACTCTAAGGCCCATTTGAGCCCAATTTCAAGAAACCAATCGGACAGAGTCCGACCATAAAATGGACCTACCAACGGGGAGTTTTTGACTCACCCGACCTGTAAACACAATAAACAATCCATTGGGGAGCTCAGCTCACCCTCCACATACTCATATCATCATAATGATAAATGGGAGCTCAGCTCCCTCATCCAGTCCATCAAACATGCATATAATAATTTTACAGGTCCACAATAATAATTTAGTTTACAGACCCAAATCAAATAAACATTTCTAACACATGCGGAAATTCTAGGAGTAAATAAAATTACACAAATATTGATAAACAACCTGCGAGGAAAGGAAGCAGGTTAACCTCAAAAATATCCTCCTGTGGCCTGGAAAAATATTGAACAGGAGTGAGCGTTCGACTCAGAGAGTAAAATATCAATTTTAACCATAATCTCTATAACTATCTAAAACTAATGCACCCTGTAGAGTGAAATGCAACATCAACAACATTTTCACATCATAACATCAAAAAGGTAAATTTGGAGCACTCACGTACCCTGTAACATCAATCATAATATATGGGAGCTGATCCCCTATACAGCTCTCTTAAATCCAACCTGGTGCCAGCGAAGAACTTAGCTCGGACTTCCACTTAATAACCAAATTGGGGTCCCAGCGAAGAACTCAAGCCGTCTCTACCCCGAAGGACCGGGTCCCAGCGAAGATCTCAAGCTGTGTCTACCCGTCCTATCCATAGTCCACACCACATCACACGCACGCCAACGCACGCACACTGCTCCAAATGACCACAACAACATCCATGGCACGCTAACAGTTATGAATGCAACATAAATCGTGCCTAGAGTATAACTACATAAATATATGCATATAAGTGATGCATGGGCATGCTTGAACATATAATAATATCGAAATTACAATTAAAATTAATATTTTACTTACAGACTTGACGATGGTCACTGAGGCGGCTGGGCAGAGGAAGAAGGCTGTCCCGGCTCACCTGATAATTTTATTACAATCATTTAATAAATTTGACTCAATACAAACAAAGAAAAAGACCAATACGTCCTAAGTCGTGCCGAAAATCCGGCAGAGTCTCCCCTATACCTAGAACCTACCCAACCTGCAAAAGGGCTCAAAACACACTTCTATATTCACAATCCATATGTCCACAACTCAATCCCATCACACAGCCCCTCCTGGGCCCATCAAATCAATCATCCATCACAATATGTAAAATTTCAATTTAGTCCTTATAATTGACCATTTTTGCAAAAACTGCCCAAATCAGCTCTAAAAATTCTAAAACTTTGCCCCGCGGTCCTTAGCAATATTACTAAGCGATTGAAAAAAGAATCATAATTTTCTAAGCTACCACGAATATTTTATGGATTTTTAATCCTATTTAAGCACTAGAAAATTACGTAAAAACAAGGTTCGGGTTTACCTTTGCCGATTCCGACTTCGGGGACGGGCTCGGGTCATCTGACAATGGGGGGGTAGCCAAAACCTCGGTGCAATTCGGAGACTTTTCTGGTAACGGTCCGTTCGCCTAATTTCGCAGACTTGGCCAATCGTCGAATTTTCGCGAATCGAGGATACCTACACGAAGCCCATAACATGGGGGTTAGTACATAAATTTTTCAGAATTTTCTAAGCTCATTAAATGCTCGGAAAAATACTGCGAAGTTCCGTGGGACCCACCGAAAAACGGTGTCGAAAAATTTTGAAATTTATATCTCCGCGAAGCTCTCGACGAGTGGAGCGTGTTGGTACCCTCGGTTTTCTCGTGGGATTCACGGTTTTCGAGAAATCTAGCCCAAAAGTCGAAATGGGCTAAAAACTTCCCGAGCAAAAATTGGACAAACCGCTTGATGGATTTCGGTGTTCTTAGTGTCTATGGAAAGCTCTCGCCGAGTAGATGATTTTAGACACAAGACCCGGTCTAATTGGTGGCTGGATCGGCCGGATTTTGACCGGGGAAGTCGAAACGCCGCGCGCGCGAGGGAGGGAATTCGCGCTCGGTTTTCGGCCATTTGGGGCGTGGGCCGGGCCGGGAGGTCGGGTGGTGGCGCCTGGCCACTGGGTGGCGGGAGGTGGTCGCCGGGCAGGGGCAGGAGGAGAGAGAAAAGAGAGAGAGAAGGGGAGGAGGTCGATGCGCGCGGGGAAGGAAAGAAGAAGAAGGAAAAGGCCAGTCCGATTCGACCGGTCCGATCCGGTCAGGTTCGATTCGGTCGGTCCGATTCAAGATACAAAATTTTAAATTTTTACTCTGCCTCGGGACCGAAAACGAGGTCCAAAAATTCCGTAAAAATTCCAGAAAACTCAGAAAAATACGTAGACTCCAAATATATTTTTAGTTTTGCCACGTGGTCTTTAAATTAATTTTTAAAAATCATCAAAGTTTATATTTTCGGAAAATCGAACCCGATTTTTAAAATCCGAAAAATCTCAAAAAAAAAAAATCCTAAAATTTAAATAAAATTAAAATACAAAAAATGCTCATAAATTTAAAATTTTTGGGGTGTTACATTCTTCCCCCCTTACAGAAAATTCGTCCTCGAATTTTACACAAGGCAGAATAAAGCACATGATTATACATTGAACAAATAAGGGTACTTGCTACGCATGTCCCGTTCTGACTCCCAGGTGTACTCTTCCACTGACTGACTCCTTCACAAAACCTTAACCATAGTGATTTGTTTGGATCTTAGCTGTCTCACTTGGTAGTCCACTATGGCTACAGGCTGCTCCTCAAATTTCAAGTTCTCTTTTAGCTCTTTCATATTCGGCTGTAGTACATGAGAAGGATCTGGAATGTATTTCCTGAGCATGGAGATGTGAAACAAGGGATGAACGTGAGAAAGGTTGGGTGGTAGCTCCAACCGGTAGGCAACTGCTCCAACTCTATCAGTAACCTCAAAAGGTCCGATATACCGAGGTGCCAACTTACCCTTATTTCCAAATCTCATGACTCCCTTCATTGGAGAAACCTTCAGGAATACATAGTCGCCATCGCAAACTCCACATCCTCCGTCTGGGTCCGCATAACTCTTACGCCTCGAAAGCTATTTTCGCTGCTCGATTAAAGGAACTACCTCAAGTGTACTGCACTAGGTCTACATCATGCACCTACGCTTCCCCATTTCGCATACAACACAGGAGACCTACACTTTCTTCGATATAATGCCTCATAGGGTGCCATCCCTATGCTGGAGTGGTAACTGTTGTTGTAGGCAAACTCCACCAAAGCTAGTTGCTCATCCCATTGACCTCCAAAATCCAAGACACTCATGCAAAGCATGTCTTCCAGTGTTTGGATTGTCCTTTCGCATCGCCCGTCTGTCTCGAGAGTGGAAAGCCGCACTAAAGTTCAATCAGGTGCCAAGTGCCTCCCGCAACTTTCTCCAAAATCGAAGTAAATCAGCCCTCTGCCGATATTATGGAAGCCGGAACTCCATGCAATCTGACTATTTCTTGAATGTAGAGTCGGGCATCGCGTGCCACGTAATGTGTAGTCTTCACAGGCAAGAAGTGAGCTGATTTGGTCAAGCGGTCTACAATTACCCATATCGAATCATATCCTCGCGTGGTACGAGGCAACCCAGTCACAAAATCCATAGTGATCATTTCCCACTTCCATTCTGGGATAGAGAGCTCTTGCAGCTTCCCTAACGGTCTATGGTGTTCAAACTTCACCTTCTGACAAGTCAGGCACTTGGACACAAAGTCTGCTATGTCTCTCTTCATGCCATTCCACCAATAGCTATCTTTCACATTATGGTACATCTTGGTGGAACCTGGGTGGACACTGTATAGTGTGTAGTGTGCCTCTCGCATGATTTCATTCCTGAGGTTGTCCACATCGGGCACACATATCCTAGAACCTTGCACTAGGACGCCATCATTGGCAAATCCAAACTCACCACCTTCACCTTGCTGTACTCTTTCTATAATCTTCATCAATTGTTGGTCTCTGTGCTGGGAAACTCTAACTCTGTCCCTCAAGTCTGGCCTCACTGAAAAGTGAGCCAACAATACCCCCTCATCTGAAAGATCTAGGATTAAACCTTGATCCATCAACTCATGTACCTCCTGAATCAATGGTCTCTTCTCTACTGAAATGTGCCCCAAACTGCCAGAAGATTTTCTGCTCAAGGCATCTACCACAACATTGGCCTTTCCAGGGTGGTACTGGATGGTGCAATCATAGTCTTTCAGAAGCTCCATCCATCTCCTCTGTCTCAAGTTTAAATCCCTCTGTTGGAAGATGTACTTCAAGCTCTTGTGGTCGGTGTATATCTCGCACACTTCACCATACAGATAGTGTCTCCAGATCTTTAGTGCAAGGATTACAGCCACCATTTCCAAATCATGGGTGGGGTAGTTCTGCTCATGCCTCTTCAGCTGCCTTGAAGCATAAGCCACTACCTTTCCATTCTGCATCAAAACACACCCTAGGCCAACTCTGGAGGCGTCACAATACACGGTGTATCCTTCACCACTCACAGGTAGTGTCAACACAGGGGCAGTGGTTAGACAATCCTTAAGCTTCTGGAAACTCACCTCACAGTCATCTGTCCAAATGAATGGAACATTCTTCCTGGTCAACTTAGTTAGGGGAGCCGCTATCCTGGAGAAATCTTGTACAAAACGCCTATAGTAGCCAGCTAAACCTAGAAAACTTCGCACCTCAGTGACTGTTGTAGGCCTAAGCCAATCAGTTACAGCTTCAATTTTCTTGGGATCTATTTGAATACCGTCACATGAAACCACATGTCCCAAGAATGAGATGCTTTCTAGCCAAAATTCACATTTTGAAAATTTGGCATATAGCTGGTGCTCCCTCAACGTCTGCAACACCATCCTCAAGTGCCACACGTGTTCTTCCTCGGTCTGAGAGTATACCAAAATGTCATCTATGAATACGATGACAAAACGGTCCAAAAATGGCTTGAACACCCTGTTCATTAAGTCCATGAAGGCTGCTGGTGCATTAGTGAGTCCAAAAGACATCACTAAGAACTCATAATGACCATATCTTGTCCTAAAAGCCGTTTTGGACACGTCCTCATTCCTGATTCTCAATTGATGGTAGCCTGATCGCAGGTCTATTTTGGAAAAAAATCTAGCCCCTTGGAGCTGATCAAACAGATCATCGATCCGAGGAAGTGGATACTTGTTCTTCACAGTCACCTTGTTCAGCTGTCTGTAGTCGATACACAACCTCAATGACCCATCCTTCTTTCTCACAAATAGAACAGGAGCGCCCCAAGGTGAAGTGCTCGGACGTATAAAACCCTTGTCCAAAAGCTCCTGTAGTTGCTCCTTCAGCTCTTTCAATTCTGCTGGTGCCATCCTGTAAGGTGGCATCGATATGGGGTTTGTACCCGGCACAACATCAATACAAAACTCTATTTCCCTTCCTGGTGGCAACCCTGGAAGCTCCTCTGGGAAGACATCCATAAATTCTCTGACAACAGGAACATTTTCCATGCTGACACCTTCCACAGATGTATCTCTCACCAATGCCAAATACCCTTGGCATCCACGCCTCAATATTTTTCTAGCAATAATTGCTGACACCAAATTATATGGAGCCACGCTCCTGTCACCATCAAAGCTAAACTCTTCCACACCAGGTATGTGGAAATACACCTTTGTTCCCGCAGTCTAAAGTGGCATAATGAGTTGCCAACCAATCCATCCCCAAGATTACATCAAATCCACATCGTAAAGGAACCAAGTCTCCGGGAGGATCTTTCCATCCACTACTCTGGGCTACCGGAAAAATCATATCTACATCTATGTTGTCGCTAAGTGGGGTAGCTACTGACAAAGGGCACTCTAAAGTTGTAGGGTTTCTACCCAACCTCATGGCAAACACAGGGGAGACAAATGAGTGCGTAGCACCCGGATCTATCAAAACACGAGCCTCATAAGAATGCACTGTAAGAATACCCGCCACAACGCATTTGAAGCTTGAGCATCCCGGTGGGTCGTGGTGAAAACCCGAGCCCGACTTCTACCCCGAGTGGCGTAACTCGACATCGACTTCTACCTCGACCGCCTCCAAATCCACGCCCCTTGTCCTTGGCCTGTTGGCCACCGAATCGATCGCCGCCATGTTGGAAGTACCGATACAATCAAGTAGGAACATTTGCAATGTAACCCTGTGACCCCATCTGTGGCTCTCTGAACACGGGGCATTCCCTAGCAAAGTGACCTGGTTGGCCACACCTGAAGCATACTCCTGAACCCATCAAACAAGGTCCTGAATGTCCTCTTCCACACTGTGCACAAGGTGCCAAAGAGGATCCTGAACCAGAGCTGTAATCGCTGCACTCGAATCGTACCACCGCTGATCCGCACTGGTCCAACCCTCGGGATTTGTGTCTAAATCCACTCCTTTTATTTCTGCTTCTTCCTCTGTAATTAGTCTGACCACCACTATCCGTAGTACCCATATGTGGGACACCTGAAGAACCCTCTGCTCTGTTTTTCTTTGCCCTTCCGCTGTCATCCACAGCATAGCTAATCTCGATCTGTCTAGCTCGATCAACCACCACATCAAAAGATCGACGACATCATGGCCGTGTTCGCATACCTCCCGCCAAGCCCCTTTAGGAATCTCTTCACCTTCATAGTCTCTCAGAGATACTGCCGTGGGGGCATACCGCCGATTCTGCAAAATTCGTAGCATACTCATCTACAGACCTGCCATTCTATCTTAAGGCCTCAAAGGCCCACTGTTTCTGATCTCGGAAGCTTTCTGGCACAAACCGATTGATGAACAGTTCCACAAACTGAGTCCACGACAAACCCTCCATCCGAGGTAACACGTAGTCATTCATCCATTGTCTAGGCATAGGCCCCATGACATGCTGCATACACTCTATCAGTCTTCTATCACCAATCGTAATTGCTCTCGCCGTCGCAGGAATCCAAAAACTGATATGCATCGTCTGACACATCATAAGTACCAGGCACCAACTTCTTGAAATTGATTATCTGTTTGTAAGGTTCTCCTCTTGGTGCGGTGGACTGCTGCTGCTGTGGAGGGTGGACCATATACTGCGCCATCATATCGATGGTCCTTTGCAACCCAGCTAGAGTAGCTGCCATGGGGTCCATGGGACTCTGTGCCACAAAAGACTGATCCTGAACTGGTGGCAGCTGCTCTTCTACTTGAGCAGCTCTAGGCCTCCTACCCCGCCTCCTCGGGGCAGGCGCCTCATCCTGTGCCGACACCTCGTCAGCACATCCGTTCTCGTGCAATGGCGCTCTCCCGCTTCTACGCATTTTCCCGAAATTCAGCAAAGATTAGCCCACAAAATTCAAAATCGCACATTACATGACTCTATAGACTCATATTTACACACAATATATGAAGGTAAACTAGAAGCAAAGACGACAATGCAAGACGAATGTGGACCCTATTTTTCCGCATGTGACTCCTAGTAGACTCTTCCCAACACTTTAGACAAACATTCCCTAAGAATCTGGAGCCTAAGCTCTGATACCACATTTGTCACGACCCAACCTATGGGCCTGACCAAGACTAGGACTGGGCCACCTAAAGCCCCGAGGCCCGTAGTAAGCCTTAACTATTCATTTACCCAACTCTAAGGCCCATTTGGGCCCAATTTCAAGAAACCAACCGACAAAGTCCGCCATAAATGGACCTACCAACGGGAGTTTTTGACTCACTCGACTGTAAACACAATAAACAATCCATTGGGAGCTCACTCACCCTCCACATACTCATATCATCATAATGATAAATGGGAGCTCGGCTCCTCATCCATCCATCAAACATTCATATAATAATTTTACAGGTCCACAATAATAATTTAGTTTACAGACCCAAATCAAATAAACATTTCTAACACATGCGGAAATTCTAGGAGTAAATAAAATTACACAAATATTGATAAACAACCTGCGAGGAAAGGAAGCAGGTTAACCTAAAAAATATCCTCCTGTGGCCTGAAAAAATATTGAACAGGAGTGAGCGTTCGACTCAGAGAGTAAAATATCAATTTTAACCATAATCTCTATAACTATCTAAAACTAATGCACCCTGTAGAGTGAAATGCAACATCAACAATATTTTCACATCAAAACATCAAAAAGGTAAATTTGGAGCACTCACGCACCCTGTAACATCAATCATAATATATGGGAGCTGATCCCCTATACAGCTCTCTTAAATCCAACCTGGTGCCAGCGAAGAACTCAGCTCGGACTTCCACTTAATAATCAAATCGGGGTCCCAGCGAAGAACTCAAGCCGTGTCTACCCCGAAGGACCGGGTCCCAGCGAAGATCTCAAGCCGTGTCTACCCGTCCTATCCATAGTCCACACCACATCACACGCACGCCAACGCACGCACACTGCTCCAAATTACCACAACAACATCCATGGCACACTAACGGTTATGAATGCAACATAAATCGTGCCTAGAGTATAACTACATAAATATATGCATATAAGTGATGCATGGACATGCTTGAACATATAATAATATCGAAATTACAATTAAAATTAATATTTTACTCACAGACTTGACGATGGTCACTGAGGCGGCTGGGCGGAGGAAGAAGGCTGTCCCGGCTCACCTGAAAATTTTATTACAATCATTTAATAAATTTGACTCAATACAAACAAAGAAAAAGACCAATACGTCCTAAGTCGTGCCGAAAATCCGGCAGAGTCTCCCCTATACCTAGGACCTACCCAACCTGCAAAAGGGCTCAAAACACACTTCTATATTCACAATCCATATGTCCACAACTCAATCCCATCACACAGCCCCTCCTGGGCCCATCAAATCAATCATCCATCACAATATGTAAAATTTCAATTTAGTCCTTATAATTGACCATTTTTGCAAAAACTGCCCAAATCAGCTCTAAAAATTCTAAAACTTTGCCCCGCGGTCCTTAGCAATATTACTAAGCGATTGCAAAAAGAATCATAATTTTCTAAGCTACCACGAATATTTTATGGATTTTTAATCCTATTTAAGCACTAGAAAATTACGTAAAAACAAGGTTCGGGTTTACCTTTGCCGATTTCGACTTCGGCGACGCGCTCGGGTCGTCTGACAATGGGGGGGTAGCCATAATCTCGGTGCAATTCGGAGACTTTTCCGATAACGGGTCTGTCTGGCCGGAATTTCGCAGATCCGGTCAACTGTCGAATTTCCGCGAATCGAGTATACCTACACGAAGCCCATAACACGGGGGTTAGTACATAAATTTTTCAGAATTTTCTAAACTCATTAAATGCTCGGAAAAACACTGCGAAGTTCCGTGGGACCCATCGAAAAACGGTGTCGAAAAATTTTGAAATTTATGTCGCCGCGAAGCTCTCGACGAGTGGAGCGTGCTGGTACCCTCGGTTTTCTCGTGGGATTCACGGTTTTCGAGAAATCTAGCCCAAAAGTCGAAATGGGCTAAAAACTTCCCGAGCAAAAATTGGACAAACCGCTCAATGGATTTCGGCGTTCTTAGTGTCTATGGAAAGCTCTCGCCGAGTAGATGATTTTAGACACAAGACCCGGTCCAATTGGTGGCCGGATCGGCCGAATTTTGGCCGGGGAAGCCCAAACGCCGCGCGTTCGAGGGAGGGAATTCCCGCGCGGTTTCCGGCCGTTTAGCGGCCGGGCCGGGAGGCCGGGTGGCGGCGCCGGTCGGCTGGGGTGGCAGGGGGAGGTGGCTGGCCGGCGGCAGGGGCAGGAGGAGAGAGAAAAGAGAGAGAGAAGGGGAGGAGGTCGACGCGCGCGGGGAAGGAAAGAAGAAGAAGGAAAAGGCCGGTCCGATTCGACCAGTCCAATCCGATCAGGTTCGATTCGGCCGGTCCGATTCAAGATACAAAATTTTGAATTTTTACTCTACCTCGGGATCGAAAACGAGGTCCAAAAATTCCGAAAAAATTCCAGAAAACTCAGAAAAATACGTAGACTCCAAATATATTTTTAGTTTTGCCACGTGTTCTTTAAATTAATTTTTAAAAATCATCAAAGTTTATATTTTTGAAAAATCGAACCCGAGTTTTAAAATTCGAAAAATCTCAAAAAAAAAAATCCTAAAATTTAAATAAAATTAAAATACAAAAAATGCTCATAAATTTAAAATTTTTGAAGTGTTACATTATATTAGTAGATGATTGCTGATAAAAAGAAGTCTAAAATCTTAAATTAATATATGATTATTATTGATGTTATCGCATTTAAAATGAGAATGGTGTAAAAAAGAGAGAAAGTTTAGTGTTAATAGCGAAAAATGATATTAATAAAGTTTTAATGACTGATTTGTAAGGATAAACTCATTATATAATGTCAATGGATCAACTTACACGTCTTATAATAAAAAGAGTGAAAGAGAAAAATGATCGAGATATAAATATGACTGATATACTATAATATATGAGAAAACATTAATAATAGATAACGATATATAAATTTATTAAACGAAATCAAATATAAACATGAAAAATATGCCCTAATGAATATAGGATAGATTCGAAGATTTAGATCATAGTATTTTGGAGTAGCGAATATGAAATTAAGCAAGAACAATAAAAAAATATTAAATATATTTTTATTGAAATTTTAGTGGGGTGGTGGGGCAAGTGCTAATTTACCCCAATGTACATCCGCCTTTAAGATGATGAAATGTTTAATTTTAATTAATTTTATGGAAATATAAAAATAATTTTATTATTAAAATATTAAAAATATTTTATTTTTTTTATTAAAAATCGAGTTTAATTAAGATTAATAAAAAAATTATATTAATACATTTATTTTTTTAATATTTTTATATTTTAAAAATATTATAAGAATCTTTTAATT
Organism: Hevea brasiliensis; assembly: GCF_030052815.1. Lineage (NCBI taxonomy): Eukaryota > Viridiplantae > Streptophyta > Magnoliopsida > Malpighiales > Euphorbiaceae > Hevea > Hevea brasiliensis. The sequence continues at coordinate 100,151,506 of NC_079500.1, forward strand.
AATTATTAGTATTTTTTATAAAAAAAACTGTATTGTTTACATGATCCTTGCGGAAAACCTTGGACGCAACGCGCGTTTTCACGGCCGCATCTCATTAAGCAATGCTCGCTCAGGACCGTTGCTCAGCTATAGTTGGGCTCGCAACTTCTATGCAATTTCTTTCGTCCCTCTGATACGCCTACTACAGTCAACAATGAATAGATAAAACAGAAAGAAAAGGGGAGATCATGATACGATTGAAGTGGCAAAAAATGAAAATAGGAATCGATTCTTTGAAATTTTTTCTAACCATAGTCTCTGTAACGATTCTACATCGAATTGGGTATCTAAACGCTGTCTCTGCAGTCTGCCAACTCAGTTTTGTTGATGGGCACAAGCTTTTCAACTTCAGTTTAGCGTCTCCTCTCCCGAAATACCCTCATGGTGTCCTTAGCGAAGATGGGTATTCTCTCTTTCTCTGTTTCTTGATTTGGGTATTTGTTATTCGATTCTGTTATTTTGCACTCATAATGGTTGATAGATTGCTTCATTGAATTTTTCTTTACATTAGTGTTAGACCCGTCAACTATTATTTTATACTCTTGTTGTTTATTCACTAATTAACGATGACATTTTGGTATGTGCTAATTAAGAAGGGAATTAGGTGAAACTTTTTTTTAAACTTTGCTTTAGTATTCAGTACTTGACTGCAACTTGTAAGGGTCAAAGGCATTGGGGGGCGTTTTTAATTATATTTCCATTTCGCAAGTGATATTAGTAGTGCTAAATACTTGGTTTTTTATTGTTTTTAATGAATTGTAATCTACTTAGGTTGGGTGTTTGTCGAAAAGGTTTCTATTAAACGTTGAAAATCCATTTGGGAAAAATAATTTATTTAACACATCAATCTAAAATGAAAACTTTTGATTATGTGATCTGTAGCATTAAGCTGGTAGAATACCTGCTTGTGTCAATTTGATCCAATCCTTAATAAGATGTTCATTTTTCATGCTGTAGGTTTTATAAGCTATCAGTGAACGAGTCTATGCTCTGGTTTCAGGTTGGCTCTATCAGGTTACACTTTATTTCTTTTTCTACCATGTCACGATTGTAATTACTATAAGCAGTTAGTTATCATGTTTGGGAGATTAAACTCCAAAATTGCTTTTGAATTTGGAAATAATATATTATTTTCACATATGAAAATTGGCTTTTAAGCTGTAAGCTAGCTAGATTTTTAATTGCAATGCAAGATTCTCATATTGAAATTGAACGCTATTAGCCATTCAAAGGAAGAAAGAAAAGAATCCCAATGCTATTGTAAAAGTGTGCAAGCCACATAGCTATTATTTTTACTTTCATTGTTATTTTCTTTTTAATAACGTTTTAGATGCCATTATGCACTTATGACCTTACTTTTAGTTGATTTGCCATTGAATTTATCGTATTTGACTTTGTGGACCAGCTATGCAATGGAATGATTTTTAATCATGATCCACCCAGATGTGTTGGTTGCCTGGTAACATTCTTCTCCTCTGGATATATCTGAATTTATTTTTCCATTTTAACCGATAGACATCGAACTTAATGAAGCATGCACTATGTAAGATTATCACATTATTTTTTATCTTCTTGTCATGTACTGTTATTTTCATCTTCATTCAATTTTTTCACATCTTCATCAGGCGGCTAGAATTCTCTCTGAAAGTTTGTCTTTTATCCAAGTTGAACAATTGAATTATTATGCAGAAGGTTACTAGGTTATTTTAGCGACCATGTGAGATACTCTCTAAGTAGAACCTTATAGTTGTCAGAGATGTTCCATGGACGGTTAACACATTTCATATTTTCATTAGAGTCAGGTGCTTGACTTTTATATATTTGATAAAATGCAATACTTTTGTGTGCTTTAATTTATTTATGAGGCTCTTTGTGGGAGAAGCAACAAATATCTTGTGTTTGTTTCCTGCCAATTCCATTTAAGAATACTAATTATTATGCTCAATTATGTATGCTGGGTATCATAAAGTAAATGTTTTCTCCAGACCTCATGCATATCATTTTTCATGTGGATTTAACCATCTTTTTGATACTGTAGGATTGTGGGGGGACATTACGTTGTGGCATGGAATGTAGTGCACTTGTGACAAACAACATAGGAGGTAAATAGTGTTGGAAAAATTTCTGACTTTGAGGCATATGCACATTGTTTTTGTGATATGTTAATGTACACGGAGAATTTCTTTCGTGCTATGTTTCTTTAGTTTAGGATTGTCCGTGTATCAAGTAGTTGTGTAGTGCAATGAACTCATATGTTTGGAATATTTGATTACTGAACAGTTTTGATTCTTTTTTATCATGTCATACATCTGCCTAACTGATAAGGCTTTTCAATTTTGTTGCTCATTGTTATGGAAAGTCAATCACTATATTATTTATCTGTATATTCTGTATTCTGTATTCCTATTTAGGATTTCTTATTTAGGATTTCTTCCTAATTAGTAGAACACAATTATAGGAATCAATTGTATATATATACTCATGTATAGATTAATTGAAATTAAGGAGAATCATCTCTTTCTACACTCATTTTCAAAATAATATGATTAATTTGGATTCTTAAATGCAGCATTATATATATATGCATTTTGCACTTAACTAGTACTTTTATGAATTATAATAAACTGAAGAGCAGATCGTTATCTGTCTTGTTGGAATGGTAAGAATGTTGCTAATTTTTTTTTTCCTCAAATCTCATATCTTGTTACAGTGTGCAAATTTGTAGCGTATGTCAATCACAAAGGGGTCACTATCCAAAGTTTTTCCGTAACATTCTAGTTGATGTCTCTCCATTTTATTCATTGTATATAACAAACTTTTTTTTTTGGTTTAAAAGGAAAAGTTATTTTTGTCTCTTATTCTTATATGCAGGCAGATTGAATATATTGTTTAACATGTATGCACAATGGAGAACATGAGTCCACTGCTTAAAAAAAATATCTCAGCATTATTATCTTATATGGGAATCACTGTATCAATGTTTTCTTTCCTACCTATCAGAATATGACTACTATCTGTATGATTGTGTAAATGTTACAGTTATTTACCAAATTGTGAAGGATTGACCCTTTTTGGGAAATCATAGTTGGTTCCTTGGCAGAATCTGAGCCTTATTTTTATGAATTCCACACTGAACTTGTTTTTCCCCCCTTTTTTCCTGACGAAAAAACCCAAAACTTTAGAATTCATCGGAAGAATGAATAAAAAAAAAAAAAAATCTCTTTTGTGACCTAATATAAAGCTAATTGAGGAAAGTGAATGCACATTTCCTGGTGATTAATAGATTTGAGTTCATACTCCTGGGAACCATGGAAAAGGGAGCAGGTGGTTAGAAACATTTTGCTTAAACATCAGGTTCACCCTCAATGATCACAAGTTTCTTAGATTCCTTTACTGTAGTTCTAGGCAACCATGGAGCTCAACTATGGGTCTTTGTCATTTGGAATATTGGTTTGGTAAGCTAGGTTGGAGAGTTTTCCATGTAGATTTTAATTAGACCTATGTCACATTTGCAGGTTATGATGTATGTACTACTATTGGGCATGTCTCAAGCACTGTTACTAGCATTTTTGGTAAGATAGTTCTTCCTTTATTTAAATAGTATGAATAATAATTTTGTACATATTGTTGGCGCGTGGGCCACTGATGTATTTTGGTTAAGTTAATGATTGTTGTGCCCTACATAATGCTCTCTAGCTTGTGAGAGTGATCCATCAACCCTTCAATATGAATACACTTGCAAGTGCCTAACATTTTCTCTATAATCATCAATAATGCAGATAAACAGAATCCACACAAGGGTGTAATTGTTAAGATGTCAAATACTGTTAAGACGTCTGCTGGCTCTGAGAATTGTTCACTCTCTGTCTCTGTCATTTGCAATTCAAATGGTGTTCAAGTAAGAGAAGTTTTTTCCCCTTTCTCATGCTTATTCTAATACATTAAAACTCTGTAAATCTGGTGATACCTTGTTTATTCCTTGACTTTGTTATCACTTTGTTTCACAGGGGCCACATTCACTGGAGAAATTAGGGACCTGTGATTATGTGAGTGTCTGAAATTAATCTATGAGTTGAAATGTTTAGTGTTCTGTAAATTATTTTATCAGCTCTATGTTGCCAAAAATTTGCCAGCAGCAAGTGATATATGCTGCACAGTTTTTGTTTACATGTTTAAGCATACAACTAGCTGCCTAACCCCTTTAACTTCAGGACTGTATATTTGAACAATAAATATCATTTCTAAGTCTCTTATAAAAGGTGTCATCAGAATTTGTTTACAATCAACATCCTGGCAGTTACTATGTATTTGACAACAATTTTTGTTTTTGCATGTCTATTGGACATCAGGTGTTGGCTATATCATAGTTTGTAATCAGCTAATCCTAATGTTATAAACTTATAGCCCTTTTGCTTATCTTGTGATTTTTTTAAAAACTTGAGAACATGGGAAATAATTTTCTGCTTGATTCTACATTTCTTGAGACAGATTTGATTGGAATATCCATTTCTTCCTGCTGTTACTTCACTTAGCAAGAAGGTCTTTGCTTGCTAGTGTTGTTATTCCAGATATTTATTTGGGTAGTTTTTACCTTTTGCATTTCTATCGAAAAAAATGTTATCAATCCATTCCATGCTATTTTTTGTTATACACATGTTGTGTCTTTCTTTAAGGGCATTACTTTTGGTTGCAAGTTGTGATGTATAATGGATAATGTGTTGTAACTGGTGATCTATTAACGTTTGCAGTGGGCTAAAAGATTTTAGCATGTGAAGGCAAGAGAATAACTAGTAAAATAGTGAATTGTGCTTTTATCATGGAAGGTTTAAAGTTTGTAATTCTGTTTTGTCCCAGTCAACTACTTTTTTGAGTAGTCTAAAAAACTAGTAGATTCATAGGATTTGACTTGCATTTGAATTTTTCATGTTTTTAATTTTTTACTGCAACAGGCAGCAGTACTACAACATCCTTCAGGTTGTGCCATAGTTGTATCTGTTCATGGGAAAGGATGGGGCTGGTTTGGTACCTTAGTAATCATGTAAGGATTTCAATTCTTTTTTTCTTCGTGAATAGTATTGGTCTGGTTAAACTATCATAGACTTCAAGTCATCTTGTTTGACTTATGGTTTTATTTTTCAGTATCTTATGCCTTTTTGGTGGGTATATGTTGGTGGGTGCAGCCTATCGATATTTCTTCCTTGGAATTCGTGGTTTAGATGTATGCTTCATCTCTATTTGTTTTCCTGATTGTTTGAACTATTTTAACTAACAACGATACATGATCTTATCCAAAATCAAGCTTAATAATGGAATTATATTACATATCATCTTTGCATTATGGAGCCACATTGTTCACATATGTTAATATATGCATAAAGAAATCGGTCAAGACTTCTTAAACTATTATTTGTAATGTGAGGAAACGGGATATGTGTTTAGTGGTGATCATGCTTCTCATGTATTTTGGAAATTCAAATGAGAGATTATTTGAAGCATGTAGAATATTTTCATATTCTGTGCTCAACTAAACATTGAGGCCTGCAGCACTGAAAAAGAGTAAATGGTGGCTTTAGCATTTCAGTGGCTTCTAGCATGAATAGCCATTTTGATGTAGCGACAATGTCCTAAACTTGATCTTTAGAATGGGCAGAGAAGCAATAGAAAAGTTGCAAAGCTCTATAATAAGGCTGCTTGATCAGTTTGCTTTCTGACCAGAAGGAACAAATAAATCTGAATGTGTTACCTGATGCTCTTGTTTCTCAATTAGGTGTCATTGCATGGACCAATTTCCACTATTTGGAAACACGAAGTTAGACATGTATTTAAAACAATGCATGTGTCTCGGTCATTATACTTCTTTTTCTTATATTATTATATGACCAAACTCAAACAGCTTAGAAATGTGTGAGTAGCGTTATATGCTTATCTTCACGGAAAGTTAACAGGTTTGCTATGTAATTTAACGACAGTGCTTTTACTGCTGTTGTAAATTGCAAACTTGTAAGTTTTAACTGATTCTGTTTTCTTCTTTTATCAGATGATTCCCAACTTGGATTTTTGGGTCAGATTGCCTCAGAGAACACAGGTAATTATATTATGTATTTGCTTTCACTGCAAATTTTTCCTCTTTTGGTTCTGCGGTGTGAACATGCCATGCAAAGATTCGTTGACTGCACATATGGCATTATTTGAGGGGATTAAAACTATTTATTAAGCCATATCTAATTTCTATTGATCAAATAGTTGAATTTGAAATGATAAACTCTCACAGAAGTTAAGGTCATTAAGGTTTCATTTCAAAAATAGATACCTTTTTCATGAAGCTCCTTAAGTTAAAATATTGTGCAGTGTACGGCTGCCTCACTCGGTCACTCTATTTAAAAGAAGAAAGGAAGTATGTAATTGTTTGTGATGCACTTAAAGAGAGGGAAAAATTTTAGGTTTTGGGTAACTGCAAGTTCCATAGGAGGAAAGGAGTTTTGAATGAAAGATTGGTAAGAAATTTACCTACGATAGACATGTTTGGTATAAACATCTGAAAAGGATAACATTCTGTTGAACTTAGGAATGTATTATCTTAATCTCCTTGCAGAGTTGTTGTGCATCTCTGGTGCGGAAATTTAGAGGACCAACAGAAGGTTATCGATGCTCTTATTCTCCAGTCAATTTTTAAGCAATTACAATTCAATTCCACATTTAGTAGTGGTGAATCAGTTTTGAGACATCTGGGCTGCACTATTAAACTCTTGCACAATCAAGTGCTTCGGTTTCCTGATAGTCTAGGGTGGTCATCTCATTGAAGTAGACTTTGACAATCCTTTGCAGAAATGCCCTGCTGTTCAGTTGACATGTATGCCACCATATCCCAATTTTCATTTTTCCCATGATTTCTTTCTTCAGCATTATTCATTTGATTGTAATCTCTCTATTAGCTTAGTGTTTGTTTTTGTTTCTTTTTTATTGACATTCTTTTAGCTGTTCTTCTGGCAAGTTTTGTTTAATGTACTTATTAATATTATTATTATTTATTATTTCACAATCACATGCCCACATTATACCTCTGTCCAAACTCTAGCTATACCATTGAAATTTTCGTTGTTTGTCTAGAATGCAAATAGATATGTGTTGCAATAATTACCCCTAATTTCGTTGGCCCAGATAATTTACCTCTAATCCATCATCAATTGGCTCCACTCCATTTCTGCTGCTCTGAACTCCAACTCTTCTTACATTAATCTGAATCTTTTCTACCAGAACTCCACATTGCCCTGCTTCCAATGCAAGTGTTATACCCTATACCCAATTTTTGTTGAAACATGACAATCTTCATTTTTCAGGTAATTCTGCTTTTGGAACTTTATCAGATATTTTTATTCTTCACTGATGATTGTCTTTGCACGGTAGAAAACTCACAAAAGTTTTTGGAGGTTGTGTATGGTTGATTTTGCATAAGAGTATAAATGAAACTGGAGTAAACTAGGGCAGGCTGAAATTTTGCTAGGTGTCTTGGCCGTTGGTCTCACCGTGAGGTCCATGGCGATGGACAGTCATATTTGCACATTCATGCCGACTGCAACAGTGCAACTGTGCTTAGCATTATTCTGCCATATGATCCATGGAATGATGAGTACTAGGATGTTTTTAAACGTTTAGTTTAGTACTTTCCTATGGGAAACTTCTTGTTTATGCATTTGAAATGGAAAAATGCTTATTTAGTCCTATATTTTAATGAAATTAATTACTTAGTACTCCTATTTTGAAAAATACATCAGTAAATCCTTATTTTTTTTGTTCCATTTAAGTTTTGTTCCTCCGGTCATTTTAAGTATTAGTTTCAATTTCATTAAGTTTTTATAACTTAAAAAATACAACTATAAAGTCCTATTTTTTGAACCTCGAGCTATTTAGTCACCGGAACTGTAATGTCTCTTTCCTTTGATTGCTTTGACTAATAGAAATTTTGATTTAAATTAGACGAAGGAACTAAAGAGTAGATGGAACAAAAAAAAAAAAGATCAAATAATGTATTTTGCTATATAAGAGAATCAAGTAGTTAGTTTCATTAAAATAGGAGGACAAAATTAATTTTTCTCTTGTGAAATTATTGGATTTATTCCTGATAATGCATACTATTAGTGTTATATTGGATGCATTTGGAAACTGTAAATGCATTATACGAATTTTGGCCCTTGAAGGTGGCAGAAGATTGAAACAGAGCTGGCAGTGGTGATAGCCTATTGCATTTATTTTGGTAGGCTTGGAGAGGCAATGCAGATAAGCCACTGACCCAAAAAAGATTGGATCCTCAGTAGCTATCATAGAAAAACAAGTTTAGTAAAGGGAAAAAATTGTAGGCTTGCTAAAATAGTAGAAAAGGGCCAGATGGAATATTAGCAAAATACTTTCAGCTAGTGTAACATACCTTTTTAGGCCCCAGCGGCAGAGGTTCCCTCTGATCCTTCCAAGTCTTCTTTTGTCTGTAATAAGAAAACTGAGGATGCAAGACATCAAAAGATAAAAAAAAATCACTGGACATGTCAACACATTTTCTAATATGCTTGGAGTTGGAGTTATAGTTGGAGAAAGGAATGAGGTCTCTATTGCGTAGATGGCAAGAATTAGTTGTACAAGAAAAATCTTGCAATATCAGGGGAAGTTGTGAGAATGAAAAATCTAATCGATAAAGATATCTGAGCAATCTCCATCTTCGGATTCAGTTCTTCTCAGTGGCAACATTTAAATAATGTTGTTGGAACTTAGTTCTTATGAATGGTGGAAAAAAACTCCATTTTAACCAAGCTGCCAATTTACCTAACTGTGATTTGGAAAGGTTTCTACCTTAACAGTGTCATTATAATTATGGTGTCACAAATTCAACTAATCTTTCAAGTGGGTATTTGATTTTATTATGGCGAATGACATCCACTTCTAATTGATGTGAGCAAATCTTAATAAAAATAATTAACAATTTCAAGATTGAAAAGTGGAAGAAATAATGGCAGAGAGAGCAGTACATTAAGGCATATAAAAGTCTTGCTTAGTATTGGAAAACTTGTTTTTTATGGAACCATGCTTATAGGGCTTAAAGCTTAATTACATTCTTGTCCTGTATACTTATTGGAAAAGTTAAATTTAACTCTTTTTCAAATTTTTTTTTCTCTAATTTAGCTTATAATTTTCAATTGAAGTTCAATTTAACCTAAAAATTAAGAAAATGAGTTTCTTGATTTATAAGTTTAAATCAAGAAATAAAAAAAATTTAGTCTGAAAATTAAGAAATTAAACTTTTTAATTTTTTATTTAAATCAAGAATTTTAGCTTATAAAGTTTTAATTTTTGAATTAAATTTAGTTTTAAATTGAATTTAAATTGAAACTTCTGAATTAATTTAGATAAAAAGTTGAAAATAAATTAAATTGAACTTTTTCAATAAATACAAGAGTTAAATTAAACAAATTGAACATTTTACTATATGTTAAAATTTCAAATCTTAATTTAATAGTTGAAAATTTCAAATTTCAATATTTTTTAAATTTAGCTTTAATTGAAACTCGAGTTTAAAACCTTTTATATATTTTTTTTTAATTTATAAAAAGACAAATTGTTGCACTCAAGGGCTATTGTTGTAATGTGGAAACATTCAATTTCTTCACTATTTTCTTGCTCATGATCATTTGAACACTATCTCAATTTTGTTTAAAATTAAAATTCTCATCAATAAGAATTAACAAAGGGACATCCAATAATAATCATTGGGTAGGTAACAATCACTAAAATATTTTAGGCTGAATTGAATCTACCCAATGGTTGCTAGAGAATAATAATAATAATAATAATAAAAAAAAGAGCACCAACCCCTTGAAACTGAAATATCACCAAATTCTCACCTGCACCTTAAAAATAATTAAAGAATATCATATAGCTATATTCCTTACCTTCTGTCAAATAATTATATAGTTAAGGATTATGTGTATAAAAGAAAAGATGTACAAAAAAGTGAGGAAAATGATGTGCTATCTTTCTAGACACCCTTAACTTAGAAGTAAAGTGAAATTATAGCTTCATTTACAATCATGCACCACCTACTACACTTACTCATCAACCCCTTCCTCAAAAGTGAAAGTTTTTTTCAAGACTCTTAGTCTTTGTGCCAACATATGTAGGATGATGCCTCAGATAATTAGGGCAAGAAAAATATATGAAATTCTTTTAGTTTGAGATTTAAAATTACAATTACTATTATTATTACTGCAGAATTTTGAAAAAAATAACTTGGGTTAGTGTTAAATCTTGTGGGAAGAGAACAATTATTATTTATGAGTCCTAATTAATTACCAATTTCAGTAAGCCAACCAGTTCAGTTGCCTTGCAAGAGATACACAAGAAACTACCAAATTAAAAAAGTTAATTGGGGAAAACCAAGCCTGCTTTGTATTTTTTGTATTATTTCATGTCATATCATACTCTATTTTTGTGTGTCACTCATTTTAATTAACTTAGTAAAAGATAATAATAATAATATTATTATTGTGATGCTTATGCTTAAATTACAAGTCTTATGAAAAATTTTAAAATACAATCAACAACGATTGTATGTTATTATCACCACTTATTATGATGGTTTTTAAATGGGTTCCATTAAGATAAATGGTTAGAGTGTATCCATTGAATATATAATGATTGTATTGAATAAATTCTCCTTATGAAAAATTTTAAAATATAAGCATTATATCACTGATTATAGTAGTCTTCATGTGGGTTCTACTATAATTAATAATCAGAGTATATCTATTGAATATAGAACCGTGGTTGCACTGAATAAATTCAATTTATAGTGAGATTAATTTGTATGCAATTTTTTTTATAAAGGGAGTGATAATTCAAATCTAATATCTGTCATGTAGATGAGTAATATGTTTTTAGCTATTAAATTAAATTAAGCTAATTAGGAAAAATGATTTGCATTCCATCATATTAGAGAAACAAATTTAATATAACAAAGTTAATATAACTTAATAATTTTTAATTTTTTTATTTATTTAGATCCTATTGATATTTGAACTCAGACTTCATACTGTACAGATAATATCACTAAGTGTTAAAACTTATATGTATCTTCTACTATTTTAATACAATTAAATTTGCAAGGACAATGAATACATCAATTAAGAGACCATAAAAAGCAATAGAAAATAGAATATATAAACAAATCAAACGGTTAGGAGACATCAAAATCAACTCAATGTTATTTTCTTGTGTAGTAAGTGCACATGATTTCAACCTACACAATCAATCCTCCAATTACTGAAACCACACAATAGCAACTCCAAAAACCTCATATAAAACATCCATTTTAAAACATAATCATATGTAGACACATAGTACAAACTCCCCCAAGAATAAGGAAAATGAAGTCTCCTCTCTCTGCTTCCTCCTCCTCCGTCCTCATCAGAAAGGCCCGTCTCTCTCCATTTCTCTTCACTCTTCTAGCCTTCATTGTCTTCGTTGCTATTCTTTATGGGGAAGACTTCATGTGCCTCCTCGGCCAACTCGACCCCAATTCCGGCAGCCTCTTGACAAGACTTGGTGAGTAGCTCATTGTTTTTTCAGAGAAAAATTTGTTTTCATGCACAAGTTCTTGTGACTCACTGAGTTGGGTATTGTTTTGGCGTTAGAGAAGAAGTGGGATAAGCTACCTTTTGCCATTGGGAAGACCCCAGAAGGGTGTGATATTTTCAGTGGGAGGTGGGTGAGAGATGAGTCGACTCATCCGCTTTACGAGGAATCAGAGTGTCCTTATATTCAGCCGCAGTTGACTTGTCAAGAACATGGCAGGCCTGATAAGGAGTATCAATACTGGAGATGGCAACCCCATGGCTGTGATCTTCCAAGGTCTTTCTTCTCTCTGCTAAATATCTCATTATTTTTTGTTTAAAAGATTTATAAATTTAAAGAAACTAGAATAATGCATGGCATGAACTGCCTACATTTCATCTCTTAATTAAATCCCATGTTTCATATAAAATAATTTATATATAAAAAATATTTTTTATAATAAATATTTTTTATTATTTATTACAATATTAAATTAATAACATGTGTTTATATTATTCAGAATATATACAAATATTTTCATATTTTAATAAAATTATTAAAATTTAAAAAATAAAAAATAATTTAATTTTTTTAAATTAGAAAATATTTTTTATTAATTTTTTTAATTGTCCTAAATATTAATTTTTTTTTTAATATTTTTGGTAAAATAAATGGAGTTTTAATATATAAATTTATTTTATATATATATATATATATATATAGTTTGCTCACATTGATTTTGGGCTTAGCAATAGCAATTTTCGTGGCCTTTATATTGTGTTGACCCGTCATCTTCAATACCTTGTTGCGTCGCCGGCTTTGCTAGTTTTCTCCACGCAATGCAGGCGAGATCACCGCTTTTGATGGCGGTGCACGTGTCAAATGCTCGTATAGATTTGTTCCAAAGTCAACTTCTTTATGGGTTAGCTGGGTCCAACTCAGAGAGCTGATTGATGCAACCTTGGCCGTGGGATCCACGATCTGTTCTCTTCCCTCTGTCCAATGCGAATGTCTTTCAATTTTCAGTGTTGAGTTTACAGCTCTCTTATTTATTAATTAGAGTTGATTTTATTAATAAATATTTTAAAATTATTTATTTTAAATATATTAAATTAATATTTAAAATAATACACTCTTAAAATTATTAAAAAAATATAATTTTAATATGTAAAATTTGATAATATTTTCTTGAATAGTTTTCTTTGATAACAAAGCTTATCAAGAATAGCGATAGTTATTTGATGAATCTCATTGCAAACTATACACAGTTTCAATGCCACATTGATGCTTGAGACCCTAAGAGGAAAGAGAATGATGTTTGTTGGCGATTCCTTGAACCGTGGCCAGTATGTTTCTATGGTCTGTCTTCTCCATAGACTCATCCCTGAAGATGCCAAATCCATGGAAACTTTCGATTCACTTACAGTCTTCACTGCCAAGGTGAACTGAATTTTCTTCTTTAATTACGTTATTATAAATTAATTAGTTAGTAGCTTAACATATTTCTTAATTTCTTTAATTTGTATTTAGGAGTATAATGCCACAATTGAGTTCTACTGGGCACCATTTCTTCTTGAATCAAATTCAGATAATGCTGTTATCCATAGGATCTCTGATAGGATTGTAAGGAAAGGTTCAATCAACAAACATGGCAGGCATTGGAAAAGAGTTGATATTATAGTCTTCAATACTTATCTATGGTGGATGACTGGTCTCAAGATGAAAATCTTGTAACCCTTCTTTACTATTTCTTTCATTGTCACCCTGGAGCTAGCTCAACAAAGTTCTAATGATTGCTTAAAATTTTCAGGCAAGGGTCTTTCGACGACGAAGTGAAAGATATCGTGGAGATACCGACGGAGGACGCTTACCGAATGGCAATGAAAAGCATGTTGAGATGGGTTAGAAAGAATATGAACCCCAGGAAAACAAGGGTCTTCTTCACCAGCATGTCACCTTCTCATGGAAAGTAAGTAACTCTCACTTTGTTCTTTGCTGTAAACTCTTCCCTCCCCAGCAATCTAACGTTTGAAGTTTCTGCAGGAGCATAGAATGGGGAGGCGAACCAGGTCTCAACTGTTACAACCAAACAACTTTGATTGATAATACAACCTACTGGGGTTCTGATTGCCGGAAGGGCGTAATGGAAGTGATAGGAGAAGTGCTTAGGAAATCGAAATTCCCCATCTCATTTCTGAACATTACTCAATTATCAAGTTATAGAAAAGATGCACACACTTCAATCTACAAGAAGCAATGGAATCCATTGACTCCTGAGCAGCTAGCTAATCCTGTTAGCTATGCAGATTGCGTGCATTGGTGTTTACCTGGCCTTCAAGATACTTGGAATGAGCTTCTATTTACTAAGCTGTTTTATCCTTAGTAAATGCATTATACTCGCAAATCACAAGAAGTGAATTAAGGTTTTTTTTTTTTTTTTTTTTTTGGAAATGGGGTATCTTGGTGTTGATTGAGGACAAGTTTGAAAATTTGCTGGAGTTGATGTTGTGGAACTTTGGAGGAGTGAGGGAGGGGTAGTGAAAGAGATGAAGAAGAATGTTGTACAATAGCAGTCACTGATGTTGTAATGGAAAAATTCACAGCAAAATTGAATTTATTTGTTTGTAAAATGAAAAGTTCACTGCTTTTAAAATGTTTTTTTTTTTTTTTCCCTTTAACACGCTTTCCTCCCTTGTACTCAATTTTTTAGTGGAATGAAGCAAACTGTTCATCAAATTGATAATTTAATAAGTTAATTTAGTACATTTTAAGTTTCCAGAAAGTGTCAAATCGTTCTTGTTGGAATAAAAAAGAGTCTCACATTACTAGAAGAAGGAAGATGAAAAAGCCAATAAATGATATCAAAATCCATACGACCTAACAGTATAAAAAAGATCTTGAAGAACTCATAAGAAGAAAGCTATCTGGATTGAAAAGAAAAATGAGAAAAATGTTAGAATTGTGAGGGGGATACAGCTAAACTGAAAAGCTCATGGTGCATTACAAGTGAGAAGCTCAGTCCAAAAAGACTAGTGGCCTTACACTTAAAGAAAAATGCCTAAAAATAAGAGGAAAAAGGCTAGAATTGGGAGGAAGGTACAGCTAAACTAAAAAGCCCATGGCATATCACAAGTGACAAGCTTAATCTATGGAAACTGAAAAGTCTATGGTGTATTGCAAGTGATAAGCACAGTCCAAAAAAACTAATGGCCTGCACTTGAGGGGAGTGTTGCAATAAAAAAGAGTCTCACATTGGAAACTAAAATAAGGAAGGCCATAAATATAGAGCCCAACTAAAGTCAAAATGGGCAAATGGCTATCAAAATGACTTAACCATTTTAACAATTCAAGTGGGAGTTCAACATTATGAAGGCCCAATATAATTAGCAGTCTGCACTCTCCAAAAAGGCTATGATTTCTCTGCTCCATGAATGGGAGTTCTCACTACTAGGTAAATCTAGTTCTTTTTTCTCAACAATTGTGTTTCATAGAATAAGAGAGTTTTCAATTGGTTTTGCCTCTCACTTTTCATATTCTCTCAAGCCTGTGGAGTCAATTCTGAGGGTTTGGTGTGGATGGAGCGAGTCTCCATGACTCTGCATAACATGTGGCGTCTCCTCTACCCCTCCTATATAATTTTGGGCCTTTCTTCATCAAACTTTAGTTGGATCTCCCTGTACTTGGTGCAAGGTTGGTCATGGGATTAGCAATAGCAAGCAAGCAAGCATCAGATGACCTTGGCAAATGCTTTTGTTTGATTTTCTGCTTATGAGTAAAGAGTCAAGCTCATAATTTAGTATTTTGATCTTTATTATTATTTTTTTTTAAATAAGGACTTAATTATTATTTTATAAAATATGAAAGACTAAAATATAATTTACCATTTTAATTTGTCATCCCTTAGGCACCTCTATCATCTCGAGCTTTAAATTTGTGCCAAATTGATTTATTTTTGTTAAGTTTAAAATTAATTTCGCCGCAAGAGTTATTTTTATGTCTAATTTATCAATACAAAGATTAAATTGAATTTTTATCGAAAAATAATTTAATTTAAATATATTATCTATAATCACTTAATAAAAACTTGTTTATGACCTTCAATTAATATTATAAATTAACATTGCCTAACTTGATTTATTCTAGTAATTAAAATAAGGATGGGCAAGGATTTTAAGATAATCCCTTCAAATTAATTTAATCATTCAAATTAAAAAATTATTCAATAATAATAAATTTCAATGTTTGAACAATGAACACATGATATAACCTTCATCGACTTACATCAATTAATTCATATTAATGTTATGTGATTTAGCTAATATTAATAGTAAATTTTTATATATTATAAACTTAAAATAGAGAAAAAAAATGATTTTATTGCTTAATTGATTTTTAATACTTTAATATTATAAATAATATAAAAGAATTCTACTTATTCTAAAATTGAGTATAATTTTCAATAGCCAATTAAATTTAATTTTTTATTATCATAATTAATTTTAAATTACATAGCCAATTAAATTTAATCCCTCATTTTCATTACATTTAATTGTGATGAGTGCCTAATAATTTTAAATTTATATAAACTCTTAAATTAAATTAAATGATAAAAAACACCACAAAAAAACAGTTGTTTTAGAGACGGAATTTGCGACGGAAATAAATCCGTCAGAAAAAATTTCGTTTAGCGACAGACTTTCAACGGATTAATGACGGGTATCAATTTAAGCTAATAGTGACGAATATTAAACTAATTAGCGACGGGTTATTAACAAAATTTGTGACGGACAATAATTTCGTCAGAAATCCGTCAGAAAGTTTAGATTATAAGACTTAAAACCCTAATGTTGACAGCCGCATTTTATCTCCTCTCTTTCTCAAAACGGTTCTTCCTCTTTTCTCTCTTTCTCGACAGTGAGGAGTTGCTCAGTAATTTTGTTTCAGCGCTCTTGACAATAATTTGTTCTCAATTTCCTGCTTCTGATTTCAGCACTCATCGGGTAAGTAATTTGGTTTTATTTTTTATTTGATTTTAGTTTTAGATTTGTATTCGAATTTCTTGCGTTCTCAATTTCTTGTTTGTTTGAAGGTTTTTGCACACATAGCATCATTAATAATGGGAAAGGAAGTCGAAAATTTTCTTGCATTTGTTTAATGTCTCTGTTTACGTTTTATTTTTGGGATATGGATAGTAATCCATTTTTGGTGCATTTGAAATGATTGGTGCTTTATTTGAGAATAGTTTCTGGTATTTTCACTATAGTTGTTGGCTTATCGCCCCTTTCATACGATGGATAGATATATGGTTAGATAATAGCTCTTATCTGCATCCTTTGAGTTGGGCAGTTAATGTCTAAAGAAGTAGAACGCCATGGAGGTATCCGGTCCTTTTTCACTGGATTCCAAAGCATATTCTTGTCTGCAAGTGTATATTATAAATGTGGTTCGATTTTATTTAATTTCCTCATTTGAGCAAGGGCTTGGTCAGTAAATGGTTCGACTTTGTCAGGTGTTAACTTGAATAGGGGAAATTATTGGCGAATGTGGTGTTTTTAGTGAGAGATCATTAGGACATGGCTGTGGTGAAGGTCTGTGTGTCTTTTTAGAAGTCAGAGTAAGTGTCCACACAAACTTAGGTTTGACCAATAAAACACATATTTGTGGAGCTTTGCTGGTAATTGAGAAGTACCGGGTGGTTGGAAGTGGAACTTTGATGCTCAGCTCTTAAACCCTTTGTTTGGATGGAAATGAAGTGAAATTAAATAAAATTAAATGAAATTTAATTTTCTTTATGTTTGGATTATTAGAATAGAAAGAAACATAATTTCTCCCTTAAAAATAACTTTTCTTGTGATTTAAGGGTATTTAAATAATTCTAATATAAATAATATATATTTTTTTTATTTTGGCTTTAATGTAAAGAAAAATATTGAGTCAAATTGAGATCTGAAAAATGAAAAAAAAAGAATTTGTCTTTTTAATTTTTAAAAGTTTAAAGGATTTGCTTTCGGCCGGACTGTTGGGAACATTCGAAGTGTTGCCCAGGAGTTTGGTGGGTCTGAGAATTTATCTATTGAAAGTAGACGTTATAATTCAGTGTATGAAAACATGATAAATTTGAAGTCAGTTGGAGAGAAAAAATAGGCCCAAAAGTCCAAGGAAGTTAAATCGTGATTTGTCCATAAGCCAACAACTATAGTGAAAATATATATATATATATATATATATATATATATATATATATATATATATATATATATATATATATATATTTAATAGATTATTTTACCTTATATCTAATAAAAAGAAATTAAAAACAATAAAATCAAAATTGAGAATGATCTTATGGTTCCAGTTGAATCGTTGACCACCCCTATTTGTAGGATAGATTTCTATGTTTTATTTAAAATAACTAAATTTATTATTGAAAAATTCAAATAATTATTTTTTTATTAGGCATTATCTCTTAAGTCACTGGATTATTTCTAATTCTGCTTGCGATGGGGTGGCCCATTATGAGAATAAACACTTTCAGTAGGAATTTTCTTCATTTACAAGGATTAAACACTCGACTTTACTTAATAGATATATAGTCTTTTATCACTCATATCAATCTTGTTGGCAAAATTTAAAGCTAATTATCAGCTCTCTATTTTTTTGTTGCTCATTTATTTTTTATTTTTTAATTATTGTTTCCACTTTTGTTTGAATTTCAGAAAATATATATCATGTCTGTAGATCGTAGTTGGATGTATAAGCGATTAGATGTCAATGGCTTCCTTAATCCTGAATTTGAGGTTGGGGTGGAGTATTTTTTAAATTTTGCCTATGCACAAGTAGATGTTGCCTCCAATGACAAGATTCGTTGTCCTTGTTCTAAATGTAAGAACAAAAAATACCTACAAAGAATTGATGTCACCTATCACTTGTATAAATTTGGATTTGTTGGGGCATATACTCAGTGGGATGCGCATGGTGAAGGTTTCACATCTGAATTTAATTCTTTACCAACTTCTAGTACTTCAATTGATGATATGACTCAATCAACTGATACAAATAATTATAGAAGTATGGTTATGGAAGCAATGAATTTTGATGAGGATATGGCTGGAGTGAGAAATTGTTTCATGGGCCTTGAACAAGAGGAACCAAATCCAAATGCTTCAAGTTTCTATGGCTTGTTACATGATGCTGATGCTCCCTTATGGGAAGGTTGCAATAATCATACACGCTTATCAGCTGTATCTCAACTATTAAATTGCATGTCAGATTTCCACATTAGTCATAATTGTTTTGACAATTTATTATCAATAATAAAGAGCATGCTACCAGAAGGTAATCTCTTGCCAAGCAACTTCTACAACACGAAAAAGATGATGTCAACTCTGGGGCTTGGTTATCAAAAAATCGATGTCTGTGTCAACAATTGCATGCTATATTACAAAGAAAACAGTGATGGAACATCATGTAAAACTTGCGGTCACCCTCGGTATAAGCCAAGGAAATCAAGTACGGCTCGACAAAAAAATCTACCATTTAAAGTGTTACGTTACTTGCCTTTGATTCCTAGGCTTCAAAGGTTGTTTATGTCATCCAAAACCGCAGTGCACATGGTATGGCATGCTTTTAACCAACATACTGATGGGACTATGTCACATCCTATTGATAGTGAGGCATGGAAGCACTTTGATCGCACTTATCCTTTGTTTGCATCTGACCCTAGGAATGTTCGGCTTGGATTATGCACTGATGGATTCAATCCCTTTGGGCAACGTTCTAATCCTTACTCTTGTTGGCCAGTAATAATTGCAGTGTATAACTTACCTCCTTGGATGGCCATGAAAAAACCTTATATGTTCTTGAATATGGTGATTCCGGGTCCTAAAAGCCCTGGTAAGAGTTTGGATGTGTTCTTGAGGCCTTTGATTGATGAGTTGAAAATGTTATGGACTGAAGGAGTTTTGACTCATGATATTCATACTAAGTAGAACTTTCATATGAAAGCAGCACTTTTATGGACAGTAAGCGATTTTCCTGCATATGGTATGTTATCTGGATGGAGCACACATGGAAAATTGGCTTGTCCGTATTGCATGGAAGGTAGTAAAGCTTTTGTTCTTCAACACGGTGGGAAAGCATCATTTTTGATTGTCATCGCCAATTTCTTCCTCTCAACCATCCATACAGAAGACAAAAAGATAAATTCAAAAAAGGTGTCATAGAAAGGAGTCCACCCCCTCCTCGTTTGTCTGGTGATGTTATACAAAATCGAGTAAATTCACTACCTGATATTGTATTTGGGACAACTAGTGGGAAGCAAACAATACCTGGATTTGGTGTACACCATAATTGGGTCAAGAGGAGTATATTTTGGGAGCTTCCATATTGGAATTCAAATTTAATTCGGCATAATTTAGATGTGATGCATATAGAGAAGAATGTGTTTGACAATGTATTCTACGATTATGGATGTGAATGGGAAAACTAAGGACAACTCCAAAGCAAGAGAGGACTTAAAAGTTTATTGCAAGCGTCCTGAATTACACTTAGTGCAATATAATGGTAGAGTATGCAAACCTAAAGCCACTTATACTTTGAATAAAGAACAAAAACAAATAATTTGTCAGTGGCTAAAGGATTTGAGATTGCCTGATGGATATGCTTCCAACATCGCACGGGCTGTAAGTGTGGATGACTGTAAGTTTTTTGGATTGAAAAGTCATGACTGCCACATATTGATGCAAAGATTGATCCCAATCGCATTTCGTGACATATTGCCTAAAGCAGTTTGGGATGCATTAACTGAGCTTAGTCATTTTTTTAGGGACATTACTGCAACTATACTATTTGTGGACAATATTGAGATATTAGAAAAAAACATTATTGAAACAATTTGCAAGTTAGAAAAGATATTCCCACCGGGTTTCTTTGACTCAATGGAGCATTTGCCTATTCATATTGCTTATGAGGCCAAAGTAGGTGGACCAGTGCAATATCGTTGGATGTATCCATTCGAGCGGTAAATATTGCAAAAATGCCTTTTTTATTTATTTCACATATATATTTCTTAATGAAATAACAATCAAATTTGTTAATAATAGGTTCCTTTTTGTTGAGTGTGGATGATTATTATAGAAGTGGCTTTTCAACAGGTTGTGTCTTTTTGTTGTTAGATGTTTGAAAAACAGCTGAAATACTGCCGAATTTTAATGGAAAATACTTGGAATTTTAGTGTACTCATTTAGTTTGGCATGACTTATCTTGGGCAGAAATACCCAATAAGATGAAGGATGAGCTATTTGCAAATTTTCAAGTGAGATACAAATTACCTATTTATATTGAAAGTAATTCAATTGAATATGTTGAATTTATATGGTGGGAAGGTTGTGAATTAATGGATGTTGATGATTATTATAGAAGTGGCTTTTCAACAGGTTGTGCCTTTTTATTTTTAGAAGTTTGAAAAACAGCTGAAATGCTGCTGGATTTTAATGGAAAATACTTATTATTTTAGGGTATTCATTTAGTTTGGCATGACTTATCTTGGGCAGAAATACCCAATAAGATGAAGGATGAGCTAAGTGAGATACAAATTACCTATTTATATTGAAATTAATTCAATTGAATATGTTGAATTTATATGGTGGGAAGGTTGTGAATTAATGGATGTTGATGATTATTATAGAAGTGGCTTTTCAACAGGTTGTGTCTTTTTGTTGTTAGATGTTTGAAAAACAGCTGAAATGCTGTCGGATTTTAATGGATAATACTTGTTATTTTAGGGTATTCATCTAGTTTGACATGACTTATCTATTGGATGATTGAAATATAAATTGTCATATTTATTTATAACATCTGACTATGAAATTTTTAGGGTCGTTACATGTGGGATGAAACTGAAGAGCAGAATGTGCGTCTTGCTTGGGATAAGCTTGGGAAGGATAGATTTCGTGATATTCTTAACAGAGCTAGGAATGAAATGTTGGTGAAGCACAAGAAAAGTGATATTGCTTATTTGCACAATCTAGGACCAAACTGGATGAAAGCAGAGGTGTGGAATGAGCTTGTTGCTTATTGGAGTTCTCCAGAGTGGCGAAAGAAGTCACAATCTGCTAAGATTAATAGAATGACAGTAAAAGATGGGTCAATTACAAAACATGCTTGTGGTTCAATCAAAATTGAGATTCATGAGGATCGATTGGTATAATTTTTTAATTTAAGTTATTTTTTATTTATTGTTATGCATTTTGTTGGTTGTAAAATTATTTAGTGTGTATTTTGTTGATTACACAATACGATAATTTTTATTTTGTAGACAAAGAAGTTAGGTAGGCCACCAAATAAGATTGAAGTATTTCGAGCAACTCACACCAAAAAGGGTGCTGATGGTGTATTCATTGATGGCAAATCACAACGGGTCGATGTAAGTTTCTTTGAAAATATTAATTTTACCACAATATTTTTCTAATTTAATTTCATTGTCATTAAGTTGTATTAGATTATAATGTAAGGTTATGTGTGTTGGCTATTCATTTAATAAGATATTACTGTATTTCATTTCTTTAGGAAGATTATGCAAGTGCAATTGTGGAGAAATATGGTTCTAATTCTGAATCCCCACCAATATTTGATATGGATAAGTGGATAGAAGTATCTGGAGGGTTTAATAAAGGAAGGGTGTATGGTTTTGGGTCTTCTGCAAAATCTCAAACAAGTGGATCATCTACCTCTCAATCATGCACATCTGCTTATCCTGGGTCATCTTCTCAGCCTGCGATGACACAAGAGGAAATTCAACAACTTATAGATGAAAAAGCATCACAAATGAGGGCAGAGATGATGGCTGAAATACTTGATCAGGTGCGAAAGGAGTTAAAGACCACAGGTGGTACTCAGTTTGCAACATCTTCACATCCAACCACTTCAGACTCTACAAATCCATAGGATAATCTAGATAATTGATGATGTTATTTATGTTTCTGTTTAAAGATATTATTATGTGTGGAATATTAATAGTATTTTTTCTGAATATGATTGTATTTTAACTTACATTTTATTAATTTAACTACTTTGTATGGATTATTTTACAACTTTATAAATATATACATTTTAATTATGTTAATTAGGAAAATCATAATTAATATATTGTATTGATTTATGGATTTTTTTTATTAATTTATTCTATAGGAATAACAAAATAATTAAAAAATAATGAATTTAATAATAAATAATATTATTTTTTTGACAGATTTACGACAAATTAGCGACGGAATTTTAAAATTTTAAAAATTATTTATGCATTATCGACAGACCATATAACTTTAGCGACGGATTTAGTGATAAAATTAGACACAGATTTGTGACGGATTAGCGACGACATTTTTCTGACGACACTAGTAACTGAAAATCAATTCGGTTTCATTTATATTAGTGACGACATATTTCGTCGCTAATTCCGTCGCTAAATATTAGCGACGGATAGAATTTTGGTCGCAAAATTTTCTGACGAGTGTTTTAGCGACGAAAACGTATCTGTCGTAAATCAGTCGTTAAAATTTTTTGCGACAAAAATTAGCCCATCTGCGACGGATTTTTCCGTCGCAGATGGTCTGTTTTTTTGTGGTGAAATATAATTATAAATATTATAAATAATGAAAGGTATTTTAAGTAATGCGAATACCTCACTCTTCACACATTTATATATTATATAAATACAAAGATAAAAGGGATAATGACCAAATAAAAAATTTAGTTAATTTATGTATTTTATCTAACACTGGATTCATTATAAATTTAAAATACAAATATATAACTTTTATCATTTTATATAAAATTTTAAATTTATAATAAATGAAATTTAAATAAAAATTTTCCTAACTTTGTTATATATGTGACCTTAACTTGATCTCCCTGTACTTGGTGCAAGGTTGGTCATGGGAATTAAGAAGAGCAAGCAAGCATCAGATGATCTTGGCAAAAGCTTTTATTTGATTTTCTATTTATGAGTAGAGAGCCCAACTCTCTGTTTGTTTTATAAAAAAAAATAATTTATATATTAAAAATATATTTTTTTATAGTTTTTTTATTACTTGATTGTATTATAACTAATGATAAATGTTTATGTTATACATGTATTTTTCACATAAAAAAATGGTTTAATTTTTTTTATAAGAAAATATTTTATATTAACTCATTTTTTAAGTACATCACATATTAAAAATATAAAAATTTTAAAAATATTTTTCATAAAATAGGATGGAACCTCAATTTGTAATTTCCTTGATTTTTCCTTGAATTAATTAAGTTTATATATATATCCTCTTGTATTTTTATGCCAAATTGACTTTATCTGACGAGCTCAATTTCAATTAAAATAAAAAGTTAAACCTATTTACAGATTATGATTCATTCGATTCAATTTGTTAAAATAATTGAATAAAAAAGTAATTTTGATCCTTGTATTTAATATTATACTCAATTAGATTAAAAAAATTATTTTTACGATTCAATTGACAATAAACTTAGTAAAATACATCAATTTGATGCAAAATTGAAACGTGTGTTACACGCACCTTATATTAAATTTGGCATTTTATGATTTGGTCTTCAAAATTTATAAAATTGTAAATTTGATCATTATTTCTCTATGCTCTTTATATCTATCAACTTTTATTTTTTATTTTTTAAATAAAGCACACGCACATATAGGTTAGTGACAAGAATGAACTACCGTTAAAACCATAGCAAGTTTAATAGAGTCATTATTTTCATATAACCCACACTCACACACACTCCACAATCGAAGTGAAAATCTCGAAAGACAAACTCACTGGCAGATAGACCTATCTTAATTTTTTCGCTACCAACTCATGCACATAACTTTTTCTCCCTTACTCCATCTACCTTGATTGCTTTTCCTCTCAAAAGACTCTAAAATGGCAAAAATGAAAATTGAAATAAAAAAATTATCATCAATTTATATTTTAAGCCTCTCAATTTCATCAAAAATTAGAAATGAAAATCAATAAATTTAATAAATATTCAATAATTCCAACATTTTTTTTAAAAAATAATGTCTTCAATTTTTTTGAAAATTATTGACTTAATTATTATTTTAATAAAATATGAAAGACTAAAATATAATTTTGCCATTTTAATTTGTCATCCCTCATGAGCCTTTATTATATCTAAGTTTTTAAATTTGTGTCAAATTAATTCATTTTGTTAAGTTTAAAATTAATTTAGCTGCAAGAGTTAATTTTGTGAATATTAAATTTATTTTTTATTAAGTAAAATATATTATGTATAATCACTTAATAAAAACCTCTTTATAATTTAAAAATTAAATTAAATTAATAAATTTAATTTAAAAATATTAAAATTCTTTTTTAATTTTAAGATTATAAATTCAATTCCATATGTAACCTATAAAACAAGAAGGATTTTATCGGGCTACATCTAATTAATTATCAGAACAATAAGAGACCACTATTAAGGAGGGATTATTCAATACTTCTGGAGAACATATTCCATAAATATATGAGTCTCAGTGTTTAAAAATAAGAAAAATTTAAAACTTTATACCTAAAGAAACATATTTTTTAATGCTCTCGATATATATTATAGCACACAAAATCTCACTTAAGACTATAAAAAGAGTATATTGAAATTTAATGTCGAATCTAATAAAAAAAACACTTAAAATGGGGCATATTAACCTTAATTACTAATAAAAATATTTAATTTAATTTTAAAAATTATTTAGCCTATTAAATAAAATTCAAAAATTGTGAACCATATCTCATTTTAAAGGTTATAAATCTAATTTTAAAATAACATGTTATTCATATTTTTATTTCAAACAAAATTTGAAAAATATTTTTTAAATGATGATCTCAATTAAGCATTTTCTGAATTAAATTTCAAGAAATTTTGCATTTATATTATTTAATTGTAAAAAAGAAGTGTTTACATTTATGATTTTTTTAACATTTTTATTTATTATATTAATTTAATTTTTTAATAAATTTATGTCTTTTTATTAAAAATAATTTTCATTTTTCACGGGCCTAAATTTTAGCACTCACTTGGTATAGTGCGATACTTAACTTGAGCTCTTTTAAGACAAGTCAGTCAAGAGAATCTCACGATAATCTGTCCAACAAGATGAGTATATTAGCATGACTTAGCAAGCCAATTGGGAAAAATATCACAAGCATTGTATATGAACAATCATCTCAAGTATAATAAAGAATGAGACACAAATATATTAAGAACGGGCTACTTTTTTCATTCATTTATCAAAATCAATGCAATTATATTGGCTGTCCTTATATTACTTATAGAAAAGGAGAAATTTACAAGAAGTAGCAGGATAAAAATTCACTATATCAGTGGCTAGTTATACCAGTCGCTAACGGTAGTAAACTAGTCACTTTTTTCAATCGATATTCACATAATCTATTTAAACATAAAATTTAAATGTTTGTGTGAAAATTTATTGAACCAGTAGAATAGGTTTCAGTTGTATTTAATAAAAGTAGCTAAATGATTGTATTATGTAGAAATTTAATAAAAATTAACTTTTATTTTTAATTTAAATTTTAACATTTTATTTTTTATTAAAATTGTTTTAAATTTTTTAAAATTTATTATTAAAATTTATAACAAATAATGATAATACTCTCATTTAATTCTTTTTTAATATTTATATATCTAATTTAATTTTTAAATAAAATTATATTTTTTTATCACTTTTATAAAATAGTAGTCACAAATTATAAATCAATAGTCATTTAATGTAATTTATTATTTTATTTTTTAAAATTATAAATTTAACATATTCGATTAAAGTAAAAAATAAAACATTAATATAATAACATTAATTTTAATTTTAATATTTTGCTTTTTATTAAAATTATTTTAATATATTTTTTAAATTTAATTATTAAAATTTATAACATATAACTATAATACTCTCATTTAATATTTTATTTTTAATATTATATAGTTAATTTAATTTTCAATAAAATTACATTTTTATCACTTTTATAAAATAATAGTTATAAATTATAAATTAATTGTCATTTAAGGTAATTTATTATTTTATTTTTTAAAATTATAAATTTAACATATTAATTAAAAAAGAAAAATAAAAATAAAAATATTAATATAATAATATTAATTAGTAAGCTAAATTCTTTTTAGAAAGTGTCACTTGACAATTTTTTTCAAAAAAATTTAACATGCTTTATAATATAGATAGATTTTTTGATCAGAAACCGGAACACGTACTTTTTCACAAGTGTGGTATCATTAGTGGCCGAGCAAGCAACTTTTGTTAAAACCTAACTTGTAGTTAGCTCAAAAGGCTTTATCTTAGCTAAACACGTTTAACATTACAATTTGATTAAGGGCAGCTTGATGATATATAATTATTTTCAGTTGTTGATTAATGGCCCATTTAACATTTCAATTTGATTATTAGACTTTTTTCATTGAAAATAAACTCATGACCTTCAATTAACATTATAAATTAAGCATCCTATTGCATGCATATATATGCACAAAAAAAAAAAAATTAAAGTATGGCATTGTAGTTGCCTATAATTAGAGGGAAGATGACCAAACAAAACATTTAGTTAATTTATATAATTTTTCTAGCACTTGATTCACTGTAAATTTAAAATATAAATAGATAAATTTCATTATTTTACATTCAAATTTTTCCAGTAACTTCAATGAAATTATTTAAATTGAAATTATTGAGTGTCCCTTAAGGATGTGATCTTAGAAACTTTTGGGAAGATGAAACATTAATTTTATAGGTTCATCAAATCATGGGGACACATAGAAATGAGTGGCTTTGATTTGTTTCTTCTGTGAACAAGGTGGGGAAATTAAAAAAGCCACCTTTGCCTTTGCAACTTGCATACCCACTTGCAGATCCAGCCCTTCCAACACACAATATATAGTACATTGAGAAAGAATATAAAAGGTAGCAAAAATAACAACTTGCCTAAGTTTCTAACCCAAGTTGAATTATTAAAGTCTAGTTGCTCCATCACCTTCTGATTCCTCCTTTTAAGAAAAAAAAAAATCACTGTTTTAACGCTGCATTCAAGATGTCAGTCGAAAACTGCAAATGCAGGAAAAAAAATCCCAACTAGCTCTAGGGTTTTGAAATATTCTGATTTCTTTCTTATTTGTTTCCTTTTTCCTTTTAATATCTACAATGCATTAGATATCTTTCCAAGAAAAATCTTCATGTATTATCCTATCAATGCCGACTGCTATGAGACAGCTAACTTAACAGAAATTTCAAATTGTCCACTCAGACGGACGACCAGAATTGAAAAAGAACCTTGCTCTTATAAATATATTATTTGTCTTAATCACTAAGAATTTAATTTTTATATATTTTTATCCTAATCAATTGCCACTAAGTTATCTTATATGCTTGATGAATCATATACAAGATCATAATCAAGAAACTTCACATTTTAAAATTTCTATTATCTTGCCAAATTAATGTTATTAGGATGAGTTTATGTCAATTAAGAGTAGTCTGATTAATTTTCTTTTATCTTTAAAGTTTAAAGAGTGAGGAGGGGTGATTTTGTATAAAATGGTGAAATTCCCAAACATAAGTTATAGGGATGGAAAAATAATAAACATATCTCTTAATTCTCTTTAATTAACATAGGTATGAGACGGAAATACATATACAATAAGGGCAAGGGAGATGAGGAAGGGAAACAAGAAAGAAGAACAAGTAATTTAGAGACAATAATATGTACAGAAACACACAAAATTAACAGCCTTCTCCCAAGCTTGAAGGAAAACAAGAAAAGAAAAAGAACTTTAACAAGAGAAAATGGACAAAGGTAGAGCATGGGTAAAACATGAAATGTAAACTATAATTGTATGCTAATGTGGTAGCAGTCTCGAAGGAAAACAAAGTTGGCAAAGCACAAAAATACTATAAACACCTGCAAGAACCTATACATATATATCCGGATCTACGAATTTCCAATTCGGGCATTGGCAATCTATGATCGATCTGATGATCAAATCCAAACCTGAATCGAAAACCAAAAAAATTATCGAAGAACCCGTTTCAAAACAATCAATTTAAGATGATGACGACGATGGTGATGATATCTGTATCTGGGTATTCTTGGCCATGTTCTGAGAAATCTGAGCCAAAGATTCCAAGTTGCACCTTACAATTGTATCAGCAAAAACACATGTATCCTCCTTAGTATTTCCTGCCGGTATATCAACTACGTATGATTCAATAACAACCGTACCGTTTTCACCTGGAGAAGCGTGGAGGGTGGTCACTGACCGGTAATTATTTAGCCGGTGGTCGCCGCCAATCATGCTAAAGCTCAAGACATGGTGATCATCATCAAGAATCTCTAGTCTCTCCGTGCTTGACTCAGCAGGAAGTCCAGACACCACATGAACTTGCCGGAGTGTGCCTACATCTCCATCGCCGTTTATGAGATGACAGCTCTTGACAAAGTGCTTATAAGCTTGAGGGTTATCGAAACGGCGGACTACCGACCAGACGGTGGAGACAGGTGCATTTATGGTCTTGACGACAGCGGAGCAGCACTGGTTAGGTCCTACGGTGCGAGTATGGTAGCAAGAAACGTAATCAGGAAGCGAAGAAGTATCCCAAATGAGGGGAACCCGCCATATGTTGACGGTGGGTTGAGACTGCTTGTGGCAAGGTAGAGCGGTGGTTGTGGCGGAGATTCTTTGGAGTTGCTGGGAAGCTGCAGCAGGCATATTTGTGGGGTGTTTGTTGTTGTCTTTTTGGTTGGTCTCTTCAGTTTTGGTTTAGCCGTTTAGGGTTAAGAATTATGCGTACGACATGGGAAGATATATATGCATATAGAGAGAAAGAGAAGGGAAAGCAAAGAAATTTCAATTTTCCTTTATGTCCACTTGCATTAGTTTGATGTTTTCTTGGAGATTTAAGAGATGAGAGAGAGAGAGAGAGAGAGAGAGAGAGAGAGAGAGAGAGATTTTTGGGGTGGTGATCCTATCATGCATCATACACCCGACTAAAGCAAGTGGATCGTCAACTTGCAAGTTGCTTGGACTTAGTTTAGGTAGATTATCCCATTGTTCAATTCAAAACTACAAGAATGCCACTTAATTTATTTTTGTCATTTTCAAAGGGTTTGCCAACTTCTCAATCACATGTATGATGTATATATTTTTGTGTATGAATAATAAGGAATCAACTTCCTCTTGGTAGTTGTAGCCCCACAAAGGGTATTTTTCAATCTATTTGTTTCTTTTATATATGGAGAATTAATGGCAAAAATATTCACTTGCTTGCTTGATTAACTTTCCTTAAATAAGTTCTCTCTTTTTTTAATTTATTTTTATTAACTCTAATATATTGAAGGTTTTAATTTCATAAAGTTGAAGGTTTTAATAATTTATTATGTTAAACTATGAAAAAAATCCTAATTAATGCTTTGATAATTCTTCCTTCAAGAAATTCTCTGTTATGTTATAGTGAACTAATTAATATGAGAAAGGATAGTATAAAGTATAATCAAATTTCAATTGGTCTATCGCATGAACCATGGCTTTGTTTCTTTTTGTTTGATTGGAATCAATGTACTTAAGATTACACTTTACATTCTTTTTCTTTGGCCATTTTTAGTTAATTATAATGATGATTTTATTAAAGGTCAAATCTCTTCTCTTAATTTATCGGTCAATTTGCACATTCAGTTTTGCAGCACCCTGAAAAATTGTGTATTAGAAAGAGGGTAAGCGAGTCTATGGGCTACGTAAAGCAGTATTCTTTTCTCTTTATGACTCTCAAAATATTGATGGTTAAAAAAAATGGAAACTTTCTATTTTATACACATTTTAAATAGACTAATTATAAAAAAAAATAAAATAAAATTTACATGTTTAATGAGTTAAATTTTTAAAAAATTATTAAAGTTTTATCCCTTTTTTTTTTCTGAAATAGTAAAGATTGTAATTTTATTAAGAAGATTTTTAGTTTAATTTATTAAAATTAGTTTATAAACACTTAATTAGTGTATAAAATTAATTTAAATTTATAAACATTTAAATTTTTCAATAATTAATCATTTATTAAAATACTTATAAGTAGATGATATATTTAGTAAAAAAATAATTTATAAATATATTTATCGTTAAAATTACTAAAAAGAGTATAAAAAAGATATGTGGCAAATTTTTAAAATTAAATAAGAATAATATGATAAAATATTTAATCAAATTAACTTATAAGTATATTATTTATAGGTATCAAAATGAAAAATTGATCCCAATTTTTTTTTATCATATAAGTCTAATTTATAAATCCAAAAAAATATAATAAACAAACAAATTAATTAACTTATTTTTAGAGTTTATTAATTATAAATTGATTCGACTAACTTATAAATTATGATAAATATTATTTTAACTGATTATTTAACTCTATTTTCAATTGACAAAGTAGATAGTTTTATTCACTATACTCTTTCATCACTACTACCAAATTTTATTTTCATTTGATGCTTTATGAATATAAAAATCAAAATTTGCAAGAATTAATAGTAATAGTAAGGTTGGGTTTTCATATGTATTTTTTAATTAAAAAATAATTTATTTCTTAAAAAATAAAATTCGTGCATGAAAATTCTTTCCTTGTAAATAACTCAAAATAGATTCATACATGACCCACATGACTAAAGAAATTTTATTAATGCACAACTAGATGATAAATTAATTAAGGCTTGGTGGAAAAAGCAAAAATCACCAAGTGATAACGCTTGTGTTGCTCATTTTAATTAAGTAAAGTGATTGTTCAAAGCATCAATTAATTAATGGTGTCTTCTACATTACTTAGTTTTCTGTGACTACATAGTAAAATTATTTTATTATTGAAAATAAAATAATTTAACAAAAATTTATAATTAATCTTAGGAAATTTTATTAAACTGATATTATTTTCTGTAAAATAGTTAATTATGAAAATTTATCAATTTAATGAAAAAAAAATTCCTCGCACAAAAATGCATATAATATTTTTTAATAATATTAAAAAAATATTAATTACAAATAACACTAAATAAGGTATAGTTATATTGCATTTCACATTTAAAACTTATTATTTTAATTGAAATATAAGATGTTGTGGAAAATATAATAATTTATATAATTTTTTTTACATGAATAAATTTTACCTTTTTTTTAATAAATAAAATTTTTATAATTAATTATTTTACGAAAATAGTATCAATATAGAAAAATCTTATAAAATAAATTGTAAATTTTTTTTAAACCATCTCATATTTTAGAATAATTTTACTTTAAAATATAATAAGTAATAATAGAATACATCTTAATTAATAATATCACTTATAATTATAATTCAAATACAAAATCGTTTAAAGTGAAAAAAGAGAATTTATATAATTGATCCTAAATTTTTAGAATAAAAACTTGATTGAGTTGAGTTAAATTATTATAATTTAACTCTAAATAACTTAAAAAATTAAATTTGAATATGCTAAATAAGTGATATGCTTACTGTGATTGGACTAAAGTTAGATATATATATATATAAAGAGGATTATTTCATTCCTGTTCCATTCTACTGGACAAAACGAAGAAAGGGAAAAGGCACTATTTGTACAGTGAGAATCTTCTTTTAAGTGATTAAGACATAATACGTCGGTGTCGGGGGAAAAAATAGACAGAATTTGTCATGCAAACCACTAAAAATGATTTTTGTGGAAATTTATAATAAACTAATTAACAATGTTAAGTACATGAAATAAAATTATTTTATAATATAAATAAAAAATAAAGGGAAAAAAAATCATTCAAAATAAGGGATCTTTTTTGAGGCATGGTTTGTTTTGTAAGCATTTTGGTGTTTGAAATTTTTGTAAGCAAAGAAATTATGGCTTTCAATTTTAACACCAATATTTTATAAGTAATCAAGTTGAGTTAGTTGTTTTAATGAATTTTCTTTTCATTTGATTATAATTGAAACTTTTACTTTTACTTTATTTTTATTTATTTTTATCTGACTGAAACTCAAATTTAAAATCTAACGACTCAATTTTAATATTATTGAATTAATTTTATTAATTACTTTAATTACTTCTTTTATTCATAGAAAAAATTCTTAAAGAAGATAATTTGAAACAAATTTGTTAATTTCAAATTCTTTTTCTTCCTTCTCTATTTTTAAAAATATTATTTTAAATACATTAATTAAAAATATTAAAATTTAATAAATTTTAATAATAAAATTATAAATTTTTTAATAACATTTAAAATGATATTTTTTTAAAAAAATAAATTGAAACTACTATAATTTTCTAATTTGATGTGCTACAAGGCAAAAGATTGAAATGTGTTAGGAGTAATAGTGAAAGGATGAGGCTGCAGTGCTACAATCAAGTGGCTGTCAAAAGTTGATGAAACTTCTAGAAAATAAGACCTAGTGGGCAGTGCCAAGGTCTAGTTATTTTCTTTCGTTTTCTTTGAAACCTTTGCAATTTTGGTCCTGCCCATGAAAGGGTATTCCAATAATTTCAGGCAACAAGTTGATGCTTTTCAATATTTCCAAGCTCACCTTTAATCATCCTCTTTCTCTCTCTCTCTCTCTCTCTCTCTCTCTCTCTTCAATCTTCTCTCTTTTTTGCCCAAGTTGGGAGTATTACCATTTAGTTTACCCCTATCCATTTATGTTTTAACTTTTAACCTTTACCCCACCCTTTCTTTTTCTTGTCATTTTTCCTCCATTTCTGTATTCCCACCAACTTCCATCAACTTGAATTATTCCTAATAAAAGGAAAACAAGGTGGTCTTTTGCCCTTAAGAGGAAGGCCAATCAGTTTAGTGGCCTTCATATAATGACACCCTAAAAGGTGAGATCCCAACCGCCCTTCCTTCCTTCTAATTTGGTGTTAGCTTTATACCTTCCAATCAGAGTAATGTTTTGATCTTAAAGCATTAACACTTGCTTCACAAGCACTGCTAATTTTCTTACTAATTTTCTTATGAGGTTCATCATCCATTTGCTCCTTTCTTCCCTACATATAAGTAGAACCATTGCTTCTTTATTACTTCATTGACTTCTAGTACTAATATTGTTTTTGTTGGTGTAACATTTGGTTCTTCCCTCCCATGAATTATTGGTAAATGATAAAATTTATAGTTGCAATTTTTTTTCAATTTATTTTTTCAGTAGAGTTAGGTAATCTTGATGATTCCTGTCTTCTGCTAGGTCTTCATTTTGCCAAAACCCAAATTTATTTCTAATGGAGAATTATAATTTAGAGGAATCATAGCATTCAAGTTGATTTGAAAAATTTCTATGAAACAAAAGAGAACCATTTTGTGTAATTTTGCACCTAATAA
Source organism: Hevea brasiliensis (assembly GCF_030052815.1). Taxonomy (NCBI): domain Eukaryota; kingdom Viridiplantae; phylum Streptophyta; class Magnoliopsida; order Malpighiales; family Euphorbiaceae; genus Hevea; species Hevea brasiliensis. The sequence continues at coordinate 100,185,568 of NC_079500.1, forward strand.
GCCTTTCAATGGAGCATAATTATCTCCTCGCTATATTTTTTGGATAGAAAAAAGTTTAGGTAAGGGGAATCTTTTCCGGTCCAAGACCAATATATACCAACAATCTCACTTAGAGATCACAATAGAGCTTACAAATCGCCCAATAAGGAGGACGATTAGTAAGATTCGAACTCTCAAATCTAATGGACACGTCTTACCAACTAAACCAATTCTCTTTGGCATTATCATCTAAATATTAAGTACCCAAAACAACCTCTTAAAACGCTTAAAATTATATGAACAAATATATATGTATGTCTCTTCTAAAGTCAAAATTCAATCTGGTCATGACTAGTGCAAATTCATCTGCAATTAATATTTCAGCATCAAAAACAATTTCCACAAAGCAACTAGACATTTAAAATAATAGGTGTTTTGCCTCTGCAGGCCAAAAATCCAGCAAAATTAACCTTCTCCATGCAAGAAACAATTGAAAGGAAATGAAAACAAATCAACTACTACTTTATATACTAATGCCATTTGAAAATATTCATGTCCCAATAGTGATGCCAAGAATGTCGCGCAATGTATGTAGTAGCAAAAACATTCATCCACACGCAATGCACAAAATTAACGATTAAATTTAAAATTATAAATAATCAAATATTTCAATATAGGGAATAGTGGCCAAGTTGACTTAAAATAGTAGAAGATGGATTTGATCCTAACAGTCGGTCAAGGAAATGAATCTAATAGCAGACATATATATATAAGCATATTTGCCAACTTGGCATGGGAACCGTTCAAGTAGAAGCTTCATTGCAAGAAAATAAAAAAATTTTCAATCAATATATTAAATTTGAGCTTTTTCCCACAAGTAGCTTATAATATATCTAGCTAATGGTACAACAATGGTTGAGGACATCTTTGAAAGTCTCAATAAGTTTTTACAATTTAATGGTGACATTCCTGTTTTCAAACTCTAGCCCATTGTTTTGGGTATCAACAACATTGGTAATCTCTCTTTCATAAGGATAAAACTTTACTCACAGGTTGGCGGCAAATGCCTTTTTGACTATATTGAGGAAAAAAAAATTGTCAAAAAGTTGAGCAATGAAATGGGCAACTCCCATTGATCACACACTTTTGCCTGCCTACACCAGTTTCTCACAAGGACAAATTGAGCGTGCAAAAGCAGCATTGTAGCGTACAAGGGATAGGTCCTAATCCTCTTTCTGAATTTCATTGCAGCATTTAAGGCTTAGGGCCCGAGGCAATTTGAAATTGTTATCACATAAAAACTGGACAGATTATCCTGATCCGTTCCTCCTCTCCCTATCCTTGAGCAAAAATAAGGTGAAATTCAAATTTGTGACAATTTTGTGTCTTAAGGTCTAATTTTGTGTCTTAAGGTCTAACACCCCAATGATCGATAGGGACGGGCGAGGAAGCAAAGCTCCACTAGCAGACTTATAGACAAAAAAGGGAGCGGAAGTGAACTAAATTCCACATCAGAAGGGGAGGAGGAGGTTGACGAACCCTTTACCCTGGATAGCAGCCTTTTGGTCTTTAGAGAAAGTACCAAACAGACAAATTCATAATACACTCATTTTATATAGGCATTTTATGATAGTTTTTGCATTTATTTTGTCTTTATTATTTAGTATTTTTATGTTTTTAATCTTTATTTTAGTAAAATTGTTAATTTTAGTTACTTTATATTTGAATTTTAAAGTTTTGATGTTTTTAATGGGTTTTAAAGTGATTTGAAGGTCAATGGTGCAATGGGAGATGATTTGAGGAGGTTTGGAAACTTGAAAAATGGAAAAAAAAATGAAGAAATTATGTTTTAAAATTCAAACCTATCGAAATTTGCTTGAAGTGTTACATGGGGTATGCTGAATCTCGCATATGACATATCACACTGCTTAAGAAATGACACTACGTATGTCCTAAGTCAAGCGCAATGAAAAGATACCTTTAAACCCATTGAGAATTGCATGAGAAATGGCTTCCCCAGTGTCGCTAGGTAGTGCAACACTTGAGACCTTACTTAAGATACGGCATTGGGTATAGCAAAATCGACATTGGATATGAGCTGGAATTTTTTTTACACATTACCACTTTTGTACTTTTTCTTCTTTTCCTTTTTAACCTATCATGGGGCAAACTTGTGGACATATATATACATCATTTCCTCATTTTTTATCTACAAGAGGAAAAGAGGAAGAAGAGTAATAAAGAGAAAAAGAAAAAAGAATAAGAAGAAGAAGGAAGGATGCTATTTCTATTGGAGAGCTGCTGCCAAGTGACGTTCAGCTATAGTTCTGGACTCCGTTTTACCTCAGTTTTTGACTCTGTTTTACCTCAATTTTTCTACTCTTAATTTATTTTATCCTTTGTTAATTTTGTCATTTCCTCTTATAAATTTTACCATAATAGAGTAGTTTCTCTAAGATTTCAAAATTAAGTTGTAATATTTTGAATTTATTTATAGATTTGGATTGGGTTTTATCCAAATTTATACATATACACGAGTTTTCATTTAATCATTGTTTGCTTTCATGACATGCCTAATGTTGGTACCCGAGGTGAAAATCATTGATAGATAATCAAACTTTTAAACTTAATTACTTAGTGTTAAAGATAAATTAGGGATTAAGAGAATTTATTTATTGAATAAAAAGTTTAATGAGCATTTGGTAAATTATGAGAGTGGGGTCTGGGTTTTCTTAAAACACTTTTTTAGTTTGGCTTTAGTATAAAGAAATTAAAGAACTTTAGAATCAACTACCTTCAAACTATGTATTTTCCTTAAAAATTAAATAAACCAAACCAAGTCCCAATATATTTAATTCATGAATCCCAACTCTAAAATCTCTTTGACCAACAATTAATCTTTATTTTTGCATACCTAACGTTAATTTAGTTAAATTTTATTTAATTTAAAACTTTATTTGCATTACCCATTGCATATTTTCTTTAATTTCATTTATATTGCTGCACTGTTATTAAATTTTAATTTCATACATATAATCATTAGTCTAAATAATCAAAACAACCATAATTTAGTACTTAAACACAATTCCTTATAAAAAGGATACTCTACTTATCACTCTATTACTTAATACGACTCGTATACTTACGAAATCCACATCAATTGTGTGAGATCAAGTGGGCAAAAGCAGACAATATTAATTAATTGAGCCGGATCGTTACATAAGGGGCCAAATATTATTCTCTTAATTTTAAGCATTGAAAGAAAAGAAAAAAAAGGTTCATCTAGTAATTTATATATATGGAGTACAGATAGACTTTTTGCTTGTCAAAGAACATGAAGACTAGATGAATTCAATGATGAGATCATCACACTAACTTTTCCATCGCAATTCCAATGGGATTTAAAACTGAGATCACCAAGTTCAAACTGGAGATTAGTCCTTGCCTATTCCACAACCCTAACCATAATTGGCTTTATATCAGAAAGTTTTAAACACTAGCACATTTGCACCAGGACAACTATCCTAGTATTTTAGAAACCTGCAATTGATTTCTTGTTCCATTAACATATTAATAGCACTAAAAAATATAACATTAAGGGTAAATAATTAAATAGTTCATAAGCCCTTACCACTAAACCACCATAATCTAAGGGAAGATGCTACTTAGCCCAATAATTCTGTACCATTTTGGTGGTGGTAAAGTTAATAATAAGCAATACAAGGATGGTAGTGGTCCTAGCGGGGGGTGATTTGGAATGGGCAAGAAAGGAATAATGAGAGCCATTCAAAATAGAGAAAGGACACAGATTGATTGAAGTCACTTATTTTTTTTTTTATCTATTTTGTCCCAATAGAAACTACCTGCAAGTGTTCCTTTAGTTAAATATTGTATCCTGTATTACACAGCCATGCTTTGTACATAATCGTTGCATTCCATCAGCAACCGATGATCAGATTTTGTTATCATCAGAAAAGTGCAACCAAAAGTTTGGTACTTCGATATCATTATGTTAGCTGAATGATTTATGATCAGATTTCACGACGAGTTATCTATAGCAAATCCGAATCAGGAAAAAAAAAAAAAATAATTCCCAACGCATCACAACCTTGTTGATAAAAGCAGTTACTTCCATGTTCATCTGTCCAATTACAACCAACATTAGATATGCTGATGAAACTGGCAACACCATTCCATTCCTTAAAAGAATAATTCTGAAAAAAAAAATATAATTCCTCAAAGATCCTACATTTCGCAGGAAGTTCGACATTGAACTAATCCAATATTCTGAGGCTTTAAACATAAGAAGTATAGTTTACAATAAAAGTACAGTTCTGCAAGATGCCTGAGAATAAATTGGAAAAACCAATAAATGAGAAACTCTATGATATAGGCATGGTTTAGAAAGATACTTTGAATAAGTTTTTCCTACTTAAAATTGGCAAATTATGACGAATGATTACTAAAGAGCATTGGAAAATAAATATAAATAAGGAGAAATAAGGCAGTTTATTCACCGAGATTTATGATTTTTATTTTGCTGAGCATGGGAATTGCTATGAGAACTGAAGAGAGCTTATTCCAAAGATTATGGCCTAGTTCAGCATATTCTTATGCTGTTTAGCTACATTGCTGCAATTAATGAAATCTTCCAGTGTCCAGCAAACCATCTTTTATGTCCTGCATAACAAAAATTAAGTGAAAATTAAAAATAAACGAGGAAAAATGAAAATGAGACAGAGAATTGCAATAAAATAGCACAGTTACTTGCGCTTTACATTTTATAGCAAAGCTAGCCTCTGTTCATCCTGTTGAAGCCTTCTCATTCTTCATTATCATATGGAATGACTTAACTCGGTCCTCCTCCACCATGTCTCTTAAGACATCGTCTTCAATCTTTTCCGCTTGCCAGCGAGAAGGTCCCTCCACAAATGCCTCGCTGAATATCATACTAGACACCCACTCTTTCCATGTTGTTCTACTATATTTGTCCTCTTCAAGAGTACCAGTTGCCAGGAGCTGATACACATAGACCACCTTTTGTTGACCTGGCCTGAAGGCCCTTGCAATAGCCTGCTTTGTCTTGGAAGGATTCCACTCTGAGTCCAATAGAATTACCCGTGAAGCTGCTGTCAGGCTAATGCCTTCAGCACAAGCTGTAATTGATGCGAGAAGCACCCTTGAAGGACCAACGGGTTCCTCAAACTTATCAATCACTCTTCCTCGTTCAAACAGCTCCAGGTCCCCTGTCAGGACCATAATTTCTCTACCCTTCTGCCACCTAAAGACGTTCTCAAACAATTCAACAAATAAATTTATGGGTGCAATGTTATGGCAAAATATCAGAACCTTCTCCTTCTTGACTATACGATACACAAGATTCAAGACAAACATCACTTTGGACCCCTTTTTGAAATCAAACTTCAGCTTCTCAATCTGCACCATTTCCGCCCAATTAAAGAATTTGTTAACACAATTAGAAGTTTTGACCAGCCAAGGATGTATTGATGCAAGAGTTATCAAAAGCTCTAATTCCAGTGGATATCCAGGGTATGCAGCCATAATCCTGTGGAGTTTCACCAAAATCTCATGTTGTATATCTGTTGAATTCATCAATATAGTGTATATCTGTAAACCTGGAAGTCCATCAGAAGCTCCACCTTCATACGCATCGATAAAACCACTTGTGATGTTTCTCAGCATATTTATACCCTGCATTCTTTCTTCACTTACATTCGAATCAATTTTCCTTGCAATGTTATCCAGGAAGAATTTTCTGGCTCGGGATTCTAACAAATGTCTTGCTTTCTCCTCTCCTTTCTTTTTTCTCTTGAACTTTGGGTCTAATTCCTTCAAAACTTCTCTTATGAACTTTGGTCTTGCCAGGCAAAGGGTATTGAAATATTCACAGAAATTATTCTGAAACAAAGTACCTGAAAGCAATATCCTGAGATCAGTGTGGACTTTCATCAAAACCTTTCTTAACCTTGATTTTGTACTCCTGGGGTTGTGCCCTTCATCTAGTACTAAGAGTCCTGGACTTTCACGCAACACTTTAGCCATATATTTTCTGTGAGCGAAATTTGAATCTTCTCGCATTAGTGTCAGAAATGAGGTATAACCCATGACAAGAACACTTGGTTGCGCATGCCACTTTTGAATTTTCTCCAAGCAATCCAAAACATGCCTGACATCTTGACTGGGTTTTGGACCTCCTCGAAATGTTACTGTGTTCTGCCTGAACACTCGATATGTTCTGCGGCCATGGATTAGATGAACTGGGATAGGAATTTGCCACTTAATAAATTCCTTGTACCAAGTATAGAGTGTTGTCTTGGGAGCAAGGACCAAAGGCCGATTTCCTGGAAACAACTTCAAGTAACTAGTTAGGAATGCAATAATGAGAAAAGTTTTTCCAGCTCCTGGAGTATGAGAGACAACACAACCACCTATCTTCTTGGATCCTTTCTCCATACGTGCTGGAATTAAGGACCCAGCAATATTTTTCCACAAGAACTCAAAAGCTTTTTTCTGGTGCAAGTGCAACTTCATTCTAAGATCAGGTATTAAAGCCCAGACATTATTATTATTTTCTTCTGAGAAAGACATGTCTTCATTGGAAACACAATTGCTAAAAAGATTTAAGTCTCCTTCACCTTGATTCAGCACTGAATCTTGTTCATTGAATGGCTTAATTTCTGCAGTCCAGCCTACATTTTCAACCTAGGGGAAAAAAAAGATAATCATCAGATAACTGTTTGAAGCTTAGATACAGCAAGATATAATGTTGGAAGTTGAATGCAGAAAATCTGATGTCCATCTTGAAAAAGTTCGCCACTACCAGCCATGGTCAAAGACTGGCCAAAATGAATAGCCTAGGCTCCAAAGAAAATTTTGTTTAAGTTACAGTTAAACAACACATTCTGCTAGATTTCTTAGTAGATTAAAATCATTGGAAATAAGAGTTGTCTCTCTTCCCTGCATAGTCTGTAAGTGTGACAGAAGAAGAAATAAAAATAATGGGATATATTAAAGGCAAAGAGGGAACAATAGTAGAAGTACTTCCATTCATGGTTTAACTTACAAATGGTGCTGTAATGTATTTTACTTCAGTGCTCACAAAGCCACATATATGACATAAAATCCCAATTTCTTCATCCAGTTTGAATTCATGCTGGCAATATTCAGTTGATTTTTGCAAGATCTCGGTGGGAATTCGAACCTGAGAATCCTTATACCAAGCTGAATTAGAGATAAAGAAGAAAAGTACCATACAAATGGATGTACCTAAATAAATATATGCAAAAATGTAGGGTCAGGAGGGTTGAGGGACAGGGAATCAGGGAATAAGAGAGGCAACGCATGAATATGTACCTGAGATATAAAAGAACCAAATACTCAATAAAATTTAACAAATTATACCTCATTCTCTTCAAGAAGATAAGCTGATGCCAAAGAGAGTTCCATTTCTCTCCACAGCATTTCAGTTTCAGGGTTTTCTTCCTCATCCTCAGTTGCTGATGGCTTTATTTTCTCACTTTGGACTGTGCGACTTCTCGCTTTAAATTCTTCCCACTGATCAATGATATGTGGTTCCTCTTTAGACATAATTGTTGAATCAATATTCTTCATATAAGATTTGATGAGTTTATCGTATGCACCTGCACTTAAGGTTGTCCTCTTATATGTCAGCGGCTCACCAGAATTATCCCTTCTTGAATATATAGGACGATACCTCCCAATTTGAACTCTGTTAATAGGTGGTCTTCCTTTCCGTCTTCTTTCAAACACCATATCTTCTATTTCAAAAGAATTCTTGCTTCGTACAGCAATGGAACCTTTTGTGCTATGATAACCAAATGGGATCACATTGGTCTCTTGCAAATAGTTTTTAGAAGTCTTGGCAGGGCACTCAAATTGTTCAAAGGCTACTGGATCACTTTCACTGGGCACAGGAACAATAGCAAGTTCAGTTTGTTGTTCCCTTTGCTTAACCATACTGGATTTAACCATTCTTGATTTAGTCTTGAATCTGGAAACAGGAATGTCATCCAGAGATTCTAATGCAGAAGAAACTCCCATTTCTCCCTCAGTTCGCTGTGCAGAAGAACTTGCATTTGGACAAAACAGAATTGACAGTGGCAAGAACACTTCATCTTTCTTCCATTTTTCTGGCGTGTACGGCCTGGTTCGAACCCAGCCAACTTCTTCTTCGGAAGGAACATCACAGCCAAGGAATCTATCAGGTTGGACATTTCGACGCTTGGATCGCCGCAAGTTCATAACATTATAAACTGGTGATGTTTCATCTGAATCAGCCTTATGCATGTCAAGAGCAGGACCAGGCTCACTAGCATCATCAGGAGCGAATTGCAGCACAATTGGTGTTAAAATATCATTATCTACATTGAAATTTACAGAATTCAAATGATTATTATATTTTATTGAGCTGCAATCATCATCACAGCCCAAAATTTGATAGACAATTTTGTTTTGAACTGCTCTCACATCAAATGTAATTTCCTTCAAAACAGATGCCACTACTAGCCAACTTATGTCAGAGGAAAACTTCCCTATAAACAATTTAGTTCTTTGCACACAAGAACAATCTTCAGAGAAATCCCAACGGTAGAACTGACCTTCACAAGGATTTTTCTGAAGCTTTTGAAGGATGCAAATTTGGTCTATTCCTACTACTTCAATATCTTTGCTAAGTGTTGCTTTCTCTGATCCAAGAGGACCTTGGTTAACATAGCGTTTAACAAAAAACTGGCATTCACATCGAGATTCATGAGGCTTCCTTTCTATAGAATTTATTTTAGCATCAGCCCACACCTGCACAATAAAGGGAATCTGGAAATCAACTCGAATGTGGTAGTTGCAACTTTAGAAGCTAAGTAAAAGTTGCAAAATTAAAAGGGCAGTACTTTCACACAACAACATTCGTTATGCATTAAGGAATCAATGTTCTTATGAAATACATGATATGTTGAATACGCAATGAAAATTTTGTGGAAGCATGTTTAAGTCAGAAAGTACTGCATAGTAGTTGAGTCATTTAATAAGTAAAGAAATAAGATAAGAGTTATCCGTCATCCATTCCACATGACAAAGCTTTCAGTTATGGAGCACTATGACAAGGTAACAAACGAGATCAAAATGTTCTTACCACTGAATTTTCTTCATTTTGAGGAGATGGAAGCACACAAACATCAATACCAGGCCTCAAAAACCAGGTGCAATCAGATATCATTGCTTGCCTTGACTTTACACGAATGTTTGAGACAGGACCCTTCTCTTCAATCACATGATGATTATCAGTAAAATGAATGGTCATAACCCCATATTTAATCTCTATGAGCTCCACATCCTGCCATTTACCATTGTTCAAGGCCTCAAAAGCTGTGAGATAGAATATCAGTGAGATCGTATTAGAACTATTTCAATGGCAGAATGATCATATAGCATTGTGCATAAAAATGTTTCTGGCATTCCAGAACCATATGAAAATGAGACTATTTATCATTTCAACAACCTAAAATGTCTATCCCTTATAACCAAAAGCACCAGAAATGGCTTCCGTGCAGTTTCCTACTAGTAACATAACAATAAGTATTTTAAAATTCAAGATTGTCTAGACTAATGCTTCATTATCAATCTGCAACATATGATGATTTATCTTGCTCAACCAATTTTAGACCTCACCAAACATCATTGGTATCCATTATAATCGCCAACCCCCGTTTTTCCGAGAAGACTTCAAAGTGAAAAGTAGTTTTCAGCATATATAAGCCCAACATTGAACTCAAAAGTGAATTTAATAGTACTGGTAAAATTTGCTGTCTTTAAGTCAAGACTAGCAAGATGACAAACACACCTAGAACTTTCTTTTTTTCAGTGTAGAATTCACACTCAGAACTAAAAAAGCACACGCAAATTTGTGGTCTCACTCCCAAAAAAAATCATAAGAAATGGCAGATAAACAAGAAAAACTAGAAAGAGGGAGGAGGTTATGCTTACGGTGTGTATTAAATGGATGCTTGGATTCGTGTAAGTGCTTTCTCTTCATTGTTGACTAGCTAACAGGCTCAGCAATAATGGATATGTGAGGTCACTCGCCACTGCACTGACTGGTCAATTAGAGACATTTCAATTTTGAGTCATAGTAATCCAAACAGAATATTTTTTTTTTCCAGAAGAATAGATCCTGCTAGTGGTGGGACAAGAACAACAAAACAAAGTGGCTTTTCTTTATTTTATTTATCATTTTCAGGAATGACTAATCCCAGAAAATATGCCAACAGTGCTACATTCCACATTATCAATATTCCAAACCATAATTATACACATAAAACAATGCAGGTTAAGGTTTTGTCACAGACTCACTTTTCACCTTCTGATTTTCTTTTTCCACCAACAAGAAAATGGAGGGAAAATGAAAAAAGGAAAAAAAAATGTAATTTTCATTACCAATATGGATGTGATCAACAGGAAAAGAAAATGACTTTTAGTGTTAACCATAGACCATGATTAGTGGTTAACTTTCAAAGAACCTTCTCTGTTTCTTTTCGACACCTATTCACTAGAAACTGTAGTCATTCAAAAGAGTAAGAAATTATTGGTAAAGAGAGACACTCCTCATAGTCATCCAATCATGAATGGCTGTTAAGGCAATAGATTTTTACATGCAAACCAAATCACCATTTGATTATTTTCTTTTAAAAAAGAGAAAAAAGGGAAAATAAAAAACTCACTTCAAATGGCAAAAAAATTCTTGCTTTCCATACCCACGACAAAAGCCAACACTGATCAGACCATAACAACACAATAAATATATCAAAACTGAAAAACTCAAAAGAATCAAATCCATGGATGATATCAGTTTTTATCTAAGAAAGGAAACCACTCGAAACTGTCTTATAAAGCCCAGTGAAAAAAAAAATGATAAGAAAAAATGAGAAACACAGTGTCCAAGCAAATTAATTTACCTGAAAACAACTTTTTTTAACAATTTCTGGCTACTAATAAACAGCAATATTCAGGTGAGCCTGATCAAAGAGAGCCAAATTCCGGCTAGATCACCATCGAGATAGTCACACTGAGGACTGAAAATGTAGGAGACATGGAGAAACGAGCATTCACTCAAAAAGAGGGAGTTAAAAAGAGACAGCAAAGCGGAGAAATTTATAAGTAGTCTGAGAATCTCGGGGTTCGAGCAGTTGCATGAGTTAGAGTAAATTCATAGGTACAGTTTGGTTTGGTTGCTTGGTCACCCAACTCAAGTAGCCTCACAGTTAAGGGCCACAAGTGTAAATAAGTTGGGATGAAAAGGGCAGTTTAGGAATGAGATTTTATGATCACTGGCTGTGATTATGTTTCTCGGTTGATGTTGTAGGCCCACAAAAGTGCAGAATTTGATGACATGATCTGAGTAGGTTGGGCAGGTTTTCAAGGCTTTTAGAAAGTAGGCAGATATGCCCTTTTGCAGATAAAAAAAAATGGAGTTTTTTTCAAAAAAAATTTGAAAGATTTTGCCACAGTTTTGACTCTTTTTGCCTCGAGCAGATAAAAAAAATAAATTATTATTTAATTTTATATTTTAATAAAATTAATTATTTAATTTTTATATTTTAAAAAATTATATTATTAATTTTATTAAATTTTTTAATCTTTTTATTAATAAAAAAATATTTTTAATAAAAAAATATTTTTAATAAAAAATAAAAATAATATTTAAAAAATTAAAAATTTTAAAAATATATAAATTTAAATTTAATTTATATATAGTATAATTTTTATTTTTATTAAATACATAAACTAATTAATTAGATCTGTACTGGAGAATTGGGCTGGTGAGAGCAGTGTAGCGTTGTGAGGTCATGTCTTTGGTCATGCAACCGTTGAAGAAATGTGACAGATCCTCAAAATCCATGAATTTGTCACTTTAATGTTCTTAACTAATTTGCATAAAAGATTTGGTGAAGTATATTTTATTCATTATCTCTTTTATTTCAAATATATTTAGTATTTTCTGGTTTTTATTTTTCAAATTTTTCTTCACAATTATTTAAAAAAAAAATTCGCTTCAAAAACCGTTATAACAATAATTTAAAAGAAATTTATTTTCATAAAAAATTATTATAACGGTAATTTAAAATAAAAAATAATTATTCAATAAAAATAATTTAGTTAATAAAAATAAAAACATGTATTTTTTTTATCAACTACAGATTGATTTTATTATGGAGTGCATTAAAATTATTTATTTTAAATGTACGCAGAGAATACATTCTTAAAATTATTTAAAAAGGAAATATAGTTTTAATTCGTAAAAATTTATTTAAAAATATTCTGACTGTATGTTGAAAAAAAAAAGGAAATTATTCAATTTTGAGTAATATGTAATTTTATGCAACCTAAGAATGAAAACAGCTAATTATTGTGATTTTAAATGGAATAGTTTTTATATTTATGTGAAAAATTTAATGTCTTAATGCACATTTGGAAGCATTTACTGGATTCTTATATGTGAAATTCTATTTATAGATAAATTAGTAAAATCTGCAACATTATTAATTTCCAAATGCAACAATGCATTTAATTACTCACTATTTAACACAAAATCTGAATCATCCTTTTCTCATTATTTAAAAAAAAAAATGCTGTGGCTAGCATGAGTAATATTTTAATTTTACATAATATTTAAAAATAATTTAAAAACTTTTTAATTGTTTTAAAATTTTTATAATTAAAATATATTAAGTTTAATTAAGTTTTAATAACTTCAAATTAATATATTTAACGAAATATTTTCTTTAATATTTTACATAAAATATTTAACGCCCTTATGCTCCATACTCTCCAATACGCACTCCCACATCACAATAAATATTTAGAGGCCCAATGGACCAAAGAAAAACCACTACCCATATTACCTAGTCCAAAACCATTTAACACATGATGGGCTTCCAGGCCCACCCACAATGTCAAACCCATTGCTCAATAAGAACTTTATCCAAGCCCAATAGCACTAAAAAATGCCACCGTAAACTCTTGAGCTCGAATCTCAATTTTTTTATGATTTAAAAAAAAAAAAATACTCTCATGCCTACTGTTGATTGCGGAATTGCTGGCAGAAACATCAGGGTAGGAATTGCAGAAACAATCCCCAACACCAACAGGGCAAACAATATACACTTACCCAACTACTAACAAGCTTACATAAACAACTATGCACACTATATAAAGATTCAACTGGAACACTTGAGATGGTACATCTAAAATCACTTACAGATCTTGTATAACAAAAAAAAAAAAAAAAAAAAAAAAACAAATTGCAGGTACAAATTTCATCAGATGCTTCAGGACCTTATCACAAATGTTAACAAACTATATTTCATAGAACACACATAAGAGATGAGAATAAACAGAAAAATGGAGATCAACATATAATCTTTCATTTGAATTGAACTTAAACTTCTTAAAGTTGATCAACGTATTAACATCGACTACTCTTCATCTACTGGAAAGAATTTTTCCGACAAAACAAATTCAGAAATCTCACAAAAGCTTTTCCAAAGGTATAATAATAACCAGCCCTCCAACTGTATCTCGAGATTGGTTTGCAAAAACAATAAGTTTCATGGCCAATTTCACTGATCTAAAAACCTCTAGAGAATTAGCTCATTTTTTGGTCAGTTCTAAGAATAAATTCAGTAAGTAGAACATGTCTATAAATCAGTAGACTACACTCTAATCCTCCTTGTCATTTGACCTCCTCCTGAATTCAAAAAGTTAGTTTCAGAACAAAACAGTACTTCTATAATCTATTTATCTCGTTTATTTCCACAAGATAAATACAGGGTCACTTTCAGGCTGCAAAATGTCTTCCTTGTGTCCCCTAAAACACCGAGTTTAGCAGTTCCAAACTGAAGTATACTTGATCATCCAATGGAACATTGTTGTCTTCCTGCCTGCCAGGCTTCAAGAAATCAAAATTGTAATCACCCTCTGAAGGCAACTGCTCTGTGCGCTGATCACTCCCAATGAACCTACAATTTGGGCTCTGCAACTGGAATGATTCATGCTGTAGATGACCACTGTCAGTGAACAACAGTTGACCAGCATCAAATTCCCGACTAAGCGGGCTGTTGTCTATGTCTCCAAGCAGTTCATCAATGCTAAACATTTCATCAATTCTGAAATTCTGCCAGTAATCCTGCTCCTCACATCCATTATCCCAGCTGTAATCCTTCTCATTTAAAGAATCGTCCGTAGAATCTTGTTGGAGATTGCAGATAACTTTCTGTTTTTGCTCACAAGTATTGTTCTGTTGAAGTTCATTTTTCTCTGGGACTTTAATCTCAGGCATCCCACCCCGGTCACACCCAGAAAAATATTCCAGCTCGTTCTTCACTTCTTGTTTCAGTGTACTACATGGTGAGACAGGTTCAATAACTGCAGAAGGCTGAGGTTTTATTTTTGATTCATCTTTATCATCCTCAAATTTTACAATATGCTCCTTGCTGTCTTCATCTGCGCAAACTTCAGAATGATTTGATGTAGTAGTGGAGTCTGAACCTGCAGGAGTTGTTACAGAAGAATAGCTTGACAGGGTTGCAGCCGAGTGGGAATCCTTTGATGACATTGTTGAATCTGATAATTCAGGAAAATTCACCCGGGCAAGAGTGCCATGCATGGCTCGTGCAGCCTCATCATATGCAAGAGCAGCTTCATAGGCAGTTGGAAAAGTGCCAAGCCAAAGCCTAGACCCTCTGTTTGGCTCCCTAATCTCTGCAACCCACTTACCCCATGTCCTTTGTCTAACACCTCTATAATTACATTGTGAGTTCTCAGGCCCTCCTTTCCCCTTCATACATCCCTTCCTTGAGCCTTGAGCAGGAGTTTTACGGATTGGTTTATCGTCTCCATTAGAACAAGAATCGAGATACTTATTGTACTCAATCCACTTTTGAAGGGTCTCAGCAACAGATTTAGTGCCCTCCCGTCTCTTCCTTTTCCTTGTATAATCCAAGGGCTTAGAAGCCACAACAGAACCTTGATCAAATGTACCCATCTTTGCCAATTTTATACTGTAAGGCGTCACGACCACCAGTCCAACAACTTCTTTCAATGACAAACAGAAGTTGGCAGATATTTATATACACCCCAATAAAAGCCGAGTGTGATATGAGACTTTCAGAATCTGCAAAAACAATGAAGTAAAACTAAGCACCAAAAAGCCAGCCACCAGTCACGAGAGAGAAACAGAAGTCAAATTAAAAATCTCAATTACGAGTTCACCATAAAGTATCTTCTTCTATGGTTGATATCTGCACTAGCTTCCCAAGCTTTTCATTTTTTTTTCTATTTTTGTCCTTATATCTTTTCCCTTTTTAATTAGGAGTATTTTGTAAAGCAAAACTCAAAATAGAACAAAATCATGAAATCTCTGAAAAGTACAAAGAAACACCAAGCCGTGGATTATCTCCCATAACAAAACCAAAACTTTCTTGGCCACTAATTATATTAAATTCTATAATCCAAACAGGAAGCCAAGAAAAAAAAAATGAAGAATCTCTCTAACCAAACAGAGAAGAAAATCAAAACAGACCCAAAGTTCAATAGAGTAGTGTATGAAAATAATAATAATAATAACCCAGAATTCGTTTTCGGATTCCCAAAAGCTCAACCTACTGGTAGCTTCAAATTAACCCCAATTCAGAGGGGGAAATTCCCCAAAAAAACTACAATCCAGAACAAATACTTCACAAAATCCCAAGATCTCACAAGGAATCAAAAATTAACCAAAACCCATATCCCGGATTCAACAAAAACACGCTAACTTAAAAAAAAAAAAAAAGACAGAATTAAAAAGAAAAGAAAAAGAAACAAAAGTAAAAAACAACGAACCAACCTGTGAATATCCTTTTGAATTCGCAACCAAGAAATGAACTACAAACTCTAGGCTTCGCTTTACTTGTGTACGAGTTTGATTTCTCCTACCTATCCTTTTTCCTTTGTCAAGAAAAGCGTTCGCTTTATTGTACTTTTGATGAGATCAGTATACCAGAGCAGTAGCAGAACTAGAGGGAGCTTGACGCATCCAGAAACCTTTTAAAATTA
The DNA here is from genome assembly GCF_030052815.1 of Hevea brasiliensis. Classification (NCBI taxonomy): domain Eukaryota; kingdom Viridiplantae; phylum Streptophyta; class Magnoliopsida; order Malpighiales; family Euphorbiaceae; genus Hevea; species Hevea brasiliensis. The sequence goes on from NC_079500.1 coordinate 100,201,672, forward strand.
GAACGGAAGACAGATATTTATAGCCTTCTCAAGGTCTAGATATTTCTGATACAATTTATTTTTTTTAATATTAATGAAGCGATGACGTGGCGATTCCTAGTCGAGTCGTCAGTCGTTGCGTTTCTTTTGTCCGAGAATAAGTGAAAACGTGTCAACCGAACCTTCCAGAGCCACGAAAATTACAACTTTCCACCTTACTCCTTTGCTGTTGCCAGCTCCGCCGAAAAGTCCTTTATGTCGCTCAATACAATGCATATATATATATATATATATATATATATACTCAAATCGAAATTCATATTTTAATATTATTAAATTAAAATTTATTAATTATGTATAGTGAGCTTTTAAATTTAATTTAAAAATTAATTTAATGAGTTAAAAGTATTTAAAGGACATGTAATTTAGTGATTATTAAAATTAATTCACCCTTTATTATTAATTGATTAGGATAATAATATATAAAATTTATGTATTTAATAGATAAATTTTATTATATATATATTATGTTTTAAATTTAAAGTAAATTAAATTTAAATAAAAAATCGAATAATACATACGAGTGTTTGGATTCTCTACGCAGGTGTCGGTGATGACCGTGAGGCCTTAGCACTTGCAATGAGGATGTCAAGCAATCCAAAAGTGAGAATCACCATGTTGAGAATCAACTTCAAGAAAGACAAAGGCGTCAAAGAAACTGAGAGATGCTGATAATGGAATTTAAGGAGAGATGCTGATAATGGAATTTAATGGTCGTGTACTTTGCAGACAGGCATTAGCAAATGATAGTTTACAAATGCTGGGTGTGATTAAGCCATTGGAGCGTAAGTATGACCTTGCAATGGTGGGTTGGAATCCAACTAATAATATAATTTAACAAAAGTGTTGAGGTGTTTTTTATGTTAGTAGTTTGATTCAGTCAATAAAGACCTATTCTACAGGAGATATTTACTGCTGCTAGAAGTTAGGAAAGTTTTTTTTTATTTCTATTTCTGCTGTAATCTTTAGCATATTTTACGATGATTCTGTTTTATGTGAAGGCTATATAATGCCTAACTATTGCACTAATAGGAGATCACTTTGAAATCCAATTGTTTTGGTTTATTATTTCTCTTGTGAACCTTTACAATTGGTATCAGAGCCCCACTGGCCCTGAGGAAATAACAAATCTTTGAGTGAACAAACACAGCAAGATGAGTGACGATAAGACATTAACAAAAATTCCGCACTTTGATGGTCACTATGACCATTGGAGTGAGCTGATGGAGAATCTTCTTAGAGCTAAAGGTCTGTGGAGTTTAATAGAAAATGGTTTTGAAGAACCAAAGGGAGAAATGTTGACAGAAGCACAGCAGACCCAACTTGAAGATGCTAGAACCAAGGATCATCAAGTAAAGCACTACCTATTTCAAGCTATCGACAGAACTGTTTTTGAACAGATCCTGGACCGCCGCACAGCGAAAATAATCTGGGATTCAATGAAGAAGAAGTTTGGAGGAAATTCGAAAGTGAAGAAATCTCTTCTTAACGCATTAAGAAGGGAATTTGAAGTGCTTGAAATGAAGAGGGAGGAGTCTATCGATGAATATTTTGCAAGGGTAATGACAGTAGCAAACAAGATGAGGAGTAATGGAGAAGAGATGACGGATACCAAAATTGTTGAGAAAATTTTGCGTACCCTCACAGGAAAATTCACGTATGTCTGCGTGTCAATTGAAGAATCCAAAGACACCGAAACCATGACAGTTGATGAGCTACAGAGTACCTTAGTCGTTCATGAACAGAAGTTTAAACGAGTTCGCAAGGATGATGAAGATCAGGTACTCAAGATTGAAGGACGTTCATCTGCTAGCAGAGGAAGGGGCTCTGGCAGAGGAAGGGGTCGTGGCAGAGGAAGAGCTGTATTCAACAAAGCCACTGTTGAATGCTACAAGTGTCATGATTTAGGACATTTTCAATATGAATGTCCTAAATCAAACAAAGAAGCTAACTATGCCGAATTAGAAGAAAAGGATGAGTAATTGCTGATGGCGTATGTTGAGCTTCATGAGACAAACAGAAGTGACGCCTGGTTTGTGGATTCTGGGTGCTCTAACCACATGTGTGGTAACCAAGAAATGTTTTCAAGCTTAGACACCAGTTTCACCCATTCAGTCAAGCTTGGAAACAATGCAAGAATGAAGGTTACTGGAAAAGGAGAAGTAAAGTTGAGTCTGAAAGGGGTCTGCTATACTGTAAGTGATGTATATTGTGTTCCAGAGCTAAGAAACAATCTGCTTAGTGTTGGGCAGCTGCAAGAGAAAGGTGTAGCAGTCTTATTCAAAGATGGAGTGTGCAGTCTCTATCATCCATTGAAGGGAAAGATGTCTGAATCAGTGATGAGTGCAAACCGGATGTTCATTTTGCTTGGAGAATCACTGCACTGCAGAAAATGAGAAGTGTCTACAAGTAGGTAGTCCAGATGAGTCAATTCTGTGGCATCACCGTTATGGACATCTTAGTTACAAAGGACTACGCACGTTGAACAGCAAAGAAATGGTAATTGGTTTGCCTTGAATTACAGAACCAGATTCTACGTGTGAGGCTTGTATGAAGGGCAAACAGCATCGAACTCAAATCCCTAAGAAAAGCAACTGGAGAGCTACTGAGAAATTAGAGCTGATTCATGCTGATCTTTGTTGGCCTATCACACCAGCCTCAAATAGTCACAAGAGGTACCTTTTATGCTTTATAGATGATTTTTCAAGGAAAGCCTGGTGTTATTTTCTTGTTGAAAAGTCCGAAACCTTCTACCATTTTAAATGCTTTAAAGTACTTGTGGAAAAGGAAACTAGTTTGCCGATTAAGTGTTTGAGAACAGACAGAGGAGGGGAATTCAACTCAGCAGAGTTCAATGACTATTGTAAGCAACAAGGAGTGAAGCGACAACTGACCACTGCTTATACTCCACAACAAAATGGAGTAGCTGAGCGCAAGAATTGGACAGTAATGAACCTAGTGAGAGCGATGTTGGCGAAAAAGAACATACCCAAAGTTTATTGGCCTGAAGCTGTACAGTGGACATTTCATATCTTGAACAGATCGCCTACCTTGGCTATTAAAGATATGACTCCAGAAGAAGCGTGGAGCGGTGAAAAGCCTACTGTGGATTATTTCAGAGTTTTTGGGTGCGTTGGATATGTTCACACACCAGATTCAAAGCGAACAAAGCTTGAAGACAAGAGTGTGAGCCGCGTATTCTTTGGATTCAGCAATAAATCCAAAGGATACCGAATGTTTGATCCTATCAACAAGAGAATTGTTCTCAGTCGAGATGTGATTTTTGACGAAAATCAGCCATGGGATTGGAGCAAAAATCAACAAGAAGAACAGGAATTTGAATTGGAGTGGGGTGATAACATCAGTCAAATTGCAAGCGGAGAAGAGAATATTGTTGAACCAGAACCTGATGTTCATCCACCTCTGGAAGTCACTCCAGATGTCGAAAGAAATCTTGCAGCAAGGGAGGGCAGAACCCGACGTCCCCCTGAACGACTAACTGATTTTGTTTCAGGTGAAGGTCTATCTGAAGAAGATGAAGCAAATATGATGGCCTATCTTGTAATTTCAGATCCAACGAGCTATGAAGAAGCAGTGAAGGAGAGAAAATGGAGATTAGCCATGGATGAAGAAATAAGATCCATTGAGAAAAACAACACTTGGTGTCTGATGGAGTTACCAGCCGAAGCAAAGAAGGTCGGTGTGAAATGGATTTATAAAACAAAATTGAATGAGCATGGTGAGGTCGACAAATACAAAGCAAGACTTGTCGTAAAAGGGTACACCCAGCAATACGGAATAGATTATACTGAAGTATTCGCACCAGTGGCTAGAATGGATACAGTTCGAATGATTATAGCTTTGGCAGCTCAAAAGGGATGGAAATTACACCAGTTGGATGTTAAATCGGCGTTCTTGCATGGAGAATTGGAAGAAAACGTTTATGTTGAACAGCCAAAAGGTTACGAAAAAGAAGGGCGTGAGCAAATGGTGTACAAATTAAGAAAGGCTCTCTATGGGTTAAAACAGGCACCCAGAGCCTGGTTTAGCCGTATAGAAGCTTATTTTCTGAAAGAAGGCTTCACAAACAGTTCTAACGAACAAACTCTGTTTGTCAAAAGGAGGGGAAAGAAAATTTTGATCGTGAGTATTTATGTGGATGACTTGTTATATACAGGTGATGATGAAAAGCTACTTGCAGAATTTAAATGCTCCATGAAGAAAGAATTCGACATGATAGATTTGGGACTGATGAAGTTTTTCCTTGGCATCGAAATTATCCAAAAAGATGATGGTATATTTATTTGTCAGAGGAAATATGCTGGCGAGGTCCTACAACGGTTTGGAATGGAAAACCATAATCCTGTGAGCAATCCGATTGTTCCTGGGCAACAAATTAGCAGGGATGAAGGAGGAGAAAAAACGGATGCAACCCAGTTTAAACAGATGGTGGGTAGTCTGATGTATCTCACAGCCACTCGACCTGATCTTATGTTTGTTGTAAGTCTCATAAGTCGTTTTATGGCCAATCCCACAAAGCTCCATCTTGCCGTCATAAAACGAGTGCTAAGATATCTAAAGGGCACAATAGATTATGGAGTATTTTACAGGAGGGGTGGAGAAAATTGCTTCGTGGGATTTACAGACAGCAATTATGCCGGTGACATGGTTGATAGCAAAAGTACCTCTGGATATGTGTTTTTATTGAGTGGAGGTGCTGTGGCATGGTCTTCACGCAAGCAACCTATTGTTACCTTGTCAACCACAGAGGCTGAGTTTGTAGCAGCTGCTGCTTGTGCTTGTCAGGCGATATGGATGAGAAGAGTACTAGAAGACATTGGCCAGTCACAAGAAGAGGCTACAATCTTAATGTGTGATAATGTTTCGACAATTAAATTATCGAAACATCCTGTCCTACATGGGCGCTCCAAGCATATAAGAGTAAGATTCCACTTTCTTAGAGATTTAGTCAAAGAAGGCATTGTTGATTTACAATTCTGTGGTACCAAAGATCAGCTAGCAGACTTAATGACTAAACCGCTCAAGTTAGATGCTTTCCAGAAGTTACGGCAAGGACTGGGCATGAGTACTTATTCAGTTTTGAACTAATTCTTTTACAGAAGGAATAAGTTCAAGGGAGGGATTGTTAGTAGTTTGATTCAGTCAATAAAGACCTATTCTACAGGAGATATTTACTGCTGCTAGAAGTTAGAAAAGTTTTTTTTATTTCTATTTCTGCTGTAATTTTTAGCATATTTTACGATGATTCTGTTTTATGTGAAGGCTATATAATGCCTAACTATTACACTAATAGGAGATCACTTTGAAATTCAATTGCTCTGGTTTATTATTTCTCTTGTGAACCTTTACATTTTATATATATAATTATTTATATTGTATTTTATTAAAAAAATAAAATAAATTTTTTTATTTAATTAGTAATTTAACCGAATCAATATAATTAAAAATCAAATTTTCTAAAAATATTAATCAAATTAAACCGAAAATTAAATTACTTTTATTAAAATAATCAAATTTCATCTATTTAATTCAATTATTCTATTATAATTATATCCTTAGCAAAAAGCTTGTTGGAAAGCAGAGATTCAGAAAAATTATTTGATAAATGAAGAATTAAAAAAAAAAGGAAATTTAAATCTGCAATCGTTCTTATTGAAAGAGCTTGATTCTTATGGAAAGAGCTTGGTCTGAGCATGAAAATACCATATATTTAAATAAAAAAAGGGGGAAATTCGAAGTCAAAGAGAAAGCATCAAAGTGCATATAAAATGTAAAAATGTCTTTAATTATCTTTTCTTGAGAATGAATTAATAAGCTGTCACCTTATAGCTTTTCTTGTTTCTTTTTATGGCTCGTGTTTTTGTCTTTTAAGCTTGGCCTCTAATATGATATTAATGCAGCTCATAACAGAACCATAAACTCCTTGTCAAATTGCAACCTCTCAACCTTTCTTCATGGTTGAGGCCATCATTTTTCGTTGACGCTTTTTTTAACTAAATCTCAGGTAAAATTTTCAGGTATTTTCACTTAGCGTGCTTTGTCATAGGATAGATTGTCTTAGAAAGGTCTAATGATCAGGTCTTAGCTGGATGTTGCATGCTAAGTTTTTTCTAAATAATTTATTGATAAAATTGTTTTGCTTATTAAAAAAAAAAAATTGGATATTGTATAGGATGTCGAGATATAGTGGTTTGACAACTTATGTCAAGCATGGAGAATTGAGAAATGCTCATCCTGTAGTTTGCTTCTCATATCAAGAGGAAAAGAGAAACCATAATATATTCTCTAAGGATAACAATGATAATCCTCTCAAGTTCATATTTCCAGTCCTCATGCTTCAAATCATCTTGGCTTTCGTTTTATCTCGGTTGATTTACTTGCTTTTCAGGCCTTTGAGACAATCAAAATTTGTATGCAATGTTTTGGTAAGTTTTTCACCATTTTACTTTCTCTAATCCTTTTTTCTTTAAATCTTTATATGTTCAAAGGTTAGATATTTTCTCTACAAAACGAAAAGAACAATTGGTACATATGTAGATAATTATAGATGGAGTTAGGAATTCTGTTTTGGTTTTAGATGTGTTTTAATTGCATCGATTTGATTTGAGTGAGATCAATCCGTCACCACCATTAACCTCATTGGGGTTGCTCCTGCGATATGAACCATGCAAATTTTATCTATTGCCATAGATTATGAAATTTAGGTAAATTTACTGGAATTAATGTTTGAAGAGTTATGAGTGATTTTAATTTGTTATTTTTATTATAGTGAAACTTGTTCTTATAAGTTTTGTGTTTGTTTTATAACAATTCCAAGACTTCTTAACGTAGATATCGATCACTTTCCATGCAGGCAGGGATTATATTAGGACCCTCTGTCTTGGGCCGCAACAAGAAATTTATGGAAACATTTTATCCAGCCAAAGAGATGCAAGTGCTTAATACATTGGTGAAGTTTGGTGTATCATACTTCGTTTTTCTTACTGCTGTGAAAAGGGACACAGCTTCATTGTTAAAGATAGCCAGAAATGCTTGGACCATCGGTATATCTGGTTATATGATTCCTGTAGCAATCTCTTTTTTCTTCAATTCTACTGTGGAATATCATGTCACTGGATGTTTTGGTCGTGGTTTCCCATTTCCCTTAGTTGCATGTCCTTTAACGCAGAGTTCTTTCCCTGTTGTTGCGAATAACTTGGAAGAACAAGACCTTATAACCACAGAGTTAGGCCAACTTGCAATGTCAATTGCCATCCTCTCAGAGACCATTACCAATGTCATTTCTAATATTTTTGTGGTCGTGATAATATTTACTAGAATCGGAAGTTATTTGGCTGCGTTTCAAATCATGTTTCTCATATCAGCAGTGATATTGTTTGCAATATATATTGTAAGGCCAACGGTACTTCAAATTATCAAGAGAACTCCAGAAGGGAAATCAGTGCAAGAGGTTTTTGTTGTAACAGTGCTATTATTGGCTTTATTCATGGCATTAATAGCTGATATTTTATGGGGAGCCTTTATTCCTGGTGCTGTGCTAATTGGTTTAGCAGTACCAGATGGACCTCCACTGGGTTCTACGATAGTTGAGAAATCAGAACTCATAGTCACTGAAATATTTTTGCCTTTGTTTTATATTCAAATTGGTTATCTAACAGATATGTCATCAGTAAAGGATATGAATTCTTTTCTTGTATTCTTGCTTATCCTCATGCTGTTGCATTTGTCAAAGATTTTGGGAATCATGTTGATTTCATTATTTTTTGATATAAGAATTAAAAATGGTCTATTGCTTGGAGTTGTTTTAAGCTTCAAAGGTGTAGAAGACTTTTCCTTTTATGAGAGATGGCAGCAAGACAAGGTAATAAAAATTCTTTCACTATATATTACAAGAAATATTAGATTTAATAGCAAAAATTTTTATTATTAAAAGTAATAAATTTGTTTACATAAGTTTATGATAGTAATATATAAATTGCTGTAATTGTATGTATTTTACAATAAAATTATGATCACTGAAAAAAGATTATTGGAGACAACAATAATTGTTGTTATATATTTTTTACATATTATTAATAGCAATTGTTTATGTTACTGCTATATGCTAGCTTTATTGCAGCAAATTAATACCGCTGCAAATTAATATCATTGCAAAATTTTTGTTGCTAATTCTGACATTTGTTGTAGTGATGATTTTATCTAACTAATTTGATTCATGATGTCAATTGATCAACTTAGCAGGTACTAATTTCATTCTGGTTTCTGTGATGCAGCTTTTGGATAAGCAGTGTTATGCAACAATAGTTCTATTCTGCCTCTTCTTAAACAGTATTGTATGCCCTTTAGTAGATATTCTCTATAAGCCTCATGTTAGACTAACTACTACATATCATCATACTAAAGCACTGCGGTTGAGAACGCTCCAATCAACTCCTAAAGACGTTGAATTACGTGTTCTTTCATGTGTTTACCATGAAGATAACGTCCATGGCCTTATTGCCTTAATCAAAGCTTTCAATCCGAATAAAAACAGAGCAGTATGTGCATATGTCACCCACCTTGTTGAGCTTGTTGGTCGAGCAGCTCCATTACTGATCCCTTACAACAAGCACCGAAGAAGATTCATACCCAAAAACTCACATCACATCATGCGAGCTTTCAACAACTTTGCAACAGATAATAATAATTCATCTGGTCCTATCACAATACAATCATTCATCGCAATTGCTCCCTACAAAAGCATGCACAACATCATTTGCAACCTTGCACAAGATAGACACATTCCTTTGATCATTGTTCCATTCAGTGGAAACCAAGAAGTTAACCGTGTACAAAACAGCATAAGGAATTTTAATACTATGCTGCAAGAACAAGCGTCTTGCACTGTTGGGATATTAATAGATAGGGGATTATGTCTTCGGATGATCAACTTGAATCGCCACTTTAAGGTAGCGGTGCTCTTCATAGGTGGTGCTGATGATCGTGAAGCCCTGGCACTAGCAAGCAGAATGTCAGGGAGTCCTAAAGTGGGAATCAACGTATTCAAAATTTGCTGCAAACAAGAAGAGGGAAAAGTATGTGGGGTGGAGAAGCAATTGGATGAGATATCGTTGAAGGAATTTAAGGAGAAAAATGTGGGAAATGCTTGTGTTGTTTGCTCTGAGATGGTAGCCAACAATAGCTTACAAATGATGGACGTGGTTCGATCTTTGAGGAAAAAGTATAATCTTGTTATAGTAGGCAAGAATCTAAGAAGAACGCAATTTGAGAAAGAGATGATGCAGTGGGTTGAGTATCAAGAGCTAGGCTTGGTAGGTGATGTGCTTGCTTCATCAGACTTTTGTGATATTTCAGTGTTAGTGATAAAACATAGTGAGTTGGATAAAAGCAATAATAATTTTTGCCCTTCTTGCAGAGAAAAACTGAGATAATTTTTTCCCTAATATCATAAAAAAAATCTCGAATTTAAATTTTTTTTTGTTATTTCTTTTTTTTATATACATATATATAATTTAATATGCGAAATATTAGAATTGAGACAATACTAGCATATTATCGTTTGGAACCTCGGCTACCGGTAAACAAGCTGCTGGAGAGATTACCGATCCACACTAAACTCACCGTTTCTCTCTTGAGTAAATTACTATCAAGTCCTTATAATTTGTCAATATTAATTATATAATCCTTATTTTTTAAAAACTTGATTAATGATTTTTCTTGTCTAGACTTGATACCTTGTGTGCATCGAAGACACAAGATGTGTGATAAAATTTACTTATTAAATATATGAGTACTACATATTTATTTTTTAAATTTATAATAGACCAAAACAAACAATAATTTTCTCAATTTATAAAATCAAATTATTTAATCTTTCTTTTAAAGAACTCGCTAATAACTTAAGAATTGAATATTTATATTATTTAGTCTTTATAGTTTTAACCATACATACTGTTTAGTTCATGTAATTTTACCTATCTATGTTATTTAGTCTTTGTAACCAAAGTTAAGACAAATTGACTAACATTTTTTTTAATATAATGATTAAAAAGTTTAATTTTACAAAATATAGAACATTTTAATTCATAAGGATATTTAGAGGATTTTTTTTGTTATGATAATTCACATTTTGAGCTTCTAATTAACTTTAGAAGCTATATTCTCTTATTTTGTTTATAAATACTTATTTAATTGAATATAATCTTTTGTTCACCAAATTATTGAATTTAAGTTTATATGCATAATAAAATTGTATATAGGTTAATTCAATTGCTTAAACACTTTTCTTGTTCTTCAATCAATCAGTTGTCTATTCCTTTCACCATTTCACTTATTTTCCAATTGTCATATATCTATATATCCATCATTTAATTAGAACACAAATATTGTATTAATTCCTTCATTCAATGTTGTTATACCAACATTGACTACTTTTTTTTTCTTCTTTTTTGGTAGTGATATTTTCACTCATATTTAATTTATATTTGAAATTTTTATTTCCATTTTACCAAAGATTTATGATTTTTATATTTTTAATTTATAATAATTTGGTCATTAAATTTTATTTCCATTAACAATTATGTCATTCCATTCGTGTTAGACAGAAATTATTATTAATAATAATAAATAAAATATTCAAATTTGCCATTTTCACTTCAATTCATATTAAATTGGTGTTGCTTTTCATCAGAACATCTAATAATTTGGGAATCCTTGTAAAAGGCATAGAGAGAAGAGCATTGTACTTAAAAAGAAAATGTGTTATTGACAGTAATTAAAATAAAGAAACATGTGGGTATTAATGCAAATAAATGGCAGCTAATGTTGCCAAAGGCACCATCTCTTCTAAACCCACCTTTATCTCTCCATCTTTTCAAAAAAAAAAAAAAAAAAAAAAAAACAACAACAACAACTATATCCCTAATGCAGGGAAACCACCTAGAAAATTATGAATAAGGAAAAGAATTAAAAAAAAAATAGCAACCCCTATTGATGGGTTGCGTTTCTTTTATCAATCTTAACATAGAGGGAGATCAGCTGGAGGAGGCTCTAGAGACTGTAGCTTCCCAACTCCATTTTCTACCAAGAAAGCCATAGCCAAACCCCATGCAATATGAACATCCAAGTGACAATGCAGAATCCACACACCTATCCATTGCAAACAGACCAATTTAATGTTAAAAGAGACAATTGAAGAACATAAAATCATTGCCTTAAGTTCAGAAATTTAAGGTTTTTACCTGGATTGTCTGCCACGAATCTAATGACTGCCCATCCATTTGAAGGTACTGCAACTGTGTTCCTCATTGGTGGATCCACAAGGTTGAATTTAGCTTTATCAGTTTTGGGATTGAAATTTCCGAAGCCTTCTGCAATGATATAGAAATCATATCCATGGAGGTGAATTGGGTGGTTCTCAGGTGTTACAATACTTGTATCCTGCAACACAATCTGGACCTTTGATCCATACTTCAATTTGTAGAGTTTAGTGCCTGGAACAGGTTGCCAAAGTGACCGGCTCACATTTCCAGTGTAATCAAATTTCACCGGAGGTTGTGCTGGAAAGTCAGTGGTGAAAACTCCTGGTATGTTTTGCTGATAAGCTTGTAGTAAGGAGAAGTTTGAAGGAAACACGAAAGAGACATTGTTCATGCTGGCTGTGAAGCGAGTGCCATTGGGTCCTTGGCACCGCCTACGACGAAAATTCCTGGGGCATCTGTTGAGTCCTAGGCCAACTGTGAAGAAGAGGTCTTCATCAATATCAGTTGGGACCTCAACTTTCCGAGGACTTTTAAGGCTGTTGCTGAAGGCAGTGACTGTATTTGTGTCGTTGAAGGCTGGTAACGGGGGCATAATTGGTTTGCTTGTAAGGCACTTAGCAGGGCAAGGAGCAGAGTTGTATTCAAGAATGGCAGTGGTGGTAGTATTATCAAATGGAGCATTTTGGGCACTTTGATAGGCACGTGCTGCGATGTAGTATCGAGCTGGTAGTTGGTCACCGGAGATCAAAACATCGGTGGTTTGGCCAGGTCCTAGCATGATGACCGAAGTGGTGAAGGGTTTGAGATAGGAGGCATCAGCACCAACAACTGTGAAATTATGGTTGGCAATGGTGAAGAATAGTGGTTGATTGAGCGCAGCGTTGATGACCCGGAGGAGGTTTGTTTCGCCGGAGCCAATTGGAACAATGACAGTGTCTGCATAATAGTTGATACAGAGGTTATCTTCTTTGAAATCATGTTACAAGCAACATTTTGTTCTGAATTCAAATTTCAGTGACTACTGTTGAGAGAATGGTGGGCTATATGACCCATCAATTAAAATCATGCGCTGCAAGGCTGTACAACTGATTGGGCTAATCCCAGAGGTTGGTGGGCAATCTTGGCCCATCATAGTTATTTAAGAACTTGTGAATGTGAGTACCAATATTTGTAAGCACATGTAATGTACCTTTGATTTTCAAAAAAAAAAAAATGCAATGTACCTTCGCTGGAGCAGTTGTAAAGATCTCCAGGTTGACCATTAATGGTATAAGCATCAGAAATGTTTGGAGCTGCTCCTGTTCTAGTTGACTCCCTCACCACATCAATGGGGTTGCCATCCCACCATTCCCCTGATGATAATATTCATTATCACCATTAGTTCAATGATCTTTAATGTAATAAAGATTGTGATAATAACATAATTAAATGGATATCGTTACCAAGTAGAATGGGCGTCTCTCTTTTGGGCTTAGGGAAAGGGTATGAGGTTCCTTCTCTTGGATATATAATTAGAGCACCATAAACAGTGGCTCTAAGCCATGAGCTATGAGCATGCCACCACAATGTTCCTTCTTGTCCATCAATTGTAAACCTGTAAGTGTAAGTTCCTCCTGGTCTAATTGGGCACTGTGTCACAAATTCTGGCCCATCTGCCCATCCTGTCCTCATCTGCCTTATTCCATGCCTGCGCAGAGATATAATTAATCAACAAGAGTATTTGAACATTAATTTTAATTGAACTATGGATTAAATATTTCTCAATTAAAAAAGAATTATCGATTGCATGCCCCATGCATATGTAAAAAGTTACCAGTGAATGGTAAGATTGTATCTTGCTTTGTTGGTAACTTTGACAACTAAAGTGTCCCCATTGTTCACTTCCAAGGTTGGTCCAGGGAACATCCCGTTTACTGTGATGGTATTATGAGTTTTGCAAAGCCTCTTCACTTTTGTTGCTTGAACCTGTTTCATCAACAATTAATTTCAAAACGTTCATAATATATCTAATTAATCAACAGCAAGAAAAATAAATAAAGACCCATTAAACCAAAGAGCTCAATTAGCTAGAAAGAAGACATACTAGAAACTCATGGTGCTGAACTTTTGCATTAGCTAGTGACATTGTTGAAGCTAAGAGAAGCAAAAGGCCAAAGAAAAAGCAAGAATTAGCCTCCATTTTCTTTTGTTTCTTCTCTTCTTGTATTTCTCTTTAGACTTTAGCTAAGTTGCACTAGTGAAAGATAGGTGTGAAGGTAGTGATGAGAGAACGAGAAAGAGGACGTGTATATATAGGAAGAGTGTGAGGAGAGAGGCTGTTTGAGGTTGGCAGATTAGGTTTTGATTTGGAGAAGGGGTAAGATTTCCGAAAAAAAAAAAAAAAAAAAAAATTGCTCAACCCTGTAGGAGTTGTTGCACCCACTGCCATATCTAAAGTGAATAATATCTCATATATATGCTTGCTTCATAAGTCTCTTTTTCTCTCATTCTCCTCCAAATTCTAACAAATAATAAATCATCATTACTAATTAATTTTATATATTAATTCACCAAAAAAATTAAAAGGGGTTTAATTATATTGTTCATTCTAGTTTTTAATGTGTTAGATTTGTAAATTGAGAGGGTAATGATTGCTTGTATTTTAATACAATTTCACTGAAAGTTTCAAAGTAATTAGTTTATTATGAACATTTTAAATTTTTTTTTAATTATCTCTTTTGAGCATATGCAATAATCCAATACTAAAAGAAAAGACTTGCATAATATAGTCAAACCCTTTGTTTTTCTTTTTTATTGAAAATTCCATATCAGAATCCTGATGTAGGCATCCAACTTTTTGATTATTGTGCTCGCAAAACAAGTCAAACTTTTAAATTGAAAAAGAAAATTTTAGAAAATATTAAAAATTAATTTAAAATATTTTAATCATAAAAATTATTTAAAATAATACTATTTTTTTCAACAATATTTAAAATAATTATTTAATGGACAAGATCAATTGAATTTTAAAAATAAAATTATAATACAGAAATGAGAAATTATTTATAAATTAAACAGCAGTCCCTCTCTTCAATGTTATATGATAAGTCATTTTCCCATCATTTTCCACCTAATATTATTTGTGTTAATTTTAAAGAGCTCAAGGCTAGATCAACTTTACATAGCAGAATTCATGCCTATACTAACTGTTTTACCAACATGACTGATTCTTTAAGCACAAGCCCAGATGTTGATATTAGACCAAGACAACATACATTTGAATGCAGAGGAGAACCTACACCACCTCTAAAGCTAATTAAATTACTGTTTTTTTTTTTTTTTTTTTTTTTAATAACGAGTGCAATATTGCACTTGTGGTTAAGGTTCGTGAAATGTATTTTTTTTATTAATTTTGTATTAATAATATAAAAAAATATTTTTTATGTGATATTACGCATTTTTTATATGTAAGATTACACATTTTTATATATAATATTTAGTTTTTATATAAAATTAATAATAAATAAATATATTTAATGAATTTTAATAAATATAAAATTTTATCTATTAGAATAATTTTTTATGTTATTACTATTGAAAATTTATGTTTTTACATGAATATTATTTTTATTTTTTAAATTAAAAGAATTTTTAATTCTCTACTATGTTTAGGGGATAAAATATTTTGAGAAACGAGTAAATCTCATTACTTGTGTGAATAACGCCTATATTATAGTATATGTAACTTTGATCATAAGGATAAATTTCAAGCTGCATAATTTCATAACAATTCTGTAAAATTTACGTATAATTTTATTCGAATTGAGCAAACATTCGTTACGAATTGCCATTTAATTCAAAGAATTTCTATTCTAGAACTGTACATCAGCCCTTAAATTAAAGTCTGCTTTAAAATAAAAAGATTGAGTGCAAAAAAAAAAAAAAACCCCTTGTTTTTCAATATTTGTTTGCAAATACTTGTAATTAAAATTTGTTGGGTCCAAGAACAAATTCACTCGCAGAAACTTAGATGGGTCAATTTGGATTAATGATATGTGAATTAGTTAACTTGTCAAGATCAATAATTGAACATGGATGGATTTCAATAGGAAGCAAGTGCTTAGTTCTTATTAATTATGTATCTCAAAACATATACACGTTTGGAATTCATGTTTTCTCGATTGGTGAACCAAATACCAGGTGGGTAAATTCATAGTTATTAATTATTATCATCACCTAATTATGATAAATATATATTTTTTTTTCATAAAATATATCATGTCTTCTGAGTAGCTATGAATAGTCAAACATTTATTAATTAAATTGACTGAATATGAATTTAGTATAATGGTAAAAATTAATTTATGATGATCTGTTCAGAAAAAAAAAATGTAGGAAAGACTTCTTTTTTTTCTTTTAGAGTGAAGGAATTGAGGGGGTGAGTACTCGATTTTGAATCTACTAGATGAGTGCTATGCCTTCAGACATTAGATTAAATTAGGTTAGGCTTGAAAAGACATTATTATATAGTCATTTATAATTCATAGAATCCCTGAAAATATGATAAAAAGTAGAGCTCAGGGGGTTGTCATTGTTTGTTAGATGGAAGGCAGCTAAGTGAAGGGCAAGAGCTAAGCAAGCCCACAAATATGGAGAGTGAGTTTAGTCTCTTTGGAAGGAAGCATGTCAAGGGGAGAGAGAGAGAGAGATAGAGAATCTGCTGGTTTAGAATTTGATAGGTGAACAAGATTGAAAGGACAAGTAACATAGTTTGGTAAAGTTTGTTATTGACTTTCAAGAATCGTGAGGTATCAAATAGGAATTAAAAATCATATATGTCTTGGCAATTTTAATAGGAAATGAAAGCCTAATTGAAAGAGTGATGGTTCCTTGTCAAAGTTTTCATGTGCTTTTTCTATAATTCACTCTTTTTTTTTTTTTTTTTTTTTTTTTTTTCTGGTTAATATTGTGCATGTTGGTTCTTGCTTTTCTTGGTTTCCATTTTCCTTGGTAGTTATGAATGGTTGCAAACTTATGCAATTTTAAACGACATCATTAATTTCAATGGCATGCATGGGTGGGCATCATAGATTTCACACTCTATCTCTCTTTTATTTTTCTTTTTCTTTTTTAAGATACACTCTATCTCTCTTTTCCCTTCAAATTAGTTCACTTCAAAACTTTGGCAAAAAGAACAAAAAAAAAATCACATCAAAATTAAAGTCAATGTTTATTATTCATTTTTGTTGAGATATTTATTGGATTTTTACTATTGGAAGCTGTGATAAATTACAGACACCATAAGTTAAACATGGACCACATTACACCCTCCATTTCAAATGATGGCTTATTTATCAGGGAACTGATCTAAATCCCCAGAAAAACCAAGAAAATGTGTCTAATACACTCTCTCCATAACCACTAGTGGTTGTGCATATGTCTCTTAGAATATAGATCATAAAAATGATGTTGCTTGCTGTGTTTCAGCAAAATGAATTTGCACCAACCCTATCATAAAGTACCCAACAAATCCTTCTTTTATGCCCAATTAAATCTCTTGAATATCACTTAGAGGAACAGTTCTGAATTAATGCATTCCCTTTTTTGGAGAAGTGGTTGGCTTGGCTTGGCATATATGCAAGTAAATGAACCTTTTGGTGGTGTTATTAATTATATAATTAATATGCAATCCTAACTAGCTAGAGCAGTTAAAATGCAAAAATCAATTACCTTCACTCCCCCACTTGCTTGCAAAGTGGAAATGAAATGAAAGAAAATGAATGTTTGAATCATAGTTTTAATCATAAAAATAATTTTAAAAAATAAAATTTAGACTAATGGGAATGGGTTTGGCGTTATTGGTGAAGGATTCTGTATCACTTAAGTAAGGTCGAGTGTTCAATCCTTGTTAATGGGAGATACCTTTGATTGAGTAAAAATAAAATTTATTAAAACTTAAATTCAAGTTAATATCCTTTAAATACCATATCATAAAATAAAATATTATTTGGAGAATTATCATATGTTTTATTCTTATTCTAAGAGCATAGAATGACTTTGGAAAAATAATGCTTGATATCATCATCAATTTTATTAAAAGAATCATTTAAAGAATTAAGCAACTGTAACATAAACCCAATTTTTAATAGCAAATGAAGATATGACATGTTTCTGCCCACACAGAGATCCAATATAGTGCTGATAAAAACATATTTTATTTTAGAAGTTTGTTGATTGTTAACTTCTCTATTAGGTGTGATCGTATTAAACCTGGAATTGAGAAAAATCCAAGAACAAAAGGTCTAGACACATGAAAGCAAGTGCAACTGAAGCAGTCTTTAGTAATTTAATGGCTGGGCCAGAGAAAATCCAAGAACAAAAAGCCTGGACACAAGAATATAGCTCAACTCAAGCAGTCATTTCTAAATTATTTAATTGCTTTTATTTTGGAAGTTTATGGAGAATTAACTGCTTCATTAGGTATGATTACCAAATTAAACTTGAGAAAATGAAAAACATCCAAGAATGAAATCCCAGATGAATGAAGCTAGTTCAACTGAAGCAGCCATTTGTAATTTATTGATTCTCCAGAAAAAATCCAAGTATGCAATGACGCCAACCAAGAAACTGACACAAAAGTGGACCAGTTTAAGGAGCAAGCTACTGCTTTCCAAGAACTGAGCTCTCTTATTGATTTATTAATTATTATTATTATTATTCATCAACAATTATATTTCCTTCTTCTAATTTGTATTTTTGTTCTGCTTGTCTTTCATACCACAGGGCAATTTTACAGGCATATGTGGAAGCAATAGATTGAAGAGCCTTTTCTTCCTCTCTCTTCTTTTTTTTTTTTTTTTTTTTTAATGGTAGACTGAGCAGCTCCAATGCCATCATTTCTCAGATTTGCAATTCTGCATACAGCTCAGGAAGTGGGTCCAATTGATCCTGAGATAAACCAAGAAGGCACAGAATCCTAAAAGAGAAATGAAATGCATGCACATGTGAGAAGCATGATTGATTGTAAGACAAGAATTATGGTTCATTTGAAGTTAAAACCATAAAATTGAAAAGGAGATTACTTGGTTAATTATGACCTAATGGGGCATAATCTAGTCTAAGGCATTAAGTGGTGGACAGACAGAATATAAACTTTTCAAAATCATCAGGACATTTTGGAGGTATCCCTTCTTTTCATCATTAAAATATAGACTCCAGCTGAATTGAACTGTTCAAGATCACAAAAAGAGTTGAAAAGTCTCACACTTTGATATCGAATTCAACTCCATATCTAGCAGATAGGACCATAATAAAATTTTAATGATTATTTTTTTTAATTAATTTGTGTGTTTAATGTAATGAGTCCATTAAAAAATGCCCCACATTTTGAGATTGTGTAACAATTTGTTGATCAAGACAGGTTTCTGAAACAGAGAGAACATTGGAAAGAAATGGAGAATCTTCTTTCAACATTAGCTATAAGAGAAAAGAAGTACATCCTGAACCGAGAAATATAGCAGGCTCCTGGTTTTACATCTGCACTGCAGCACCAGATTTTTCATACCCACTTTTATCTATATAAAAGAACCTTGAAACAGAGCAAGAAACTATCCCCAAATGCAGGGAAAACAATACTAAACTCACACACTTGGAGAACAACAGCTATTTTCAGCGTTGATTGATTTCATGTAATAATAATGGATAAGTTTTTATGATTGATCTTAGCATAGAGGCAGATCTTCTGGAGGAGACTCTATAGATTGCAATTCTCCAACTCCATTCTCTACCAAGAAAGCCGTGGCCAGTCCCCAGGTGATGTGAACATCCAGGTGACAGTGCATTAGCCAGACACCTATTCATGCAAAAACAAATAAAATCACTCAATTTTTCTATGAAAAAGAAAATGAAGTTTGTGTATGATTTTGAGCAATTTTTACCTGGGTTATCAGCCACGAATCTGATGACTGCCCAACCATTCGCAGGTACTGCAACTGTGTTTCTGAGAGGTGGGTCGACGAGGTTAAATTTAGATGTATCAGTCTGGGGATTAAAATTTCCAAACCCTTCCGCAATGATATAGAAATCATATCCATGAAGGTGAATTGGGTGATTCTCAGGTGTGACAATACTTGTATCTTGTAGCACTAGCTGAACCCTTGAACCATACCTCAACTTGTAAACCTTAGTTCCAGGAACTGGTTGCCAGAGAGATCGGCTCACGTTACCCGTATAATCGAATTGTACAGGTGGCTTAGCAGGGAAATCAGTGGTAAAAACTCCTGGTACTCTTGATTGATGAGCTTGCAATATAGAGAAAGTGGATGGGAGTTGAAAGGATACATTGTTCATGCTTGCTGTGAAGCGCGTTCCATTGGGCCCTTGACACTGACTGGACCTGTTAAAATTGGGTGGACAGTTGTTGAGCCCTAAACCGACTGTGAAGAACAAATTTTCATCAATATCAGTTGGGACTAGGACTTTATTAGGACTCCTGAAGCTATTGCTGAATGCAGTGACTGTAGCTGTGTCATTATAAGCTGGTAAAGGTGGCAAAATTGGTTTGCTTGATGAACAATTTTTGGCAGCACAAGGTGCAGATTTGTATTCAAGAATGGCAGTAGTTGTGGTATTGTCAAATGGAGCATTTTGCGCACTTTGGTATGCTCGTGCTGCCAAGTAGTATCGAGCAGATTGCTGGTTGCCAGAGATCAAAACATCGGTGGTTTGGCCAGGTCCTAGCATTAGGACAGTGGTGGTGAAGGGTTTTACGTAGGAAGCATCAGCACCAACAACTGTGAGCTTGTGGTTGGCAACAGTGAAGAAAAGAGGTTGGTTCATTGCAGCATTGATGACTCGGAGAAGGTTGGTCTCGCCAGAGTCAATAGGGACAATTACTGTATCTGCAAGAGAAATCAGATCTTGTAGATTATTGTCTTTGATTTTGATTGATTGCAGGCAAGCACAATGAGCATACAATATTCAAGTTTCTGTTAGCAGTTAACCTGAAAACTTACAGTTTAGAGACAATTTCAGCATCATCGAATTTATTAAAAAAAAAAAAAAAAAAAAAAAAACTCATTAGTACAGTTAATTTGATGGATTCTTACTGAAAGAATACCTTGTATTGTTGTTGTTCATTGACAATAATTGTTGCCAGCCATTTGTATAGCACTCTAAAGTCTCCATACTTAAGGCACTTTTAATCAGAATTAGTGATTCTGATTCAATTTTTAGGGGGTTTGTACTTGGAATTGTAGGGTCCCCTATTAAATTCAACAATTGAATTTTTTTTTATTTTTGAATTATTTAAAAAAAATTAATTTGAACCAAATAAATCTACCAGTTTTAATTCGATTCAATATTAATTTTAAATTTGAATTCTATTATAAATTAAATTAGTCTAATTTCAATTTTGAACTAGACCATAACTCAAAAGGAACTGGACCGTAAGCATGTTCCTAATAGTCAAAGCAGTCTAGTGGATATCAATATTTGCTTTATCACCTTTTCTGTACACTTTTTCTGAATTTAAGAAAGAGGAGACACCACACTTGAATGTTAGAGGAAAAAAAAAGAACCAGCATCATTGAATTTTTTGTCCTTTTGGGAAAACGTGTGATTAGATGCTGTAACCACCTTATTCCATGAATTTCCGTGGTTTCCCACCGAAATTAAAGAGAGAGAGAGTACAGAAATTAAGCAAACCTTGGCTGGAGCAATTGTAAAGATCACCAGGTTGACCATTAATGGTATACGCATCAGAAACATTTGGTGTTCCTCCTGTTCTAGTTGCCTCCCTCACAACATCAATGGGATTTGCATTCCACCATTCACCTGATCATCGTCGTCGTCATCATCATCAACATGTATAATCACCATTAGTCATCATGATCATTTCTAAAATTTTTCTTCTCTATCTGTGCGAGTGCATTATATCTATAATTTATATATAAAAAATTTCTATAGCTTTTAACTTGGAGTTAGTTAATTGTATACCAAGAATTATTGGGGTTTCACGATTTGGCTTAGTGAATGGATATGAAGATCCTTCTCTTGGATGAATGATTAGAGCTCCATAAACAGTAGCTCGAAGCCAAGAGCTATGAGCATGCCACCAAAGTGTCCCTTCTTGTCCCTGAATAGTGAACCTGTAGGTGTATTTCCCTCCAGGCCTAATTGGGCACTGTGTCACAAATTCTGGCCCATCTGCCCATCCAGTCCTCATTTGCCTTACACCATGCCTATATAAAAAAAAGATACAAAATAATATAAAAAAAACTAAACCCATCAGCTTTAATTTAATAATATTGAATTTATCAGTCAAAACAAAAAAAATAATAATAATAAATAAAAAGACAATAATTTAGAACCAGGAACTTAGTATTTATCTTAAACATGCATTGCATAAACAAAGTTGGTGTAGAAAATTATGCCAAATAATAGAAATAGAATACTAATAAATTGCATGAATTTATAGAATTAATTACCAATGGATCGTGACATTATATTGAGCTCGGTTGACAACAGAGACCACCAGAGTGTCTCCATTATTGACTTCAAGAGTTGGTCCAGGGAACATCCCATTTACAGTGATCACATTCTGGGTCTTGCACAGCCTCTTCACTGGAGTTGATTGAATCTGTGTCAATATTCAAATGGTTAGTTTATATAAGTATAGTTAAGAAGAAGAAGAAGAAGAAGGGTTAACGAATTATGAAGAAGAAGATCACATACAACAAAATCATGGTAGTGAGTCTTGTCTGCATTGGCTGAGGAGAATGCAGAAGCTATGAGTACGAGAAGGCCTAAAATAATGTGGCTGAAAAACTCCATCTCTAGAGTCTTTTTGGGTCAGTGATGGATTAGCTGGTGATGTAGCTGGGGAGGAGCGGAGCTGGGTGATGCTCTATTTATAGGAATATAGAAAGAGAAGCTAGGGCGTTAGTTTGATGCAGGGGAGATTAGGTTTTGATCAAGCCAAGTGGTCAAATCTCAGTAGCAAACTTAGTTCAACACCATATAGTGGTGGTTAGCTTGTTGCAACCACTGGCCTATGAAAAAAGAAGAATAACTTGTTTGAATGCTTGTTTCACAAGTCTTTCTTAGGTGATGAAATTCAACAAAGTATCATAATTACAATGATTTATTAGGCAATAATCAAATGGGTTTCTAGTCCATATATTTAACTAATTAGTGCCTAAAAGATTGACTCGTAATGTAAGTTTAGAGAGGAGGAATATTATAATACTCTAATGCAAAGACTTTACTCTTTATCGTATGAGCAATGTAAGATTCTAATATAAAGAAATAACAAACATAAAATGTCAAACACAGTCGTTCCCATCCATACAACCAAAGTCCAAACTGAAAGAAATATGTGGGTTGATCACAGCTGTTCATCCTCCATTGTCTTTGACTTCTCATCTCATGAAGGTTTAACTGAGTTCATCTCTTGGTCATCCATAAGTTCCATGCATGCATTTCTAAGTCTAAACACATAATAAACATGCCCATCTCTTGTCAAATCCATCTTTCTTGTAAGCATTTTCTTCTTATTCTTTTTAGCAAAGAGGGGATTGCAATAATTAGATCCCACTAAATAAGCTAATTAAAGAAAAATATAGCTACTTAATTACCAAAATCACTTCTAGAAAGCTGACTTTCATTTGGAAAATTTTTATTTAAATATAGGCTATTATAAACAACTTAAAATACAAACATGTAGGATTAAATCTAACAATTAATTATTTAATTAATTAATACATTCATATTGGTGAACATGTGCACTTAATCATGTTCAATCTATAAGAGGAAACAAGTATGATGGTGCTATTGTCCTTTATGCATATGATGATTAGATTAAAAACCTTAGAGCTTTTACCTCATTTTTAGGGCATGCCTAAAAAAATAGTACTCATGTAACCTTTGAAAGTCTATTATTAGTTCTAAAATCTTGGGGACAAATGATAATGGATATTAATAGCATGGACCAACACATTCAAATCAAAAGCAATTAGGCCTGCCCATGGATTCATACATCTCAGTCAACAAGATCATTTGCTTGGAGATCTAGTTTGAATATACAATGCATAAATATATAAAAATAATGATGCATGCTGGTGAAGTCTTTTGTTTAGGTTGATTGTGGACCAAACTCAAGATTTAATCAAGTTTCATTAATAAAAATTGAGTTTAAAAAGTCCTCTTTAGTTGGTGGTAAATTAATTAATATTGATATTATTAATTTGTGCTAGAGATTTGTTCGGTCCAACCAAAAATTTCATAGCAACATGTTGGCTGGAGAGATACTAAAAAAGGAAATAGAGATTAATGATGTTGAAATTAGGTCATTTGTCTTGCTAAATATTTAACTATTTGAGTATAAGAAAGTTTCATTTTTTATGCTATATTTAATTATACATTAATTCATTGACTTTATA
Source organism: Hevea brasiliensis (assembly GCF_030052815.1). Classification (NCBI taxonomy): domain Eukaryota; kingdom Viridiplantae; phylum Streptophyta; class Magnoliopsida; order Malpighiales; family Euphorbiaceae; genus Hevea; species Hevea brasiliensis. The sequence continues at coordinate 100,225,412 of NC_079500.1, forward strand.
AAATTTTAAATACTTCATAAACTTAAATTTTTATACTAATTTTAAAATCTTGCTAAAACATAAATTTAATGACAAAAAAAAAACAATCTTAGACTATTTGCATGAAGCATAAATTATTAAATTTATATAAGATTTTATTCTTTTAAAATTTTATTAATTGTCTACAATAATTTCAGCACTAGTTTAAAATGGCTAGGTGTTGCCCAAAGCATGATTATTTTTTTTTCTAACATTACACATTATATTAAATTTATATTTTTTTAAAATAAATAATTTTATTAATAAAATTGAGGAAAAATTTAATATATTATATTCAAATTAAACTCAAGTCAGCAGACCTTTCAATACACTCACCTTAAAACTCAAAATATTAAACAATATCAGACAAAAGAACAAAACTAAAAGATCTTAGAAGTATAACTAATATAAAAAGTAGTTACCCTAGTCATAAAATGAGTTTTTACATTTGCTTGCCCAATCCAAGCTAAATATATTTTTTAATAATTTTTTTATTCTATTTTTTGAATTTTTTTTTATCTTACATCCATAAAAACAATTATGACACTGAGTTATTTATTTAACAATAAGATTTAATTTAATGGTTTTTAAGATTATGACATATTAAATTAAGTCATAATTAAAATCAAAATAAGAAGAAAAAAAAAACCCAAGAACAGTGTTTTAATGCTAATATAGGGGAAAAAAAAAAGAATCATACAATTAATAGACTTTTTTCTAATGGGATTGCTTTTGGAACAAATATTTTTTTGTCCATTACCATTGTCTTTGTAGCAAAGGAAATTTCCCAATAAAGGACAACTAATCTCCCTTTGTTAGGTACCATAGCTCTTTCAAATTTCAATGAAGGACTGAGCATGCTTAGAAATTGGGCTTGTCAAGAATCAACGATAACTAACCCAACCCCTGTCTCAATTTATTATTATTATCAGTGTTAAACATTTATTAAGTTATTTTTTTTTTATTAACGTGCATTCATGGCATATTATTTGTGTTCGTTATATATATTTATTATTTAATTTTTATGTATAATTTTTAATAATTTTTTGTATAATATATAATATAATATTACATATTACTTTTGTTATTTAAAAAATTGAGAGGATAATTAACATAATACAAGTAATAATATATAAAAAATCAGCAAGACATTTGATATTTTTAAAGTATTACAATGCATCTACATATGCCTGTGAAAAATGGTCCCAAAGTGCAATTGCTCACCATGCTAAAAAGGATGAATATCAATAATTAAAACAATAGGTGAGATAAAATTTTTCATAAAAAATTATATTAGTTAATAGAATATAATTTAAATTTAAATAGGAAATTAATTTAACCAATCAAATTAAAGATTTTTAAATAATAATAAATTCTTATTTCATTTAAATTTAAATATATGAAATTTGTTGATAAATAAAATTTTACTTAATTTAAAATTACTTGAAAAATTAAATTAGAATAAAAATTATGAAAAAAAAACTATTCCTATGACTTTTTTACAATTCCATATAATTATGTAAATTCCTATATTATTTAAATTTAAATATATGAAATTTCTCAGTAAATAAAATTCTACTTAATTTAAAATTACTTGTATAATTAAATTAGGATAAAAATTGTAAAAAATACTATTTCTATGATTTTTTTTTTTACAATTCCACTGGAATTATAACTTTTTTTTTATAATTCCATTAGAATTATTTTTTTTAATATTTATATTAATAAATATCTTTTATAAATAATATAAATTAAGTTGAAGTTAAGCATAATTATGACTAAAAATTTTAAATTTATATAAAAATTAAAATTAATTTAAATAATAAAAAATAAAATTACTATAAATAATATAAATAATTAAAGGATATTTTGGACAGTGCAAATGTTCCACGTCACACATTTATATGTATTATAAATAAATAGGGGCAACAAGATTTTTTGCCCTAAAATTAAATTTGAATTTTTTGCGATTTTTTTTAAATAAGGTAAATTTATTAAAGTGAGCTTTTTTTTAAATAAGATTTTGTATGATTTTTAAATTTTTATATTTTTTATTATTTAAGAGCCATGAAAATTTTTAATGATATTTAGATAATTGTTTTTTAATTTCTTAATTCATAAATTTGATAGGTTGAAAAGTAAAGGCTTTTAAATATTTTTAAAGCTTTATTTTAAAACTCAAAAACTCTCTCAAAACACAAATCTATAATTTTTAAACTTTAAAAATCTTCAATTTCCTTATAAAATCTCATCTTATTAAAGAAAAGGTAGAAAAAAAAAAGTGTGTTTAGACATTGTTTAGTTCAAAATATTCTACTTTCTGTGAAGTACACTTCTTAGTAAATATACTCTCAAGTAACTAAGAAGTACACTCTCAAATAATTTACTTCATGAAAAATATAATATAAATGTGTTTCGTATATAAATTAACTTATTAAGAAGTAATTTGCTTCTAAATTATAAAAGATAATAATACACGTAATATAATTTAAAATATAATAAATTAATAAAATATATTATACTTAAATAGGAAAATGCAACTTATCAAATCCCATCTAAGTTATTTCCCTTCAACAAGAGAAATGGAATGGCTTACTTCTTATGAAGATGGATTGATAATGCAACCAAGCATACTCTTTTTTTATTTTCCAAAAAAAAAGTTTTATTGTCTTAATCTACTTACCACTCAACTCAACTAGACAAGGCCTTAATTTGATTTTTTTTTTTTTTTTTTTAGGTAATTTCATTGATAAAAGGGGAAATACAAGTTCATGGTTTACAAAGCTAGACCGAAGAATGGCCCAACCACAGAGTAAAGCATAAAGGACTAGAGGAAAGACAAACAAGGCCCAAAACCCAACATACAAAAACTCCAGGCTAGCAACAAATGCATGCAGAGGGTATCGGTCGATAGTGCCGCTCAACTCCGATCAGTGTCTGAAAGGGGAAACATTGACTTCTCGTTCGAGCAACCTCCAACCAGAGCATAAGAAGCCTTAGCAAGGCCATTAAAACATACTTCCAAGACAGCAAAAAGACTTTTGGAAAAAACATAGAAAACTCAAATCAATCTTTTGTGATTTGCAAAAAGATTCGAATGATACATGGAATTCTAGTATTACTAAATTAATGAACACATCAATTAAGGATGACAATGAGTTGAATTTTTACGGGCATATAATTTTACCAAATTTTAATGGTACAGATTTAAGTAGTATATAATTAGATTTATGATGAGTTATGATTTGAAGAATAATATCTATGGCAGATATGAATTGAATTCGAATTTTACATGTTAGGTATTCGTTACTCAAATCCGTTTATATAAATTTTTAATTAAATATAAAATAAATATTTTTTATAATAATATTTATAAATTTTTATATATTTATTTTATATAAAATAAAATTTAAGTATATTATGGAATTAGTAAATTTTAAAATATAAATTATTAAATAAAATAATTTTTTACGTAAATTATTAATTAAAATATATAAAATTAAAAAAAATAAATTTTTTTAATAATAATAATTAGACTTATAACGAATTCAAATAGTTAATAATAAATTTTAATTAAATTTGAGACAATGTCATACTGAAAGCATTAATAAAATTTGAATTTAATTAGAGTGATTTGGTGGGTATCATCCAGTATTGATGAATGGTCTCTTTGTATAGAAACATGACCTGCTCTTCCTTTATAAAATTTTCAATCAATTCTTTATCTTTAAGGAATAATTTCCACTTAATTAGACTAATTTTCTATACCATTCATATAAAATTCTAATGTATAATTTTTAATTTTTATGAAATTACAGAATTAAATTTCATTTTTTTTTTCAATTTTTTTTGTAAATCCGTCACCGGCTAATGATAAGTGTTAGATAAATGAAAAAATATAAGCAACAATTAATGCAAAAGTTGGTTCGTTTGTTATTGACTTGTGACAATCTATGAGAAGAAAAAGTTACCTAAGAGTTCGTTATAAGTAAAATAGAAAACACAGAGAATAAAAATTGATTGAAGAGCGGAAAGGTTACTTGTCAAAGTTTTCTGGTGCTGTGTCTTTGTTATTGCTTTTATTGCTTTCCATTTCCTTTGTTAATTATTTCAATATGTTCTGTCACCTTCTTCTTCTTCTTCTTCTTCTTCTTGAGCTTTCATTTTCAAAATTGTTATGCATTTTATTGGCAACCATTTCAATTGTACCAGAAAGGTCAGCATTCCATGGCTAGACTTCATCCTTCAAATGAGGTGTTTAAAGTCAACCATGAAATTATTTTTCTATGAAAAATGTTTTTTTATAAAAATTATTTTAAAAAAAATTTATTTTCTATTGTTTAGTATGATATCAAAAATCAATTGGAAAATAATTAAAAAAAAAAAACTGAAGACATTGATTGGTCAAACAAAAAACTAATTGATTCAAATGATCCAAAAGTCTTAGTAGACTCACAACCAATAAAAATGACCAATAATAGTCAAGCATTAAAGAAAATTGTCATTTTCCAAACTTAATAGTATTTTCAATGATCGAAAAATTGTTTTTCCTATAAAGTTTTTATTTTTTTTCATTCAAACAATAAAAAAAATACTAATATTTTTTTTAAAATATTTTTTATAAAATAATAATAAAATAAAAATAACCTATAAAAGGACTTTTAAATAATGAAAAGTTTCCTTGGAGTTGAATTTATAGAAGAGAAGCTTTAATGGCCATGTATATGGGCTTGTGATCCTCCCAAAGAAAATTTGACAGCTCAAACTCAACAAATTATTTTAAGTTAGAGTGAAATTACAAATCACTGAATTAAAATTATTAATTTTAATTTAAAATCAATTCAAATCAGAAAAAAAAAAGTTTCGAGCAGGTTGATGGAAAGGATAATTTTTTATATATAAAATATTTTTTATTTTTAAAAAAATTTTAGATTTAAATAAAATTTAATTTATTTATTATTTTTTATATTTATGTAATTACAAATAAATATAAAATAATTTAATTAATTTAATATTATAAATGATATGACCTAATTTTTTTTATTAACTTTATGAATGATGTGTCATAATTTATATGTGTTTATTTGACATTATAAGTAGAGGGTTAAAATTATTTTTTTAAATAAAAATATTATTTTAAATATTATTAAAAAAATAATTTAAAAAAAAATTATTTTATTATGTTAATATTTTTATAGGTAAAATTAATTAAATTTAATTTAAAATTATTTTTTAATATTTTTTAATAAAAATATTTGAAAAAATAATTTTTTCAATAGAGAAAAGTCCACACGTGTCCACCGACAACTTAATACAAAGTATTATAAAAAAAATGAAAATGGCATTCAATTTCATCATCACCGTCCATCTCAAATCAGGTTGCACAACTCCCACCATCATCACTGTTCAATTTCCACTATAGGACTCCGCAACACATGCAATTCTTTCTCTTCCATCCTCCAAAATTAGTTGTTCTTCTTTCCAGCTAACCCAGAAGTAACGTAGATTTTCTCTCTGCGTTCAAATCTCCTTCAACGAGAGACGACTTCCTGTCATCTTCTCTTAACGCGCCACCGGAATGGCTGCTCCAACGATCCCGATTTCAAATCCCCAGTCCCAATCACAATCCCAACCTCCAATCGCCACTCCTGCCTTTCGTGCATTCATCTCACGCCTCTCATCCTCGATCCGCCATGGCTTATCCCAGTGCCGCCCTTGGTCAGAACTCATTGACCGGAACTCCATGGCCCGACCGGATTCCCTTTCCGAAGCTGCCTCCCGGATCCGGAAAAATCTATCTTACTTTAAAGTCAATTACGTTACCTTACTCGCAATTGTACTCGCTTTCTCCCTCTTGTCTAATCCTTTCTCTCTCTTCGTCCTCCTCTGCCTCCTCGCCGCTTGGATGTTTCTATACCTCTTTCGACCGTTGGATCAGCCTCTTGTTGTTTTTGGTAGAACCTTCTCTGATCGTGAAACCCTAGGTGTGTTGGTGGTGTTGACGATTGTGGTGGTGTTTTTGACCAGCGTTGGCTCGCTTCTGATCTCCGCTTTGATGGTTGGATTGGCCATCGTGTGTGCTCACGGTGCGTTTAGGGTGCCTGAGGATCTGTTCCTGGACGATTCAGAGCCTGCAAACGTTGGATTCCTCTCTTTCCTCGGTGGTGCCGCCTCCTCAGCTGCCGCCGCGGCAGCTCCCGCCGTTGCATCCCGTGTATGAGGTAGTCTCCGCCACCTGTACGACCTTCCTCTTTGACTAGTATATTTCTTCTAAGGCTGAAGATTCTTTTTTTTTTTTTGTCTGATTTGAAAAGCAATTGGATTGCAGTTTTGTAGATTATTCTATGAGTTGATGTAATCCTAGATCTGATTAATTGATTTTCACCTGTGATTTCGACCATGATTATCTTGTAATTGCTTTCGTCAACAATATACAAGATGTTGATTGGTCAAGATATTGCCCTTATTTGACTATAGTTTATTAGGATTTGATTTTTTGTGTCTAGCGCTTAAGAAGGCCATCCTATATAGGATAATTTGTTGCTAGGTTAGTGCAAGAGACAATGCGAGCACAGAGTTTGAGCTTCAAAATTTTGGTTATAATATGGTAATTTTGGTTGTTTATTGCACTTTGCTAAATGTATATCAACATATACCCACTGGGTTTGGCTCAAATGTTGCACCTTAGGCGGGTTTTTATGTATTTGAAACTTGTGGTTGATGATATTGAGATATGTTCACATAATTCAGTTGCACTGACTGCCGGGAATAATTTATGCGAGACTATAGTGCCTAGATCCTATTTTGTGTTGGCATATTGCTTGACAAGTCTAGTAGAAACTAGAGACTAGTATTTGATAAATTTATTGCTTGAGGTTGAGAATTGACATTAGATTTAGGAGGAAGATCAGAGAGTTCTGCTTTCACATTGGATTAGCATGTTTCTAGTGTCATGTTTTATGCATGTAAATTGGTTTTTTGTTTTATGGTAAAAACTTTAGTTGGATGATCTATATTCTAAAACAAATATCCCTTCCAATTCCAAGGAATCCAACATTTACCTACACACCTCTTTCAAAAGCACTTCACTCCTTGCTTTCTCCTTTCACTTTAAAAGCAAACATTTTTCTTGGGTCAAAACCTACTTGTATTGTTATGCACACCACTCTGTATTTGCTAAACTAGTTTTTACCAAAACCCAATTTCCCAAAATAAAGTCACATGTTTATTTTTACCAAAACCCAATTTCCCAAAATAAAGTCGCATGTTTATTTTTACAGGATCAATCTGTACACATGAATTAGCCCTCTAAATTCTTTAAATCACTCACAATGACATGCAATCTGAGGCCCATCAAGAACGAAAATTCAAGTTTTTAACTCATTAAGACGATTCCTTGTTAATACTATCTACTACTTGTCGTGGCCCCATTCCCACTTGCATCTGAAGCACTAGGATCCATTTCAGTCTCTTTAGCGTATTCTTGTGAATATTGCCTCGTCAGGTGAGTGCAGAGCACTCAGCACATCAGTTATGTTCTTTTGGTATAGACATCAGTTATGTTCTTTTGGTATAGACCGGCGGAGGTCAATTATAAAGGGCATTTCCAACGCTAGAAATTCCATGCTTTGATTCATGTAATGGAATAGAACAGTAATGAAATGACTATAGCCAACCCCAAAGAAACTATCACTTAGCAATAATAATGAACATTTTTAACATGGATGGGTATTGTACTTGACTTGTATACACAGAAAATGCTCAGTTTATTGAACGTGAAAAAGGACAAAGGACAACTCACTCCTTATTTTCTACTCACCTTATGTGAAATAGTCATTAAATAAGATTTGATATCTAAAAACACAGCTAAAACAAAATTTACAAATTCATCCCCAGAAGTCACAATTCCTTGAAGAAAACAATAATTTGTCTAATTTATTGCCAGGACTGGAGTCTCGCAGTCGAGCTGATCATAGGAAATGTCATCTTCTTTTGAGCGATGTAAATTGAATAAGATCTGAATTTCTCAAGTACAACCCTCAAAATTAAAAACACTGCTAATACAATAACTCAAATATTGCCATCCTTCGAATTGACTATAGTAATCTACAAGCTTGTCACAAATAACACATTCCAGAAGCTATGATCCCTTGGAGAAAACAACAATTAATAATGTGCCTGGAGTTTTGCAGTGACTAAAATCAGTATATAACAATACATGATATCTTCAATCCATAGTTTCAAAATTAGAGCCGCACATGAGCGGATCAAAACCATGGCAGATTTTCTAATTCTTCCCATCACATGGTAATTAACAACTGGACCAATATGATCCATAAACAATATAACTGGAGCATGAAGTAGACCTATTAGGCAGAAGATCAACCCCGATGAAGGATGAGTACTGATACAATTGTCAGCATACTTAATAAAAAAGAAGAATACAAATTTAGAAAGAATGGAAATAAAAGCTATAAAAAGCCAGGACAGGTTGGGTTCTGCAAAAAAAAAAAAAAGGTTTTGGACCCAAGTTAGGCATGTGCAAGTAGACCTAGGCAAGGCCAATTCTAGGTTGGAATTGGTGATTCCTGACTCTTAGCTAGATTGAACCGAAAGTGACTCTTAATAGTCAGTTCAAATCAGTTTCGATTCACTTACAGTTTCAGACCGGTTTTAGTTTGATTTTCAAATGGTTAACTTTCCGGTTTTGATGGTTACAATTACGATTAGGCTTTAGTCCAGTATGATTTAAAACAGTTTCAATTCCAATATCCTTTTCATTAATTATAGTTTTGTTTCGTCGTCTTGGATCCAAAAACCTATCATTTTTTTTTTTTTTTGCAGAACCCAACCTGCCTTGGCTTTTCATAGCTTTTATTTCCATTCTTTCTAAATTTGCATTCTTCTTTTTTACTAAGTATGTTGACGATTGTATCAGTACTCTTCCTACATTGGGGTTGATCTTCTGACTAATAGGTCTACTTCATGCTCCAGTTATATTGCTTATGAATTATTTTGGTCCAGTTGTTAATTACCATGTGATGGGAAGAGTTGGAAAATCTGCCATGGTTGTGATCAGCTCATGTTCGGCTCTAATTTTGAAACTATGGGTTAAAGATATCATGTATTGTTATAGACTGATTTCAGCCACTGCAGAACTCCAGGCATATTATTAATTGTTGTTTTCTCTAAGGGATCATAGCTTCTGAGATGTGTTATTTGTGGCAAGCTTGCAGATCATTATAGACAATTTGAAGGATGGCAATATTTGGGCTATTGTATTAGCAGTATTTTTAATTTTGAGGGTTATACTTGAGAAATTCAAATCTTATTCAATTTACATTGCTCAAAAGAATATGACATTTCCTATGATTAGCTCGATTGTGGGACTCCAGTTCTGGTAATAAATTAGATAAATTGTTGTTTTCTTCAAGAGATTGCGGCTTCTGGTGAATTTGTGGATTTTTGTTTTAGCTTGTGTTTTTAGATATCAAATCTTATTCAATGACTACTTCACAAGAGGTGAGTAGAGAATAAGGATTGAGTTGTCCTTTATTCTTTTCACGTTCAATATACTGGATACTTTCTGTGTATACAAGTGAAATACAATACCCATCCACGTCAAAAATTTTCATTATTATTGCCAAGTGATAGTTTCTTTGGTCTTGGCTATAGTCATTTAGTTATTGTTCTATTCCATTACAAGAATCAAAGCACAAAATTTCTAGTGTTAGCAACGCCCTTTATAATTGACCTTTGCCTGTCTATTGCCAAATGAACACAATTGATGTACTAAGTGTTGTGTAGTCACCTGACGAGGCAGTATTCGCAAGAATACATTAAAGGAGATTGAATTGGATCCTAGTGCTCCAGATGCAACTAGGAATGGAGCCGAGGCCAGTGATGGATTGTATTAACAACGAATCAGTTTAATGAGTTAAAAACTTGAATTTTCATTCTTGATAGCCCTCAGATTGCATGTCATTGTGAGTGATTTAAAGAATTTTGAGGGCTAATTCATGTGTACAGAATTGATACTGTAAAAATAAACATATGATTGTATTTTGAGGGCTATCTCCTTGATCTCCATCCTTGCTTGATTCTTTGTTGCGGTCTCTACTTTGTTCTTTTGATCCACAATAACGCTAAGAAGTCTTGAGAACAGGTTTCACAACAATGTGAAAGGCCATAGGTAATAAGAAGTATACAAATAACCCATTTACATATGGTCCAATGCCATCCTAGACTACTTCTAGCAGCAAAAAGATTCATCTACTACCTTTCAACTAAGTCAAGCTTGACATTAGAGTGTCAAGTGGCATAATTAGCAGCAAGTATATCTGCAGCAAAGACAAAGTGAAAAGGGGAAGCTCAAAAATGGTGTTCACTCTGCCACAACTATATGAGTAACTAAAATAAACCTTTTCAATCTGCAGTATACATATGGAGAGTTTACATTAAGAATCTGCTTGGGCATAAACCAAATATGTAAGCATTTACAACTGTGTAAAGTAAAACGATGTATGAATACCATGAATGCACATTAATTTTTAATCATTTGCCTGAAAGCCAATATATTTTAACAAGATACGCAATTTTCTTATTGAATCTTACCATCTATGTTTTGTACCTCATCTCCAATATAAAATAATCTCAGCAAAAAATAGAGGATATAATTGGCATCAAGCATATTGGAATTGGAAAATGTAGCTAGCAATACCCATAAATGTTGCAGAAGCATGAGTAGGTCTGAAGATACCATATTCTTTAATGCTACTTGAAGATACCATCTTCTTTAATACTACGTACATCTAATAATTTCAAGTGCTTCTCCATGGAAGTTGTTACAGTGTCAACTACTATGCTGCCTTCTGCATAGACGAGCACAATATATTGCAACACCAACGTCTTTTGGAAACTCAAGGAATTTCACTAAGTTAAACTAGAGCTTTGTGAGAGTAAATCTCAACTCTAAATCTTCTCATATTTCTCATATTGAAAACCCAAACCAATTCAAATTTACATCTTCTTGTGAAGAGTGCGATTGTGAAATACAATAACTCTTCACAAGACAGGCTACAACGCAGTATACATATTGGCTCATGTGTATAATCATGTCTGGGCAAAAGAATAGTTTAACAAAGTCCCAAAGGAATGTATCATGGTGTGATCTGACAGGTTCTTATAGGCAATACTAACGAAAGGACCAAAAATTGCATTCAAATTATAAATACCAAGAAACAATCAGAGACAATTGAAATAGAAACAAAAAGAATTTAGTAGAAGGGTTTTGGGTTTGAATTGTTACAACCCTCGAAACAAACAGAAAATTTGCTTGATAATGGTGGATTAACATGCATATTCTGACAAAAGATAAAAATTAAAATAAAGGTATAAAGCAGTGCTAACTGCTAAAAATAGTTGAAAGCACTAATGATGAGCAAGGGTAAAAGAACACCTATGACGATCATAATCCCTAGAAAATCAGTGCGACCTGTGGTGACTTATTGAATCATAAATATGGGAGCAATCTAAATCTCTGCCATGCTCCCAATCATATCCACGATCTCAATAATAATGCATGTAACGATCTCTGCTCCAACTACCATAATCCCTCTCCCAGTTATGGCTTGCTTGATTCTCTGTCACCATCTCTACTTTGCTCTTCTGATCTGTAATATTGAGAACAGGTTTCACAAGCCATGGGACGATAATAATAAATGAACAAATAACCCATGAACAAATAACCCAATTCATCTACTACTTTCAACTAAGTAGAGAATCTACATGGCTCACAGGTTGTTCATTCTACCATGAGAAATTGCATTAAGAATCTCCATGGGCACAAGGGATGAGTTTGAGATATGAAAGAGAGAGAAGATAATGCTAAAAGACAGAGCATGCGTAGGGAGACGGATAAGGAGGAGTGAAAAAATAAGTGCTAGAAGACAGAGTGTGTGTCACCTCTTTGCGCATAGAGATGGATACAGAGGAGAGAGAATATCGCGTTAGAAGACAAAATATATTTCCATCATTTGTTAGAGTATATATTTTTACATATGTAAGGCACATAACTTATCATTTCTAAGCTATCTTGCCATTTCCAAGCTATCTTTGTCTTGCCATTGTTGTCTGCGATGCATCCTTCCAGAGCTCTCCCTCCCAACCTAATCAGGTACAAAATTGCTCCATTCCATGCAAACATTTCTACAGACCAACATGTCCTCAGAGTAAAGAACTACTTTTCTTTTTACTAGCTTTGTGCTGCTTTACTGCGGGTATGGCTGCTTAGTGGCTAACCCGTTCCTTTAACAAAGAGAGCTTTAAGAAGTTGTCGTCTTTCTATCACATTTTGGGTTATTTCAGATATGTTATATGGTCTTTCTTGCAGTTGCGCTGGTTATCAGATGTAAGTGGGAATGGTTGATAAGGATAGAACTTAACCGATACGGATTCGGGTACATGATAAAAATATTTATGGAATATGGATTTGCTGTAGGAGTTGCATTGTTTTATAAAGAGATAGGCAATTTGATAGATGAATATTTAGTCGTTGCTGCATTTTTGTTTTTATTGCATTGTTTGTTTTTGTCTAGGGTCATAGCTCCTGGTTTAAATTTTGCACCCGCAATCACCCTTGCTGAAATATGTTTAGGCATAGGTATTACCTGGGGTGGCAAAAGTGCTAAAATAGCATACTGCTGTTCTGCTGTGATATTTATTTTGAAAAGCTTTTTTAAGTATTTTGATTTCAAGCACGAGGCTATAGAATCCACCCAAGAAAGTCCTAGGGTAGAAGATAATAGAGGAAGTGAAAGTATTGTTCCTGAACATATTGGCAATTCAGATGTTACCGATGTTCCTATGCGTGTTGAAGGAAATGTTAGAGGTAGGGATGCTAGAAGTGCTGATATTAATGTTAGAGGTGGTGATTTTTTTTATTATAACCCTTCTTATCTTTCTCTCTCCTTACCCTTCTTTACCTTCTCATTAATTATCCTTCCCTCACCCATTCAAACAGAACGTTAGTAAGTTTTCGGGTCATGTTTATTCTTAGAATAACCTGTTTAAGTGCGACAAATTTAGTTTATTTAAATTATTTATTTGAGAAATTTACCTTTTTTTTAGAGTGTTCTTGTTTCAATTAGTTAATTTTTAAAGAGAAATTCTATCAGATTGGGTTTTGGTTGCGCATGCCTTTTTGGTGAATGTTGAATACTAGCTGAGGGTCAATGATAGCAATGATGACTGCAACATGAAACAGCAGTGATATAAATTTCGCGGACAAAATTTTTTAGGGGGAGAGAATTGTCAAACCTGCTTTAAAACCAAAATAATAATAATAATAATAATAATAATAATAATAATAATAAAAGAAAAAAAAATTATTTTGGGCTATTGGGGAATGCTCTAGAAACCTGTAAAGAAGAAAAGTAATAGGAAAAGGAATTAAAACAAAAATGGTAAAGGGGAGATAGGAAGAAGAATCGAGAATCGGAAACAGAGGAGAGGAGGAGAGGTAATTGCAGCAGCCATGATTAAAAAAAAAAAAAAAAGCCACTAAGATTTCAGCTAAATTCCCCACCTTGTCATTTTCGTTCAATTACAGTAGCCCTAGCCTTGCAAACCCATCCCGCAATTTGCATTCTCTTAACCCAGCAGCCTTAGGAATTGAAGGACAGAGATACTTGCAGCAGCTGTCCAACCCTTCAATTTCTGGCCAAATCCCATCCTTACCAACATCTTTTCATCTCTAACAGCAGCCCCATGATGGAAGAAACCAGTCACCATCTTCTCCTCTTTACGGAACGCGAGAGAAGAAGCGAGAGGAGCCACAATTGCTCTCCAAAATCTAGCAATTTCTTATGAGAATTTCACTCATTCTTAGTGATTTGGTCTATTTGAGGCTGCAACAACCACTCCTAAACTCCCTTGTTACTTCAATTAGAGTTGATTTCATCCATTTCAACCAAACAGCAAAATAGAAACAGGAAATAGAAGAGCTATTGTTGCTGTCCCTCTTGGATTTTGGCATTTTCAATGCCGTTAAAGCCAACCAGCAACATCCCTGGCCTCCTTCAACCGTTATTGAATCCTCCCATTACCCCAGTCAAAGCTAGCAGTTGAATGAAAGGGTAGTTAATTGAGATTTCATTCCTTGGTTAAGTTTTTAGTCCAACCAAGACCAATAATCAAACCCACTTCATTTCCTAGTCCTAATAAGTTCTAACTTGAAATTGTTTAAGCTGAAATTGTGTAAGCTAAGTATGAAAGAGGGTAAAGGGAGAGGGAAAATATTGGTACACGAGTGACATAGGGTGGTAATACGAAGGCAGCGTGTGATGGCCATCCCAAATTCTGCTGTTCTTCTATTTTCAGTATTTTTCAGCTGCAATTGGTATTGGGTAAGTGATATCTTGTTGTAGTTTTCCCCTTTAATGTTAAATTAAATGCCAATCTATTTTCATGTAAATGTAGAATTTGTTGGTTAAATAATATGAGTGAACTCTAGTCAATTTTCATATTGGGAATAAGAACTTAATTAGTATAAATGAATGTACATATCTTCCTATGTACAATGGATGAACTTTGTTTTGAAATCTGATATTTCATTTTGTGTTAAGAATGAGAGGACAATTCGAATTTTGGATCATCACAGATAGCCCATGGAATTGTAATTTTGAAAGGAAAAGAAAGGAATATTAAAATGAAATGTATGGGGTGTATAAAAGGGAGAATAGGGTGGAAGAATTTATATAATTATACAGGCCTTGGATGGGTGTTATATTAAATTATGTTGTGCTATTTTTGAGACTCCTTGAAGCTTTGTAAAACTGGGGGAATGTCCAGCTTATGCTCTAATGATGCCAGAATTTCATTAGAATTTTTAGGAGACAATTCTTGCATATTAGGCACCTTCAGAGCATTTTAGAATTATAGCTTCGTTCCTAAACTCCAATTTCTTGCTATAATTCTCTGTAGGAAATCCTGCTTCAGATGTAGGTTGTAGGGACATCTTTGTTGGTTAGATCGTTCCCTTTCAATTTATCTTTGTCTCCAATACCAGGTGAGTGGATAAATATTTAACATTGGTAATTTTTATTAAATGTATATCTATGTATGTTATTTTTCTTTATACTAAAATGGGAATGGATAATGGCAATTATGTGTTTTTTAATTAAATGAAATGAGATTTAGAAGCACAGCTGAATAAATGACCAAATACACTAAATATATGCACCGAATAGATAGCACTTCGATGACGGGTGATATAATTTCAGCTCAGCTTATATTTATACTGTCTTTGGGACAGCGCTAGATATATACATAGCCTTTGGGGCGTATATCAGGTGGTCGCCTTTTGGAGGTAGCTTTGCACATATGCATGACAAGTATTTTTATTGCTCTTGGGTCAGTAGTGTCATCATAGAGTCCAAGATGCCAGCATTGCTCTCAGGCTATCATAGTTTATTATTGCGCCTGAGATGCCAGCATTATCTACAGGAAGCATATCGCGAGTGTACGAGGATATTACAGATTTTATGTTATGCTTGCAACTTTAATTCAACAATATTTTTACAGCATAAATTTTTATTTTAGCTCAGTACATGATTTGGATTAAATGATATTTATTCAGCTAACTTATTTAAGTATAGTAGAACTGATACCATTAAGTACCAAAACCTTATATATTCCCCCTTTGTTATTTATTTATCTGCTCATTGATTTTATGCTTATAGTTTTATTTTTAACATTTCAGATTCTTTTGGTGATCCCAGTTCTAGCAATGCTTGTCTTCATAGCTTGTCCTCTCCTCGCTTTGTCAAGTCTAGTGGAGGTCAGGCCAACCTACTTCATGGGTGGATTGTGAATTTTTTTGGGGACTATTTTTTTATATATATGTTTAGGGTGATTTAGGATTGATTATTGGGTTGTTGATATCCTCTTTTTAATCTTGATATTCTTGGTTGGTTGATAGCCATTCTTGGTTGGTTGATAGCCATTCTTGGTAAATTTGACAAATCTTGGTAAACTTGATAGTCACGTTAGATGCATACTGCTCACAATTGTGTTTTCAGCAGGTTATCTTGGTTTTAATAAGTCATGTTTTCAAGGGGATCTTTGTCAGTTTCTTGAGTTTCATCCTTCTCTATAGTTTAGGGGTGAGTGTTACAAATACCCCAACTTAAATCCTTCCCATCACTATTTTCCTCAAAACCGTAAGGGTACCAAATTCAGTTTAGTTGTTAGTTTAGATTTCTTAATTGCTATCTCAAGTAAACGCTCATCATTGCCATCCGATCTCTTTCCCATTATCTTGGGTCACTTGACAAATCTAGTGTTGCTGACAAAGGAAACTACATTAATTAAGGTATTTGCTGAATACAGAGCAATCAGAATTGGCGAAAGAGGCAAGTCCATTTGGCTGTTATTTTCGCTCCTTTATATCTCTATTTTCTTGTTATTTTGTTTCTTTTAATATTCATAAGCATTATGATTCTATTTCTTTTATTTTCTGCTGCAAAAATGCTTAGATTTCTATGATTATTTGAGGTTTTGCAGTATTTTAATTTTTGGCTTCTAACCTTTTGATTTATCTCATCCATTCATACCTTGAGTAAGTTCTAGAGGAATTGCTTTGCTAATAATGTAAAGTATTTAATTACATGTGCACTAAATCAGCTTCCTTCTTAAATTTGGATTGTCGTAGAATGCCCTTAATGAGCCTAAATAGACAGCATTTTTCTAACTTCAACTTGAAATCTGATTCTCTTTAATATAGTGAGTTGTCTTAAGTTGATTTTAGTCTTGTGGTATGCTCTTGCAGCCAAGTAGTAGAATACAACACTTGCTATTAAGCTAATTGTATGTGTGCGATTTAGGATCTTAGTCCTTCTAGCAACAATTTGCTTAATCTACCATAATCCTGGATTGTCTATAGTGTCCCCTTAGTCTAGGAAATGCTTGCCAGGTTCATTGGTTGTGAAGGACAATTTAGTAGGCTACAGTTAAAATAGCAAAAAAAAAAAAAAAAAAAAAAAAAAAATATATATATATATATATATATATATATATATATATATATATTTCATGTGCTGAGACTTTGAGTTTACAGAAAAAAAAAAAGAAAAAGAAAGAAAGTCAAAAACTCCAAAGATTTTCTTATTTAACTAGTTAGCAAATAGTTATTAAAAATTATTTATTAGTAGTAAGATAAAAAGATATGAAAATACCCTTCTTGACGGAATAATGTTTTAGGCTAATTGGTTTTCTATTTTATTCATTCAATGTTTATGTTATTGCAAGCTTTAGAAGTCCAAGGATAACACTGTACATTTAAAGTCTATTATAATTGATTCCTCTTCTTCTTCCTCTTCTTATTATTATCATTATACAAGTCACCCAAATTGTTAGTCTTGATTCTTGATTTGGTTGATCTTTTAAGCATCTACAGCATAAAGATTAAATACTTTTTGGCATGTACGTTTTCCTTTTAATCTTATCAGATATTTATTTATTTATTTTCTGAAATGGAAATGAAAGTGGTTACATTTATGCAGATTTGTAGATATTATCTGTTTTGTTAGCTTAAGATTCTAGCGGAAATTTTTAATATATTTAATGTCCAAGGGGAAGGTTCAATTTTCAAGGGCGATGTTTTTGAATTTTCAGTAGAATTTAGAGAGAATTCAAAACGGAATTATGAACATTAAGCTTGTTCTTAAGTAGACTATTAAATAAATGAATAGTTTAGTATTTAAATGGTATCATGTGGCCAACCATTAGTGGGAATCAATTAGTCAGTCTATATTTAAGAGTTACGAAGACCTGATCCTCTATTTTATCAATGGAGGTACGTGGGCAGCCTCTGAGTGCAGTCTAAAATCAGTAAATCTTGTTTTCTTTTTTCTAAATGTTTTTTTTTTAATTTTTTAATTTTTGGCTTCTCTTCTAATTTCCCTTTCATGTCTTCTAATTGGTGGTATTTTTGGCCTTTGAATTTTTGCCCTCTATTGTGCGTCAATGAAATTATACTGATCACGTACTATGTTCTTTTTATTTGTTTCGATGACTTTTATATGCTCAATATTTGATTTTAATTGTTGGTTTCTTGGGAAAATTGTTCTAGAAATTTAAGTTTTATAATAAGTTTAGGTCTAGTCAATCGATTATTAAGAGAAACTCTATCTGTTTGTATTTAGATTATGCATGTCCTAGTTAAGGTGGATGGGTGTGACAATTTATTTTTAAATGATCTGCAAGAATTTTTGCCATTTTCGTGATTCGGTGGATCATGATTTTAATTGAATGGTTGAATGTAATAATTACATTGTGAGAAATACTTTCTTTCTCAAAGATAATAATAATAATAATAATAATAATAATAATAATAATAATAATAATAATAATAATATAACTCATTATCTGTAATCGACTCTGCCCAGGATGAGCATGCGTTCTCTCTCTTTGCACAAGAGAGGAAGGGAGAAAAATTACTATAAAATAAATGAGATTTGTTTGCTCAGTTTTATATATTATATAACCCAATTGTCGGCTATATCACATTTGTTGTAAAAATGCAACTTTTAAGATTTTTCCCTCTCCATTTTCACACTCAACACCCAAACACCACTTCTGCGCATTCTCTACACACTCAATTAATTTTGTTCATACTAGTTAGTGGTTGTTTATCTGCAGGAATATTTCTTTAGTGGGTTGGTAACTTCAATTAAAAAAATTATAAAAAATCGAGGTTGTTTTATCATATTGTGAGTTGGAGTCAACTTGTGTATTTGGTTCTTGTTTTTGTTGGGCTACATATCAAAAACAATACTGACTGGTTTACTAGTTTACAAGTTAATCAAAGCAAATTGAAGTGCATAATGAAAGCATTTATAGAATATGTATGTGCTGTAGCAATGATTATATTTTATAAAGAAGTGAACAAGGTTATAGATGAATATTTAGTACTAGTCGCATTTTGCTATTCCCTACATTGCACACTTTTATTTAGGATTACTTATCTCCACTTGGATTTTGCACCCACAATCATTTTCTGGGAAATATTTGAGTATAGGCATTGCTAGGGGTGGCAAAAGTGGCATAATAGCATGTTGCTGTGGTGGCTTCATTTTTATATTGAAGAATTATTTTTAGTTTTTATATATGACACATGAGGAATCCATCAATGAACAATAGATGCTGATATTGGTGGTAGAGGAGGGGATACTGATGTTGGTGGTACAGAAGGAAGTGAAGGCATTGATCTTGAAGATGTTGGTAGTTTTGGAGTTATGGATGTTCTTAGGGGCAGTGGAGGGGGTGCTGTGGGGAATATTGATGCTGGTGGAAGCTCTAGCAGAGAGCAAGACTAACTACAGGTCATAGAAGTTCTGGGAGTGGAGAAAGAATATCTTTATCTTCGTAGTTCTTTAAGACATTTCTCCGATCTTGATTCAAGTTGCAAAAGTCATTTGTTTTGATTTTGTATTTTTTTTAGCTCATTTTCTTTGTAGCTCTGGTTGTCTGTTTTTGCAGCAGTATTTTTGTTGGGGTTGTGTTTGCTTGGTTTGTGGTTTCTTGGCTTTTGTAGGTTGTTTTTCTCAGTTTTTGTGATGAATTCTATTCCTTTTTTATTTTTATTGGTAATAATATTCTTTTTACTTATCAAAAAGAAAAATTTCATATTTTAGTGTGCTTCTTCAAAATAAATCACAATTTTTTCATTGCAGTTTTTTATTTTTTAAGATGATCTTAGTTAACTTAATTGTTCGTTGCTTGTTCTAAAGTTATCTAATCTCTCAAGCTCCTGCCATTTGTATTTAAGTTGTTGTATTGAAAACTCTATTAAGTTTTTATTTACCGATACTAATTAACTAATGTTTAAGGTAATTTTGTTTGTATGTATGTATGAATGAATATGCAAATTGGCTTGCTTAATCTGCTAGAGTAGACATTTTGTATTCAGGTTGGAGCTCTAATCCACCTGATCAGTTAGAAGCTCTTTTGCTTAAGGATAGGATGTATGAAGATTTTAGTTCGTTAATGATATTATCTTATTTTGATAAAAAAAAAAAGGTAATCTTGTTTGTAGTTATTGTTAAATTATTAAAACAATGAAAAGATAATTAAAAATATGTTTGATGTTGAATGGATTTATTTTTTCATTGGATTATCTATATTCTTAATTGTTCATATTTGATAAAACAAGAAAAATGAATATGAACAATTAAAAATACCGATAACCAAGTAGAAAAATGAATCCATTCAACATCAAATAAATATTTCATTTTCTTTTTTTATTGTTTTAACAAGTTAACAATAATTACAAGCTAAATTACCTTTTTTTTATATATAAAAATAAGATAATATCATTAATTATCCACTTTAGCTCATCCCATCCTGAGCCTTACGGTTTTATCCTATAAGTGGAATGGAGAGCTTTCAAGGAGGTCATCCATCCTAGGATTTTTCTCAGCATGTTTAACTCTGGAGTTCTTCCAACTCTCCAGGCCATTCCACTAAAATGCGCCTCTAGTGATTGATTTTCCCATTTCAATATGTGATTTAGTTTATTCCTGCCTCCCATTTAGTTAAGGTCTCAAGCGAGACCCCGCCTCCAGTAGCATATTATTTTCTCTTGCCGCATGGGATGTTACAAGCCCACCAGCTTTCAACTGGTTCGTCCCCGAACCATACATTTAATGGAGGGGGTTCGGCTCTGATACCATTTGTAACGCCCTGCTTTCAACCACTAGAGGAATTGTCTGCTTTGGCCTATCCCATCCTGAGCTTCACGGTTTTGTCCCATAGGTGGAATGGAGAACTTCTCAAGAGGTCGTCCATCCTTCTCAAGCGAGCACGCTTAACTCTGGAGTTCTTTTAACTCTCTAGGCTATTCCACTAAAAGGCACCTTTAGTGATTAGTTTTTCCCATTTCAATGTATGATTCGGTTCATTTCTGCATCCCATTTGAATAAGGTCTCAAGCGAGGCCCCGCCTCCAGCCACAGATTATTTTTCCTTGTCGTACGGGATGTTACATTAATGAACTAAAATCTCCATATATCATATCCTTAAGCAAAATAGCTTTTAATTGATCAGGTGGATTAGAGCTCTAACTTGGATATAAAATGTCTACTCTAGCAGATTGAGCAAGCCAATTAACACAACCATTCATACATACAAACAAAATAATCTTAAACATTAGTTAACTAGTATCAGCTAATAAAAGCTTAATAGAGTTTTCAGTGCAACAACTTAAATACAGATGGCAGGAGCCTATGAGATTAGCAAACTTTAGAACAGGCAACACTCCAACATTAATTTTGCTTAGCTGAAAAGTAATGAGCAATTAAGTTGACTAAGATCATCTAAAAAATGAAAAACTGCAATAACAAAATTGGGATTTATTTTGAAGAAGTATACTAAAATATGGAATTTTTCTTTTTGATAAGCAAGAAGAATATTATTAATAAAAAAATAGAATTCCTCACAAAAACTGGTAAAAACAAACCTATAAAAGTCAAGAAACCACAAACTAAGCACTACCAACAAAAATACTGCTGTAAAAATAGACAACCAGAGCTGCAAAGAGAAGGAGCTAAGAGAAAATACAAAATAAAAGTAAATGATTTTTATAAGTTGAATCGGGCTCGGAGAAATGTCTTCGGGAACTACGAAGATAAGTGGATATTCTTTCTTCACTTCAAGAACCTCTATGACCTGTAGTTAGTCTTGCACTGCTGTTAAAACTTCCATCAACATCAATATTCCCCACAGCACCTCCTCCACTGTCCCTAGGAACATCTATAACTTCAAAACTACCAGCATCTTCAAAATGAGTGCCTTTACTTCCTCCTGTACTACCAATATCAGTATCCCATCCTGTATCATCAATATCAACATCTACTGTTCCTTGGATGGATTCCTCATATGTCACATCAAAAAACTAAAAATAGTTTTTCAATATAAAAATGAAGGTACCACAACATGTTATATGCTATTTCTGCTACCCCGAGTAATGCCTATACTCAAATATTTAGCAGAAAAGGATTGTGGATGCAAAATTCAAGTGGAGATAAGTGATAATGGATAAAAGTGTGCAATGTAGGGAATAACAAAATGCGGCTAGTACTAAAAATTCATCTGTAATCTTGTCCACTTCTTTATAAAACATAGCCTTTGCTACAAAACATACATATTCTATAAATGCCTTCATTACGTACTTTAATTTGCTTTGATTAACTTGTATCCCAGTAAACCAGTCAGTTTTGGTTTTGATACGTAGTCTAATAAAAAGAAGAACCAAATACACAAGTTTACTCTAACCCACAATATGATAGAACAACTTCGATTTTTATAATTTTTTTCATTGAATTTACCAATCTACTAAAGAAGTATTCCTGTAGATAAACAGCCACTAGTTAGTATGAATAAAATTAGTTGAATGCATAAAGGATGTGCTGGGTAGTTGTTTGGGATTTGAGTGTGAGAATGGAGGGGGGAAGATCTTAAAGGTTCATTTTCACAATAATTGTGGTATAACTGATAATGGTGGGTTATATAATACGCAAGACTGAGCAAACAAATCTTATTTGTTTTATTGTAATTTTTTTCTCTCCCTTCCTATTCTGTGCAGAGAGAGAGAGGATACATGCTCATTCTGGGCAGAGTTGATTACAGCTCGAGCTGTATTATTATTATTATTATTATTATTATTATTATTATTTTAATGTATCCTATCTTTGAAAAAAAAAGTGTTTCTTACAATGTAATTATTACATTCAGCAATTCAATTAAAATCATATCCACCGAATCATGTGAATGATAAAAATTTTTGCAGATCATTTAAAAATAAATGGTATTAGTTTTGGGCAGATCTTGAAGGTTGAGTTTGTTGCAGATGAAATAAGCCTGAGAAATCAAAAGTAATCCTTTATTCATAACAAATAAAGGAGACACTTCTTAAACTTAGTAAATTTCTTCATGGATCGACAACTTTTTCGTGCAATATAGTAATTACATTTAAGGATTCACCTAAAATCATTATCCACTGGATCATGAAAATAGAAAAAAAATTTTCAAAGACAGATAAAAATGGTGGTAAACCATTTAAAAATAATGGCATTATATCTGTTAAAACACTTTAATTATTATTACATTGATTCACGGTTAAAGATGGGGAAACTAGTCAATTTTAAAAGATTAAAAACACGAAGGAAAGTAGAAGCATTATAATTATCAACTTTGTCTTTTGTTCTTTTTTGGTTCACACCATCCAACTCTCTCTCTCCATCTGATCCTTTACATTCGAGATTTCATGGACATGAGTACTAATTTAACGTACAAATATAAACCACTGGCCTAATTGCAAGTTTTCAGCTTTTTTTTTTTTCTCTTGTACATGTTTTAAATTGTGGGTGTTATATAAATAATATTTTAATCCTTAACAAATTCAGAATAATTTAACATCTTCAATATGCCTCTAATAGTATAAGTACAACTTTATAGATTGGTAGAATAACTCAAATCACTATTTTAGTAGTAGCAGTGCTGTTGATTGCAACTGTTGTAGCTATTAAACCATATTGTTGCACCTTTCCCATGCGGTAAATAGAGGATCAGTGTTGACCGGCATTCTAAGGGTTCCATCAATGAATCTCACTTTGTTCTTTGATTGCAAAGCCATAGTCATGGCTCGCACCCAAGAGTGATAATTTATTTATATATTATAAACTTTCATTTATTCCTCGCGTTGCCCAAAGAAGAACAACCTCGCATCCATCTCCGTCCAACAACTTCGGCCAGCAACCAGCTTTGATGTGGATGGTAGCATCACAGATCGGCGACATCTAGGGCCTCCTCAACGGCAATGGACAGTGGTTGGAGATGTGAGAAAGCAAGAGAGTGAAAGAGAGAGAGTGAGTGAAAGGCGTCAAATTTGAGCCTCTTTGGCTGGCGATCCTGGTAGTGGTTCTGATTAAGGAGGATGGCTTTCAACTCCTGACAACTCAAGCATTCTGTCGGGACCTCTCTCACCGGTTCTAATGGTGGTTTCCGGCAACAGCAAGAAGAGAGAGAAATGGGTTTGGCAGTAGGTTACCGATCACTTTTCCAGCGATCCTCCCGTTGGATCAGAAATTCGAGATCACCGATGGACTCAGGGTGATGAAATCTTTGAAATAGAATCTGTACCACTCCGATCGGATACCGTTTGAAAAAGGCGATCATCGGACGGTCCAAATCACTTGGTGAGAATTTTGAGTTTTTTCAATTTCCAAAAATCAAAAATAATTTTATGATAATTATTAATAATTTTTTGGTGTAATTTAGGTACGATCGGATTGATGGTAGTTCATTAGCGTCGGATCTGGCTGTCTGACGGCCTGTCTCGAAACATGATCGATATTATAGTCAATCCTAGCATTTTCAGACGTTCTGGACATGATGTAGGTGTCAGATTTTGCATAGGTAAGCTCAAACTCTAAATTGCTCAATTTTTGCCTCATACCAGGTTTAAAATAAAATTCATAAAATATTCGTGGATGATTAAAAAATTTTGATTCATTTTCCAATAGCCTTATAATATTATTAAGAACTGCAGGACAAGTTTATAAAATTTTTAAAGTTAGTTTGGATAGTTCTTGAAAAATATTAGTTTTAAACCTTACAATTGAATTGTCTGATGCTGTGATTATTGTCTGGTTTGGAAGGCTCAAGAGGGGCCGTATAATATTGATAAGATTTGGGGTGAGTTTAGAAGTGTTATTTGAACCATTTTGTAGGTTGAGTAAGTTTTAGATATAAGAAAAATTATGTCAGATTTCCGGCATAAATTAGGCTGTCTGTTATTTCTTTAGAGTCTTATTTCGAATTAGTACTAATAAATTTATAATATAATTAATTGGATGATCGAGGTTAGCTATTTTTCATCCATTCAGCAGCCACAATAGTCTCTAGTGTACAGTGAGTAGATATTTATTTTATTTACAATTTCAATATTATTAATTTTTTGGCATGCTCATGCATCACTTATACTTATATTTATGTAGTTAAATATTAGACATGCCATGTTTTGCATTTGTACTTGATGATATTACTTTGATTGATGTGTTTTGATAATCTGGAGCTGTGTGTGTGAGTTGGTGTGTATGTGGAGTATATGGATATGGGTAGAATAGGTAGACGTGGCTGGAACTTGACTCACTGGGACCTGATCCTTATTATGGATAAGTCAGGGTAGGCACGGCTTTGAGTTGATCTCACTGGCCCCCGCATATGGATTATTAAGCGAAAGTCCGGCTTAAGTTAATCTCGCTGGCAGGCCTTGGATTAAGAGAGCTGAATAGGGGGATCAACTCCCCATAAATGTATGTGTGATTATGGATGTGACACACAGGTGTGTGAGTATGATTTGTATGAAGATGACGCATCTCATTTCCAGGGATACATTAGAATTAGATAGTTATAGAGATTATTTGTAAAATAAATATCTTACTTTATGAGTTGAACGCTCACTCCTGTTTATCCTATTTTTTAGGCTACAGGAGGAGTTCTTTTTCAGAGTAACCTGCTTTCTTCCTCACAAGTTTAACATCAGTTATTTAATTATTTTATTATTTTCTAAAATTGAAATCTAAAACTCCGCATGTGTTAGCAGTAGTATGGTCCCTGTTAAGAATTGTGTTAATTTAAATTCTTGAGGTTAATAAATGAAAATATGTATGATATTTAAATAATTTGTAAATGATGGTATCAGGGTCAAGCGGGACTCTCCTGACTTTAGTTTTTTATGGTTATTGGGTTGGGTTGACCCGAATAAAAATATTTTATTTTATTTTATTTACTTGTTGGGCCTTAATTTTTGGGCCTTGGTTATGGAGTTGGGAATAAGACTTACTACGGACTTCGGAGGCTTTATGCCTGCTCAGGTCCTAGTGTCGGTCCGGTCCACGGGATCAGGTTGTGATACATTAAAAGGCTCTATGGGCATCAGTAAGAACAACAACAGACAGGCTTTGCAGGATTGCCAGAAACCAATTACAAGGAAGCTTTCTTTGGAGGCTCAATTTGGCTAGACAATCGACAACTTTGTTTGCATATCTTTCTATAAGAGCAATCAGAAAATGATAGAAGGAAGATTTATGAGAATTAATAGCTGCAACAGTAGCAATCAACAGTATTGCTACTACTAAAATAGTGATTTGAGTTATTTTGGCAATCCATAAAGTTGTACTTGCATTATTAGAGGCATATTGAAGATGTTGAATTATTCAGAACTTGTTAAGGATTAGAATACTAATTCATATAGAACCCACAATTTAGAACATGTAGAAAAAAAAAAAAGCCTAAAAACTTGCAATTAGGCCAGTGGTTTATATTTATACGTTAAATTAGTGCTCATGTCCATGAAATTTCGAATGTAAAGGATCAGTTAGAGAGAGAGATTTGGATGGTTTGAATCAAAGGAGAACAAAAGACAAAGTTGATAATTACAATGCTTCTGCTTTGCTTTGTATTTCTAAGCTTTTAAAATTGACTAGTCTCTGCAGCTTTAACAGTGAATCAATGTGATGATAACTAACGTATTTTAACAAATCTGATGCCATTATTTTGAGATGGTTTGCTATCATTTTTATCTGTCTTTGAAAATTTTTTGTCATTCTCATGATCCAGTGAATCATGATTTCAGGTGAATTCTTGAATGTAATTACTACATTGTAAGAAAAAGTTGTCGGTCCATGCAGAGATTTGCTAGGTTTAAGAAGTGTCTCCTTTGTTTGTTGTGAATAACAGATTGCTTTTGATTCCAAAGGCTTATTTCTTTTGCAACAAACTCTGTTGTAAATAACATATTGATCCTTTAAGATCTACCAGAACTAATACCATTTATTTTCAAATCATTTGCAAGAATTTTTACTATTCTTATGATTCGGTGGATCATGATTTTAATTGAATTGTTAAATATAATAGTTATATTGTTAGAAACACTTCCTTTTCAAATATAGGATTCATTGAAATAATAATAATAATACAGCTAATGAACTGTAATTAGCTTTGCCCAAGATAAGCATGCGTCCTCTCTCTCTCTGCATAAGATAGAAAGGGAGAGAAAAATTACTATAAGACAAATAAGATTTGTTTGTTTAGTCTTGAATATTATATAATCGACCATTATCAGCTATACCACCATTGTTGTGAAAATGCAACATTTAAGATCTTTCCCTTTTCATTCTCACGTTCAACTCCCAAATAGCTCCTCAGCACATCCTCTACGCGCTCAACTAATTTTGTTCATACTAGCTAGTGATTGTTTATCTACAGGAATACTTCTTCAGTGGGTAGGTAACTTAAATGAAAAAAATTATAAAAAATCGAGGTTGTTCTATAATATTGTGGGTTGGAGTTAACTTGTGTGTTTGGTTCTTCATTTTGTTGGGCTACGTATCAAAATCAATACTGACTGGTTTACTAGGATACAAGTTAATTAAAGCAAATTAAAGTACGTAATGAAAGCATTTATAGAATATGTATGTGCTGTAGCAATGATTATATTTTATAAAGAAGTGGACAAGATTATAGATAAATATTTAATACTAGCCGCATTTTGCTATTTCCTGCATTGATACTTTTATCCAGGGTCACTTATCCCTACGTGGATTTTGCACCCACAATCATTTTCTACAAAATATTTGAGTATAGGCATTGCTTGAGGTGGCAAAAGTGGCATAATAGCTTGTTGCTGTGGTGGCTTCATTTTTATATTGAAAAACTATTTTCAGTTTTTTTATATGACACGTGAGTAATCAATTCAAGGAACAGTAGATGCTAATATTGGTGGTACATGAGGGGATACTGATATTGATGGTACAGGAAGAAGTGAAGGCATTGGTCTTGAAGATGTTGGTAGTTTTAGAGTTATGGATGTTCCTAGGAGCAGTGGAGGGCGTGCTGTGGGGAATATTGATGCTGGTGGAAGCTCTAGCAGCAGCTCTAGTAGTGGTGCAAGACTAACTACAGGTTATAGAGGTTCTGGGAGTGAAGAAAGAATGTCCACTTATTTTTGTAATTCCTAAAGACATTTCTCCGAGCCTGATTCAAGTCACAAAAGTCATTAACTTTGATTAGTTGTTGCACTGAAAACTTTATTAACTTTGATTTGCTGATACTAGTTAACTAATATTTAAGATAATTTTATTTGTATGTATGAATGAATGTGCTAATTGGCTTGCTCAATCTGCTAGAGTAGGCATTTTGTATTCAGGTTAGAGCTCTAATCCACCTGATCAGTTAGAAGCTCTTTTACTTAAGGATATGATGTATGGAGATTTTAGTTCATAAATGATATTATCTTATTTTGATAAAAAAAAGGTAATTTTGTTTGTAATTATTGTTAACTTGTTAAAATAATGAAAAGAGAAAATGAAAGATCTGTTTGATGTTGAATGGATTTATTTTTCCATTTAGTTATCGGTATTCTTAATTATTCATATCTGTTTGACGTAGAATTGGATAAAACAAGAAAAATGAATATGAACAATTAAGAATACCGATAACCAAATGGAAAAATGAATTCATTCAACATCAAACAGATCTTTCATTTTCTCTTTTCATTATTTGAACAAGTTAACAATAACTACAAATAAAATTACCTTTTTTTTTTTTATCAAAATAAGATAATATCATTCATAAACTAAAATCTCCATACATCCTATCCTTAAGCAAAAGAGCTTTTAACTGATCAGGTGGATTAAAACTCCAACTTGGATACAAAATGCCTACTTTAGCAAATTGAGCAATCCAACTAGCATATTCATTTATACATACAGACAAAATTACCTTAAACATTAGTTAACTATAATCAGCAAATAAAAGCTTAATAAAGTTTTCAGTGCAATAACTTAAATGCAGATGGCAAGAGCCTGAGAGACTGGCAAACTTTAGAACAAGCAACACTCTAATATCAACTTTTCTTAGCTGAAAAGTAATAAGCAATTAAGTTAACTAAGATCATCTAAAAAAATAAAAAACTGCAATGAAAAAATTGGGATTTATTTTGAAGAAGCACACTAAAATATGGAAATTTTCTTTTTGATAAGTAAGAAGAATATTATTAATAATAAAATAAAAAAGAAATAGAATTCCTCACAAAAACTGAGAAAAACAAGCCTATAAAAGCCAAGAAACCACCAACTAAGCAAACACAACCCTAACAAAAATACTGCTGCAAAAACAGACAACCAGAGCTACAAAGAAAAGGAGCTAAGAGAAAATACAAAAATCTAAGCAAATGACTTTTGCGACTTGAATCAGGCTAGGAGAAATGTCTTTAGGAACTACGAAGATGAGTGGATATTCTTTATTCACTCTCAGAACCTCTATGACCTATAGTTAGTCTTGCACTCCTGCTAGAGAGGCCAGCATCAATGTTCCTCCACAGCACCCCTTCGCTGCCCCTAGGAACATCCATAACTCCAAAACTACCAACATCTTCAAGCTCAATGCCTTCACTTCCTCCTGTACCACCAATATCAGTATCCCCTCATGTACCACCAATATCAGCATCTACTGTTCCTTGGATGGATTCCTCACGTGTCATATCAAAAAACTGAAAATAGTTTTTCAAAATAAAAATGAAGCCACCACAGCAACATGCTATTATGCCACTTCTGCCACCCCGAGCAATGCCTATACTCAAGCATATTTCGCAGAAAAGGATTGTGGGTGAAAAATCCAAATTGGGATACGTGATCTGGATAAAAGTATGTAATGCAGATAATAGCAAAATGCGGCAAGCACTAAATATTCATCCGTAATCTTGCCCAATTCTTTATAAAATATAGTCATTGCTACAACACATATATATTCTATAAATGCCTTCATTACGTATTTCAGTTTGCTTTGATTAACTTGTATTGTAGTAAATCAGTTAGTATTGGTTTTGATAGCTAGCCCCAAAAAAAGAAGAATGATATACAGAGATTGATTCACACCCACAAAATGATAGAAAAATCTCGATTTTTTATAATTTTTTTCATTGAAGTTACCCACTCACTGAAGAAGTATTTCTGTAGATAAACAGCCTTAGCTAGTATGAACAAAATTATTTGAGTGTGTGGAGGATGTGCTGGGAAGCTGTTTGGGGGTTGAGTATGAGTATGGGGAGGGAAAGATCCTAAAGGTTGCATTTTCACAATGGAGGTATAGCTGATAATGGTGGGTTATATAACATGTAAGACTAAGTAAACAAATATCATTTGTCTTATAGTAATTTTTCTCTCTCCCTTCCTATCCTCTGCAGAGAGAGAGGACGCCTGCTCATTCTGGGCAGAGTTGATTACAGCTCATGAGTAGTATTATCATTTTTATTTCAATGTATCCTATCTTCGAAAAAGAAAGTATTTCTCACAATATAATTATTATATTCAATAATTCAATTAAAATCATGATCCACCAAATCATGAGAATGGTAAAAATTCTTGCAGATCATTTAAAAATAAATGGTATTAGTTCTGTACATATCAATGTGTTATTTAGAACAGAGTTTGCTGCAGACGAAATAAGCCTGAGGAATCTAAAAGCAATCTGTTATTCACAGCAAATAAAGGAGATTAGTAAATCTCTGCATGGACTGACAACTTTTTCTTTCAATGTAATAATTATATTCAACGATTCACCTTAAAGAATGATCTATCGGATCATAAGAATGGCAAGAAATTTTCAAAGGCAGATAAAAATGGTGGCAAATCATCTAAAAATAATGGCATTAGATCTGCTAAAATACTTTAGTTATCATCACATTGAATCACTGTTAAAGCTACAAAAACTAGTTAATTTTAAAAGTTTAAAAACACGAAGTAAAGCAGAAGCATCTGTAATTACCAATTTTGTCTTTTTTTCTCCTTGGTTCACCCCATCCAACTCTCTCTCTCTCTCTCTCTCTCTCATATTCTTTATATTCGAGATTTCATGGATATGAGTATTAATTTAATGTACAACCACTGATCTAATTGCAAGTTTTCGGGTTTTTTTTTTTCCTTTTACATATTCTAAATTCATATAAATTAATATTCTAATCCTTAACAAATTCAGAATAATTCTAACACCTTTAATATGCCTCTAATAATATAAGTACAGCTTTATGGATTGCTAAAATAACTCAAATCACAATTTTAGCAATAACAATACTGTTGATTGCCACCGTTGCGTCTATTAATTCTCTTAAATTTTCCTTTTATCATATTTTGATTGCTCTTGTAGAGAGATTTGCAAGCAAAGCTCCCGATTGTCTAGTCAAATTGAGCCTCCAAGAAAAGCTCCTTTATAATTGGCTTTTGACAATCCTGCAAAACCTGTCTGCTGTTGTTCTTGCTTATGCTCATAAAGCCTTGTAATACATTTACGTTGCATGAGAAAAAAATAAAAGCACATGCATTAAATAATAAAATTTGAATCATGATCCACCGCGTCAGGAAAAAGGCAAAAGTTTTTCTAAGACCAGGTAAAATTAATAGCATATCATCTAAAAGGATGTCGTATCAATTCTATTAATATTTTTTCTATCATCACATTTGATTCATTGTTAACGCTGTAGGGGCTAGTTAGTTTTAAAAGATTAAAAATAATATTAAAATTTATATAATTATTTAATCTTGATTATTAATTAAATTTATAATTTTTATTATAAACTAATTTTCATTACATTCAGACTTTTTATAAATAATATGATAATATTTATGATTAATTATGAAAATAATATTTAATTTGTGATTTTAATTAATAATATTTTAATCATATAAATAAATATTATAATTTTAATGTTTACTATGTAGTTTTAGACTAATTATAAAATAACTAAATAAATTTCATTTTTCTAAAACTTATTTACAAATTTGATGAATATATATATATATATATATATATATATATTCTCTGTGTTTGTACTATGATCAATATGACAATATTTATAATTAAACAACAAAATATTATTTAAGTCTAACATTAGTGAAAAATGTTGCATGCTTTTGTGGCAACATAAATTCATTTTATAGTTATAATGTTTACTATGTAGTTTATATTAATTATAAAATAATTGAATAAATTCTAATTTTTTAAAACTTATGCCAAAATTTTATATTTTATTTTATATAAAATAGAATTTAAATATTTCAAATAATTATTAAAATTTTAAAATATAAATTATTAATAAAAATAAATTTTTATGTAAATTATTAATTAAAATATATATAAAATTAAATGAGTTTAGATATTTTTTAAGTAATAAATTACTAATCAAGTTAAGGTAATTAAGAATAAATTTTAATCAGTTTGAAGATGGTTTCGATTTTAATAATATTAATTAGGTTTAGGTTGGATAGTTATATTTTTACTAGTGCTTTATGCGTTACTATCCTTAATGGATAAATTATTTGCATCTTCCTATGTGGTTAAAATTTACACGAATTGAAAAATATTTCTCCCAATACATAGAAAAATGAATTTTTTTTTTTTTATTTTTCACTCAATTTTAATAAAATATCTAAGTTTTTAATTGTTATCAGTGGTGTAAGGAATACTCTAATCCCCGTGTATATACAAAGGAGACACTTCATGAACTCTGTAACTCTTTTCTGCCACCTAGCACAGCATACTATCCACCATGAAACTGGGTATCATGTTAGCCATGGTCACTTTTCTTGCACGCAAAGATTTGGAGGAATGAGTTGAAGCAAAATTCGAAAACAAGAAGCTAGCGATGTGATTCAACGCTAATAACTCTACGAATAAATACGTCCGTGTCAACTTTCCAAGGGTGGCAGTCATTTCAAATGTCAGAATTGATAATTGTGTTTTCTTTTTTTTTAACAGAAATTGATAACTATGTTTATAAATCAATAATTGTGTTATCATTATGATGATGACTCTTTATGATCTAATACTAAAATTATAAAATGCATGACAGCCATTGGAAATATTCATAAGGAAATTGGATGGAAGGGTCATTTTGATTGTAAAAATTAATATCATGCATGTTGAATTTTTATAATATTATATTAAATTATAATAATAATAATTTCTAATTACTTTTTTTTTTAATTAAACCACCGATTTTTTTTCATAATAAACTATAATTTTTTAGAATAATATGTAAAACTTACTTTGAGCTTTCATAAATGAAACTTGGGAACCTAGCTACATGTTACAACTTTTCTATTAATCGAAATATTAAAAGAAAAATGTGAGAAAATTTAAAAAAAGTAAAACTATAATAATAAATTTATCTCAAAATTATCTCTATATCAATATATTATATAGAAATGCAAACTTTTAAAATTAAAGGATTGGACTATATTCACATGTAAGGTATTTTTACAGTTAAAACTTCTAATATCAAATATATAATTCTCCTGTCATTGAATTAATTGATAAAAATGAAACATTTTTAATATCATATCAAACAATAAGTTATAATAAAAATTAATTATATTTCTATTTCAATAATTAAATAAATAATATGAAAAATACATTTTTATTAGTCATTGTACATATTAATTACAATAGTTACATATAAATTTATCAATTTGTACTAAGCAAATCCTATAGTTACAAATTTCTCCAAGTTCGAGGATAGGTCCTTGATGCTTATATTTCTCTATCTCATTGCATGGATTCACTATGTCCTGCAACACTTAACCAACTCGATAAGTCAGTTTAAAATACGACATTATCATGTAAAGAATAATATTTGAGATTAGATTTAGATTATAATAATTATACTAAGATTCCTATCACATTGAATTAGAATTTCACGCCAACACCACCTAACAGTAATATCAAATTTTATTTAATTTTGATTGTTAATTAAATGCATAATTTTTTCTTATAAACTTGGATCTTGTTCTACTAAGCTGTGTAGAGCACATCGTTTATTTATGTCATAGGCTACTAAAAATTTGATGCTAAATAGTTCACTTGGAAATCATCATGTTTGATTGAAGTTACGCAATTTTTATGATGAGAATGGCTTAGCTCAATCAATGGAAAACAGACAGGCCGAGATCAATCATAAAGAGCATTACTAACACTAGAAATTCTTTGGTTTGATTCATGTAATGGAATGGAATATAACTGTAATGAAATGATAGAACTGTAAGGAACTAACACTTTGCTATAAATTGCCCAGTTTATTGAAGTTGACAAAGGACAACTCAATCCATATTCTGAAACTCCACATTTTGTGAAATATTCATTAAAAAAGATCTGAATCTAAGAACACAGCTAAGACGAAATCCATATTCAAAGCTTGCCGCAACTCTTGCATCCTAGAAGCCACAATCCCTTGTTTTCTAATTTATTGGCAGGAGTTTTGCAGTCAGTCATATGAGCTGATCACAGAAATTTTCTACTCCTCTTGTGAGATGGGTTTTCTTCTCTTGCCCTGTAGCAGCTGGAGTTTGGTTAATTCTCCATTGCGATTTAGATCAGGTTTGATGCAAAATCTCAACACTTTGGACTGCTGGAATTATCTGACCTCCCCCTTACAGAACCATCCTGAGGGTAAAGAACTCATGCAACTTGCTGTTTTTATTTTGTGGCAAATCTGGAAGCGGCGCAATAATCTGATCTTCAAGAATGTCCCTCAAGACGTTCAACAGATAGGATTAGCTGCTCTTCTTCAGTTTCAGGAGTTTATCTCTGCTCTAGAATCTACACCTTAGGATTTGAATGCTACCACGCCAACTT
The DNA here is from genome assembly GCF_030052815.1 of Hevea brasiliensis. NCBI lineage: Eukaryota > Viridiplantae > Streptophyta > Magnoliopsida > Malpighiales > Euphorbiaceae > Hevea > Hevea brasiliensis. The sequence goes on from NC_079500.1 coordinate 100,260,175, forward strand.
CTTTGTCATCTTCTGTTTGGAGCCCTCCTCCAGCACATTTCATCAAAGTCAATTTTGACGCTGCTACTGACAAGCGAGGACAGAAGGAATTGTTGCCATGATTGCTCGAGGAAGGGACTGTTAATCTTTGATTTGGAACTGCAGAGCCTATAAATCAATATTAGACCCGCCGGTTCTCGAACGTTTAGCTTGTAGAGATGCTATGATTATGGCAATTCATAGAGGTTTTAATTCTTGTAATTTTTAAGGAGACTCCCGGTGGTGATTGAAGCAATTCAAGGTCACATTATTCTCCTTCAAATTCAGGGGTTGATCAGGGATATTAAGGAACTAGCAAAGTCTTTTTCATCGGTCTCCTTTGTGCATGTTAGAAGAAGTAGGAACCAAGCAACTCACCTATGCTTCAAAAGCAATTCGTGATGTTAATTTTCTTTGTGATCCTGCAGGTCAACATTGCTTTGTAATGGGTTCATTGCCCACCTGATTCTTCAAAGAAATTCTCAATCTCTCAAAAAAAAAAAAAAAAAAGTGGGGAATAGCTGTAAGCAAAAGCCCAGCATGGGAACCTCCCCCTTCCCAAGTCCAAACCCGATAAAGCTTTGCAATGCCTTCCATTTCGTACACTTGATGAAGTGGTCCAAACCAAACTAATGAATGGAGGCTAGTTGTTTCAATTTTAACTTAATTAGGCGTAATTCTTTTTTTTTTTCACAAGTAATTATTTAATTTATTCTAAAATTATAGCTAAACTAAAATATTATTTTTTGTTCTCTTACTTAGAAATCTTTTTAAAATGATAAAATTTTAAAATTGATATTTTAGTAGGCTGGTGAGTAATTAATTTTGATTCAATTTCAAGTCGAAATGAATAAATTACCCAATAATAATGAGAGACATAATATGAATTGGCTATGGATCTTGACTCAAAAATTACTTTTAAAAAATAAATTCTAATTTTTTTAGCAGAAAAAATTCTGATTAATTGATTATTTTATAAAACCTACGTGAGAAGTGCGAAATTAATTATTAAAAAATGTTTGATTCAGCTATTGGAATTGGATGCAACTAATAGATACCCAAATAATTAAATTAATCTATTTGATAAAACTATCAACACGATAGTTGACAATGGATAGATTATTTATCGGCTGTTAATTTTATAAAAGGTTTATTTAGTTTAATTGTTGAATACAGTTGATAACTGTTAGTTGATAGCTGTTATTGTTAGCTGGTAGTTGATGATTGGTAATTAATGATAGTTAATTTATGTTAAGTGTTTGATAAAACTATATTTAGCTGTTGCTATTTATTTATCAAATGACTAATTAGAGTATATATATTATGTAATTTATTTTATTATTGAAATAAATATAAAATTATAAATGTATTATATTATATTATTTATTTTGTTATTAAATTAATATATTATATCATTTATTATATTATTAAAATAAATATATAATTATTAATCTATTATATTATATCATTTATTTTATTATTAAATTAAGAAAATAATTAAAATTTTTAAAAAATAATCAAATAACTTTAAAAATATATATAAAATAATAAATTAATTATTATTGTTGATAAAGAAAAAAATTATAATTAATTTTAAGTTTTTAGATATAAATAAATATTTTATATTTTATGTTATTAATAAAAAAATATTTTAACAGAGTTAAAATGTGTTGATTAAAATGTTAAAATTATAAACAAAAAAGATAAAAGTATTAATCATATTAATTTTTGAGTTAAATAAAAAATATAATATGCTCAAATTAAATAAAAAATAAAATCAAATCAGCTATCAGCTGATAAGAAATAACTCTAAAAATAAAACTGATACAAACTGTAGCTGATAGATATCATATCAGTTATATATTAGCTACTATCAGATATCAATTGTACCCAACAAATAAACCAAACACTCCTTAATTCTATTTTTGAGACTTTTAGCTGATTTGAATTTATTTTTTATTTAAATTATTACCTATTTAAACTTATTTATTACAATTTTTTTATATCTTTAAATTATTTTTTTATATCAATAAATTATTTATAACTATAATAAATAATAGATAAACATTCTTTTATCAGCTATACCATTAAAGCTATAATAAGCAAGTCCTGTAATTACAGATTTTTCCAAGTTGTTTAAGGATTGGTCCCTAATGCTTATATTTTTCTATGTCATTGCATTGATTCACTCTATCCTGTAACACTTAACCAACCTAATAAGTCAGTTTAAAATACGACATTATTTTTTGAGAATCGCAAAACTTTCTCATAAGCAAAGATTCAGTCAATTCTGCTAAAATTTTTTACCTTTATCACATTGAATTAAAATTTCAAGCCAACACAACTCATCAGCAATATTAAATTTTCTTAATTATTTAATTTTAATTGTTAATTAAATTCATAATTTTCTGTTATACTCGTGGCTCTTGTTGTACTAAGCTACACCCCAGGTGACAGCAGGGCACATCATTTATCTATGCCGAAGGCTAATGAAAATTTGCAGCTAAAAGCTCACTTGAAAATCAATACAATCTGATTGAAATTATGAAATTTTTATGACGGGAATGGCTTAGCTCAATCAATGGAAAATAGACAGGCTGAGATCAATCATAAAGGGTATTACTAACACTATAAATTCTATGATTTGATTCACGGAATGGAATGGACAGTAAAGAAATGATATTAGCCAATACCAAAGCAACACTTTGCAATAATAATGCCCAGTTTATTGAACGTGAAAAAGGACAAACTACAACTCAATCTTTATTCTCAAACTCTGCATTTTGTGAAATGGTCATTCAATAAGATCTAAATCTAAGAAAACAGCTAAAACAAAATCCATATTCAAAGCTTGCCACAACTCTTGCATCCTAGAAGCCACAATCCCTTGTTTTCTATTCTATTGGCAGGAGTTCTGCAGTCAGTATTATGAGCTGATCACAGAAATTTCCAACTCCTCTTGTGAGATGGGCATTGAATAAGATATGAATTTCTCAAATAGAAGCTTACAAATTAATAATACTGCTGATGCAAGAACCCAGATATTACCATCCTTCAAATTGACAATAATAATCTGCAAGCTTGCGACAAAGAACACATCCCAGAAGCTATGATCCCTTGAACAATATAGCAATTGAAAGTATACTTGGAGTTCTGCAGTCAATGTAATCAGAATATAACTACGGTAGATATCTTGAACCAATAGTCTGAAAACTAAAGCAGCACATGAGCTGATCAAAATCATTGCAGTTTTTCCAACTCTTCCTATCTCATGGTAGTCAACAATCGGACCAATAGATACTATGTAGGATAATAAAAATGAAATATTAAACCATATGGTAACTATACCAATTGCAATGAAGGTAACCCTTAAAGCAACATTAGTTATGAAAGCGTTGCTGATATAGTCCCTCAATGCACTCTTTGACAAAAAGAAGAACAAATATCTAGCAAAAGCACAAAACGAAGCTATGAAAATCCAGGGCACGTTGTAATCTCTTCCTGCAAAAAAGAATGTATGGGGTTTAATACCAACAAATGAAAACCATTATCAATGAGAAGAATAATAAAGCAATTAGGAGAAAACCCTTACCATCTGGTAACCCTTTCTTGATGGCGACTGCTCTATTACCATCACAATTCTTTATAAATCTGCCAATGTCTTCAGTCTCCTGTATCCACTCCTGCCTCATTTGCCTTAGAAAAGGCCCAAATCCTTCAACCGCTTTCATAAACCCCAGCTTAATTTCTTCCAAACATTTCTTAAATTCTTCTGAGGATTTCAACATTTTTCCTTATTTCAGTTTATAAGATATCTTGAGAAGCTTATATATATAACTCAGAATCCTACTTTCATATTCACTTGAAGATAGCAATCTTTGACTCGTCGCATAGTTGACATTTTCAAAAAAGATGGCAGTATCAAATATTGTAAACAAACTAGTCATTTAGCCGCGCAGATTATTTATTATTTTACTTAATATATATATATATATATATTGCAACTGAGCCTCTAAAATGATTTCACCATAGTATGCCACCTATGTTGATGAGAGAGCTTAAACAATCGCTATATAGCAAAACATTCATCTTTTTAATTTTTTTTATATTTTTTAAATAAAAATTATCTTATCATATAAAATATCAACTTCTCATTTAAATATTTTCAAATTTCAATTATTAAAATTTTATCTTATAAAAATAAACAATAATTATCCAAAATTCTTTTTTACTATATCTTTTAAGAATTTTAAAATTCTTTGGGTTACAATCTCAAATATTATAAAATTATGTCTATCATATTGATTATATATCTCTAAAAAGTAATAACTTTTTAGACAAGTTTTCAGTTAGGTTTATAAAAATGATGAATTGTTTTTTCAAAAAAGTTATATATATATATATATATATATATATATATATATATATATATATATATATATATATATATATATATATATATATATATATATATATATATATATCATAGTGTGACATTTTTTCCTACTTTGTTTCTCATTTTGTTGACTAAGATTATATATAAAGATTATATAACCATCTAATTTATCATTTATTTCTTTAGTAATTATTAGCGTGTATTTGGACTTTCCTTGTAAAAAAAAAAGCTCCTATTGTGGTTTCAATTAATCAGTGGAGTGAAATCATAGTCAAATATATCTACCACATTTATCTGTACTAAGGAAAAGCTCTTCTAATATAGGAATGCAATCAAATGCAAGCATTTCCAGTACACATGAACTACTAGAAGGAGTTTCAAGTCGAGCAGAGTTATCTAAAGTGGTGGATGATTGTGAGAGAGCTTATGATTGCATTTTGTTTTTTTTTTTTTAAATAGTTATATCATCCTTTTAAAATTCAGGAGTTTTGTTGTTTTTCTCCCAATCTTATTATTATCATCATCATTATTATTATTATTATTATTAAACTCTATGACACATATACGTGCCTCTGTTGTATTGAAGAATTTTTATGCCCTAAAATTTAACTTATTAGGGTTAATTACGTTGAATTTTTTAAAATATGAACAATTTTTTTTATTGATTTTTCTTTATAGAAAGATTATGGTGAGATATGTATTCCAAAATATAATTAGACATAGTTAGTTTTACTTTTTTTGCAATAGCATTCTTACTTTGTTTGAGATTCATTCAAATAAAGTGATATATTGGTTCATGTTAAAATCAGCCTAAATGATAATTATTCCAATCATCAAGTTGGTATAATTTAAAAAATAATAATTCTATTTAAAAATATAAAATCATTATTAAATAATGTGTAATTAATTTTAAAATTTTATTTTAACTTATATATATTCAAAATCAAAATTTGACAAGTTTTTTCACCATTAATTAACACTTGACATAATTTAAAAAAATAAATTTTATTTGAAAATATAAACAATTTTTTAAATTTAAAAATATAAAATATTTAAAATTTTATTTTAAAAATAAAATTAATTTTATTAGATGAGACTTAATTGAGTTTAAAGTGTTTAAAGTATATTTTAACTTATCCTTTTGTAATTATAAATTTAATTATTAGTGTTTGATAATTTTTAACTTAATAATTTTATTTTAATAATTATTGGTATTAGATTAAAGAAATACATTTACCCAAAAAAAAATAAGGTAATAAAAGTATGATTGTTCATGCCCATTTTAATTCATGTCACTTATCATCCAATAGCGGGGCTAATGGTACTAATTCAAATTTAATTTGAATTTAATATAATTAATTGAAAATTAATAATAAAATTTTAGAATAATTTTTAAAAATATAAAATATAAAATGAATATTAAATTATATTATTAAAATAAAATAAAAAAATTAGCATAATGCGCAGGTAAAATGACTAGTTTAATATATATTTCTCTATATTTTAAAATGATTTTTTAAAAATAATTCACTCTTTTTTCTTAATTAAAAATATTATTTTCTTGGTAATTATTATTTTTAATATAAGATAAGATTTTTACATTTGAAATTAAAAAATATTTAATTTTTTAAATTATGAATTAATGTTAATTGTTCAAAAGCCTTAATTATGGAAAAAAAAACACACACAAAATTTCAATTGTTTATTTCTATTTTTCTTTATTTTTGGTTTTTTAAGTAAAAAGCACGAACACAAATACAATACTTTTAGTTTCTCCTCTCGTAAGATAACTGCAACTTGCAAATCTATGAAAATTAAGTTACACATCCATCGCCAAGAAAGAACAACGATGGAGAAAAAGAAAAAAAAATTGCCTCTCATATAAATTATAAACAACAAACAATTTAATAATTATGTCCACAAGCGTATTTGATGACCTCTTCCAGCTCCTCTTCATTGATGTAGTCATCCCCTTTTTGTCAGCATGATAGAGGGCTCGTCAAGCTCGCCATTTGAAAAGTCGAGGACATAAATGAACCCTAGTGAATTATATATATATATACACACACATAAATAAATTGAAATATTTATATTAAATATATTTCCTTGATTTTATTCTATATTTCAAATTTAAATAATGATATATTTTAAAATAAAATTATTTGATTAAACATTATTTGTAACACTCTAGGCAAATCCCACATCGGCAAAACACGGGAGAGATGCTGGGTTTATAAGTTAGTGGTTCGTAACTCCTAGTGACGCGTTTTAAAATCGTGAGGGCTTCGGCACAGAACGGACAATATCACTAGTAGGCCGGGCCGTTACATTTGTGGTATCAGAGTCGCTCCGCGTGCAACCTTGAACGATGGTGGGGCAAACCTCAGCGAGGACGTTGAGTCCCATAAGGGGGGTGGATTGTAACACCCTAGGCAAATCCCACATCGGCAAAACACGGGAGAGATGCTGGGTTTATAAGTTGGCGGTTCGTAACTCCTAGTGACGCGTTTTAAAACCGTGAGGGTTTCGGCCCAGAGCGGACAATATCACTAGTGGGCCGGGCCATTACATTATTTAATATTAATAATTAAATTTATAATTAGAGAAAGATAAAAATAAACAAGATAATTAAACATTATATATAAAAATTTATAATTTTCATAGTAAAATTATTATTTTTTAATTATGCCAAGTGTTAACTAATGGTTAAACCAAGCAGGACCTCAATCATATACTAAGTAAGAGTTTTGTTCCCAGTTTTCCTTTAAACCAGTAAGAATAAAAACTCAAAACCATACAATTCATCCATAGGTTATATAGAGGTATTGAAGAATACCAAAATCAATGTAATACTCATCATTTTTTTATGTCGAAATTCCTATCATCGATGGAAAATTCCTGTGAAATTTAGGGTTTCACGGATGATGTGCTGTAAATAACTATTGTAAGTGCATGGGTCATTGTAGTGCAGATTTAAATATGTCGTTCCCACAGAGAATTGTACTTAAATTGGAATTAAATGAACAAGCCAATTAGAATGCTAAAATTTAAAGATATCAAAATGAAATTGAGTATAAAATTGATGTTTGAGGAATTTAAACTAAATAATACGATTAATTAAAGTAATTAAACTAGATAGTTAAATTTTAAGCTGAAATTACAAATTACGAATTTGGAATGATTTAAATCTAACTTCAATAAAATTACAGTGATTCTAGAGATAGAGCTTTTCAATATTACTTGTATGTGGTTTATCCCTAATTTAACCAAACACATTAGATTTGCAATTTTGAAGGAAATCAATTTTTAGTTCCTTGAAAACTTTCTCAAGCATTTCAAAAGTGATTTTCATCAAATCAAACCATGTTTTTATGGTAGTTCAAACTTTATAAAAACCCATTTAAAGCTTTAATTGATTTAAAAAAAAAAATCCTCTTAATCTTTTTAGCTTATTTCTAACACCAAGAAAACCAAGTTGATTACATGATTATCTATCCCAAACATTCACTTTTCTGTCCATCTATAAAGGATTAAAACTTATCTTAATGAAGGCCCTTCATTAGGCAAGACAATAAGCTTACAAGTAATAAATCAAAATGCATCAAATCTTATTTAAATAGCTAAATCTGTTCAAAAACCACATTATAGGGCAATATTTACATATCCATCTCTAGAATCTCAAAGTTCTACTCACTAAACATGGTTTCAAGACAAACCCAAGTAGAGAAATAAAGAAGAAATGAAAAACTAAGCTAAGAGAAAGAAAAACTTAGTGAAAATGGTGAAGAATTTGCTACTGGAATGTTGGAGAACATGTCTCCTTCAACTGCTGCAAAACCAATCTAAGAATATTGTCCTTTCTCTCCTTTTCTTTCTAGAAAATGTCCTTGTATTCTCCTTAGGGTAAGAAAGAGAAAAAGAAGCTCTTATATCCTTTAGTGGTTTGCCCTATAATGGATTAAAGATAGAAAATTCTAGAGAGAAATGATGCATTAGGTCAAAGGATAAAAGGTGCCATATCATCATTTTTTTCATTAAAACGACACAAGCTGAATTAGGTTGTGTTGTGCCTTGTGTTGTTAGTTGTGCAGCCTTTTGGAAAATGTTGAGATTCATTAGGTGCATCAACATAGGCTAAATGAGATTGTTTCCATGTTTGTGTAACTTTTAGACTGAGAAAAACTTCATTTCTAGCTACAACACAACCTACAACATAAGCTACATAAGTTGTGTTGTAGGTTGTGCAACTTTTGAATTTTTTAAAACTTAACTTCAAATTTCTTTAAAACTTTGCAATTTAGCTCTGATTTCCTCCAAATAGCTGCCATGATCAAAATATCACCAAAATTCTTCAAATTTTAACCTATACATTAAATAAATTCTGTAAATTAAATTAAGAGTATTGAAAGGCAAAATTAACTAAATAAATGCTAATTTCTACTATGATAGCTACAAAAAGGTAAATTAGCTACAAAAATTATACAAAAATATGATATGAAATGCATGCATCAATGGACAAGGGGAATAATGGTAAGTTCTATATGTATGTAAATGTGATGTTATAGAGTCTAAGCATATATTGTTATTGTTGTATATGTGTTGTTACAAGAGAGAACTAAGAGCTCTTTTTGGGTAGTATAGATTTCGACAGCTAAAAGCTGGACTTTCGATAGCTGAAAGTTTCTTGACAGTCGAGAGTATAAAAGGCTTAATGGCTTCGTTTTCTATCAAAAAGAAACTTGCAAATACTGTTACTTGCAAAGGTTTTGGCTTTAAGAAATTCTTGGCGATTTGCTTTGGAAAACTCAAGAATTTAAGAGATAATTGAAGTTTTCTCTACCCTCTCTCTCAATCTTATTTTCAAGGGAGAAAGTTTTTCAATATGATTTGAAGTATGTTTACTTGATTGGGTTCTAGTAGTTGGATTGCATGTAGAATTTGAGTTGTTTTAAATCAAATTTGATTTTAGAAAATGTTTCTACATGTGAGTAGTTTTGGGTGAAATTTTCAAATGTGTATCTTCTTGACGGAGTTTTTGAATGAACTTACAATGTTTTTGAGTTGAATAAGTCAATGTTTGAGATGTGGTAAAGTGAATAAGTTAAATTTTATCGTTTACTCTTTTGTTGAGGCTTAAATGAAGCTTTTGATGGAATTTTTGACTTCTTGTGGTAAGATTAGATGCATGTAACATCTTTAGTAGTTTTTAAGTTAATAGATGTTCTAAAAATGTATTTTAAAGGTTGGATCATATTTTGGAACTGAGATGTGCTTTTGTTATTTTAGGATGAGTTTTCTGTAGAATTTAACTTACGAATTCTAGCAATTCCTATGCTCTTCTACTGAAAATCATTATTTCAGTAGTCGGAGTGGCCGTAGTTTCTCGAGATAATCTAGAAATTTCCAGGTTCAGCTACCGAAGTCCCTTACTTTGGTAACCACAATTGCTACTGCCCAAACATAGCATTTAAGGTTCGGGACTTTGGCAGCTGAAGTTAGTTTTGTTTGTAATGGCCCGGCCCACTAGTGATATTATTCGCTCTGGGCCGAAGCCCTCACGGTTTTTAAAACGCGTCACTAGGGGTTACGAACCACCAACTTATAAACACGGGAGAGATCTCTCCCGTGTTTTGCCGATGTGGGATTTGCCTAAGGTGTTACAATCCACCCCCCTTATGGGACTCAGCGTCCTCGCTGAGGTTTGCCCCACCATCGCTCAAGGTTGCACGCGGAGTGGCTCTGATACCACAAATGCAATGGCCCGGCCCACTAGTGATATTGTCCGCTCTGGGCTGAAGCCCTTATGGTTTTTAAAATGCGTCACTAGGGGTTACGAACCACCAACTTATAAACCCAGCATCTCTCCCGTGTTTTGCCGATGTGGGATTTGCCTAGGGTGTTATAATTTGCCGATGTGGGATTTGCCTAGGGTGTTACATTGTTAGCCTTATTTCTCTTTTTATTCTAAGGCTCCAAAACTTGTTTTTAGACCTCAAATAGGCATAGAATATGCTATGTGATGTATGTATAGAGTTTTAGAATTCCAAATAACTCATTGGAGTTTGACTTTTACAGGATCAGATGTGAGAAACCCGAAAGCTTTGGTTGAGGGATAGCTATCATTCATGATTACAGTGTTGATAGACTATAAGAGGTGAGTAACACTAACCCTAATAAATGAAAAATTTTATTTAATTGAGCTCATAATTGTTCACATGCATCATTTCTTTATGTATTAGGATGTGTGTATCTAGAGTATGAAAATATTGCATTATTGCATAATTATTGTTAGTACATGATGAATGTTAGATGATCCACTGGTTTGCTCATGTTCAGGATATGATACATTCTATGCTATGATCATGCATGATATGAGGTGGTAAAACCAGGTAAGGCTTAATAAGCCCCTAGCTCACTATTTATTTAAGTGAAAGTCCTAAGAAGTATTTGTGTGAGTTAGATACATTGGATATGTTATGTATTTAAGTGGAAGTTCTGAGGAACCTCTGCATAAGCCAGGCAATCTAGATATGGGAATTTCCTTAGGGTCTATTTCGCATTTTCAAAAAAGAGCCTTTTTGACCCAGATAAACTTTTTTGTATGGTAGACCATCTGAAAGAACCTGAAGCTCAGATAATTATCAACTAATGCCTATTTTGGCAAACTACTCAGCGTGCAATTTGAGATAATTCCATTAGTACAGAAATATTTTACTATTGTCCTAGGACTTTCGTCTTACGGCTCAAATGCCATTCACCTGAACACCTTACAAGGACACTTAGTTTTCCTCCCATTAATAGAATTCAAAGGCACTAAATCATTAAGCCTCCATCATTGCTATTCAGTCCACCTCCCTGAGTTGCCATCATGTTCAATCTCTCCTGACTGGTCTCACCTTATAGGTTTGTATGCAATCTATCTTATCTTTGCTCGATAACCCACACTACATGAGTGTGACCTATGAACCATCACAAATAGATACTGTTTGCAATTTTATTTCCCATTAGATGTGTGGGAGTGCTCTATAATGTCAAAAGTTTTAGCTGGAATGTGTTTGTCATATATACAAGCGTTGCATCATATAATTTATGTTTGGTTCAACATATGATGCCTGGTTGAAAAACTTTTTAGTTGAAAATGCAGAATGTGAAGGCCGTCTTTGATGTTGCTATAAAGGCAGTTCTCCAACCGACAAAGGCCAAGAAGCAAAAGAGAAAACAGAGGGTTTTATCGCATTCTTTCACTAGTTTCCTTCTAATACTGCTAAAAATTTCAATCCCTCCCTCCCCCTTGGTGGTGTATGTGCTACTTTTTTATTTACATTTTGTTATTTGATATGTTAGTAGACTGACACAAGTCTTACATCCTATTTAATGGGAGCATCTGGTGTTTCGCTTCTCTGTGTTGTGTACTTAGAATTGTAAGAAATGATAAAAAGGTATATTTAAGTATTTACCTAACCACATAAAAAGAAAGTTAAAAGGCTTCATCCACCCCATTCATATATAAATAACTCAATACATACACATAACTGAGGGGAGATTGTTAGTGTGATAATGTTGTAATACAAGAACTGAGTTTTTTCTATGTCCTATCCTGCTTTGGATGATGGATAAGAGAGCCATATGAGAAGATGGATGAAATATAAAAGATTGATCAAATATATAAATTTTTATCCTAATAAGCTGTTAGCAATTTTGTATATCAAATGACTTTGCTGTCACCAGAATCAAGCAAGAGCAATCCACCGGAGCCAAACAAAGAGAGACCTTCCTCCAAAGACTAGCTGCCATAACTAAATTAACCAAAACAGAGAAAAAAAACTCCCCATAGCCAAAGCAAAGTAGATCAAACTCTTCTAGTAAAAATACAAGACTCATCGCTGACTCTCTGGGAGGGAAGAAAGGCAGGAGCCATGGCATCATAGTCTCAATTAGCCGTGGGATGCTGGCAACCTCTTGTTAACTCTAGATCGGCAGATCCCCAAGTAGCCTCTCCACAAACCTTCTCTTAAAGTCGTAGGCCCAACTTCAGGCAGGGGAAAACAAAACTCCGGAAACAAAAACCACACAACAGAGCAAACTACCACTTCCTATAAGCAGATCCTCTTCAAAAACGCCCTCACCAAGATTAGAGCCACGGTTTGGAACCAAACTCACAAAAACCAAAACTTTACAGACTGAACCAAGGAGGGGAAGGGACCTAAAAACCCAGCCGGAGAACAACACACCTTGCATGGGAGGGACACCAGACTAGGAAGCTCGACTCCAAGAGAATTGCTAAAAGAAAATTTGAAAGAGAATCTCTCTAGAGTTCTAGAGAGATAAACCTTGAATATTTAGCTGCATTTAATTTTTGCTTACTTATTATTGTATTACTCAGTTTATTTATTTTCAAAAACTTTATATTTTCAAAGTATATTATAAAATTTTGTTAATATTAAAATTTTTAATTAATTATGTTAAATACAATTTAAATTGTTATCCCAAAGAAAGTGACCAAGAAGGGGATGAATTGGACACTTTAGACAATTTTTCAGCCCTTGCTCTAGACTTAATGAAAAATTGAGGCTTTGCACTTCTATGTATGTGTATAACTCTGTTCCTAGGATGTAATTTAAGTAATCAATCAAGTTATGCACAAATACTAGTTCATACACAAAATAATTACTTGATATCAAGTGTATTTTCTTACATAAAATTCAGAGTTTGCAATATTAGCTCAATAAACAAATTCTCAACACATTCAATATATAATCAGAAAATCAAAGTGCTAAAATTAAAGAGTTAAGGGAAGAAGAGAATCAAACACAATGTTTATAGTGGTTCGGCTCTCTTAGCCTATATCCACTCTTCCCAAAGTCCCACTTTGAGAGTCACTCCACTATTTGATCTTTTCAACTGGCAAGATTCAAAGCCTTTACAATATCAGCAAGCTTCTCGAGTGCTTGAGGACCTTTACAACGTCTTTGCTTCCCACAAAAGACCACAAGCTTCACAAGGTACTTAAAAACCTCCCACAAGCTTCACAAGGTGCTTGAAAACCTTACACAAGTGTGTCCTCACACTTACACAACCTTAAATAGGTTTTGGTGTAGAAGAAATCACTCTCAATAACTCTCAGATACAGAATTTAATGCCAGAAGATTGAGAGAGAAAATTTGCCACTCAAGCTCAAGAGTAATTGAATGAAAGCTTTAAAAACCACAATAAATTCACTATGAATAAGAGCACTTTCATTAGTTAGAATTGTAGTAAATGATGCCTTTTATAGGTGTTTTTCATTGCCAAAAACGTCTGCTGGAGAGTGTGTCTAACGGCTCCTTAATTTTCAAAAAACTAGCCGTTATTACTTAGAAAGTCGTGCAGCAGAGTTGAGTCAGGTCAGATCATAAAAATAGTTAACTAAAATTTTCACCAGTTAACTAGTTTTGTAAGACACAGAATTTTAGACATCAAAACTAGTTAACTAATTTTCGCAACGGGTTAACTAATTTCGCTACTGCCTGACTTAAAAATTGAAATTTTGAGTTTTTGAAGAAAGGTTGTAAAAATTATTTTGACCATTCAAAAACCTTAGAAATGATATAAAAACACTTTCTAAACTCTTAAATCTAAAAACAAAATTGATTTTAGGTCTCAAATGGCATAAATTCTCCAATCTTGTACAATGGACCTAAGAACTTAATTTCTATCCTATTTCTTCATGGACTTTGATTCGTCTTGTGTTATACAAGATGATAAACTCCTTTTATATCAGTCATGTCAATAGAATAGTCCTTCCATCAGTGTCATTGCATATCATGACCTATAGAATTACTTCAAATACTTATGCACAAAGGGTTAATGTATATTTCATTAAGTTTTGTTATCATCAAAATCAAGCTCATTATAGCTTACAGGGCCTACAATCTCCCCCTTTTTTATGATGTCAAAACTTAATGAATCTATGAAGATCATAAAAATTCAATTGTATAACTATCTACATATGTCATGTATGCAAGAACTTGCTTTTAGACAAGCTCCCCCTATATGTGTGCACACAATCATTCAAAATGCAAGAATGTTGCGAAGCTACAAAATAGCTTCCCCTAAATCTGATATTCAAAGCATTTTGAAGATAATAACATGTTAAGCAATTTCCAAGATTAATTCATCCAAGATCAATTCAATCATCATACATAAGATATATCAACCATAAGTCAATCATAAAGGATCATCATCATAACTTCAATAATTTTCCAAAATAAGTCCAAACTATCTACATCAGAATATGAACCATATAACTACTGAACAAAATTAGTTAACTAAAAATGTACCCAGTTAACTAAAAACATTCTGTCAGTTAAAATATTTTCCTATCTTCTCCTGATTTCCCCTCCTTTTTGACATCAACAAAAGGATAGGCTTTCTCCTATTTTCTCCCCTGTTTAAAAAACAAAAAGACACAACTTTGAAAGTCATAAAGCATATTTCAAAAAATCTCAATATTTTTCTTTGCTGCTAAGAATTCTGCCACTTCTCCTAAGGTGAGTGGGATTAACAAGTTTGGCTTGTTGCTTCTTCTTTGGGGGTTCTTTTTCAGGTATGGGTACTTGGATTTTTGGAGGAATGGGTAGAACTAATTTTCTGGCTTGTGTTTTGGTTCTTCTAGGTCCGTATTGCATGGGTAAAGAGATGGTTGATTCAGGTACTGGTTGAGAGGCAGTAGGAACAATGTTTGGTTGTTCAGAGGATGGTTCTTGTGACTGCTCTTCCTTCTCCTCTTCTTGTCTTGAACCATTTCTGCCTTCACTTTTTCCATTGTCACTGCTGCTGTTGCTTGTAGTATGAGATGAGGAGGATTCTCTTGATGTCTCTTTGTCTGGTTCTTGTTCTGCTTCTGATGCCTCTTCTGCAGATTTTTCCTTCTCATCATTTTTCTCTACTTCTTCAACCTCAGCTAGCTTACTTTCTTCTTGTACCTTTTCAGCAGCTTCTACATGCTCCTCTTCTTCTTCTTCCACTTCAGAAATTTTTACTCCACTTGGTCCAAAGACCTTTGCATTGCTAGGACCAGTGATTACCTCAATGGGTAGCTTCCAAAATCTCCAAACTTTTCAAAAGATTCACCAAACAGCATTTGAGCCATCTTCTTCATGAACCACTCTTGTCTATCCAATCTATTAATTAACATATCCATCTTTGCATTGTGTTCAGCCATAATTCCCTTCTGCAATTCATGAGATTTTTCTAAAATACTCAAGGTCAGTCCACTCATTTCTTTTATTTCCTTCATCATGTCCAGATTTGCTTTACTGATTTTCACAAAATCTGACATTTTCAGCTTCATTTTCTCTTTCTTCTTAGAGCTTTCCCCTTCGTCTATCTTAGAACTCCTTTCTTTCAACTTGCTTAGTGGGATGTCCGATTCTGTTTCAGAATCTGATTCTGATTCAGATTCAATCTCAATCTCAGTCTCTTCTTCCTGCTTTTTGTCTTCTTTCTTACTTCTTTTCCTACCATCATCAGCCTTGAATATCTCCTTAATGGGGATAGGATTGCTAAACTTCTTTTCTTTGCTCAAATCAACTCCTATAGCTTGAAATGTAAGAGTCAAAGGCATAGCATATGGCAACCTACTATGCTTACTAGACTTAGCAATCACTTTAAAAATCAAAAATGGCAAATTAAATCTGATTTTGTTAACCAAGTGCCACATAATGCATAAATCAAGGCTATTTGCATATGAGTGACTACCACTTCTAGGATTGAGCAAATATCGAATGAAGGATTGTAGAATCCTAAAATTTTGAGGCACTAAACTGATGTTGGTCATTTCATTTTCAGGTGTACCCTCCAAAAAAATTGATAATTGAAATGCCTTCTCATCGTATCCTTCAAGCTTCCTAGAATCTTTGAAGGTTCCAATCCTATTTCCATCATTTGGTAGGTTTAAAACAGAGGCTAAGAATTCAACATCAACAATCTGACTTTTCTTCTTAACTCTCACACTAAAACTTTCTCCTTTAACAACTTCTTTCATACTTCCATAAAATTCTTGAATCAAATAAGGATAATAATATTCATTCAACTCATAAAATTCCATCCAGCCTTGAAAAGTAAATAATTCTTCAAATTCATAAGGCAAGTCAGAAAATGAATCCCATATAATGTACCTTGGCTCGAAAATATTTTGTTGCACAAAAGGTTTCGAAGTAGGGGCCTTCTCCATTTTCTTCTTTTTCTTAGAAGGCTCTGACCCAGCAATACCCTTTCCCTTTCTTTTTCTTGCTCATTCTGCCACTGTCTCTGTTTCGTCATTACTATTCTCAACTTCAGTTCCTTCTTCTCTCTCCTTTTTCAGAACTGGCAGCAGCTTTAATGGCATCACCCATGAATTTTCGAGGTTTGGTAGTCACTTGTTTTACCCTTACCATCGATCCTTGAAAAATTTCAGTGAGAAGTAGCGGCTTAAGGAAGAACAGGATTTTACCGTTTAGGGATTTTGAGAAAGAAAATTGGGGATTTCTGGTTTTGAGAGAAATTTGGGGCTTCTAAGAGAGTGGAGAATCAACTTACAGCAGAGAAATGAGGGAGTTTTAGATTGATTGAAGTGATATGCAGCAGTTACACAAAAAAATTTTCAAAATTTGAAATTATGTACAGTTTTTCATAGAGAACCGGGAATTCCTTTTTGCCAAAACCCAATTTTACCCTTTAAAGACATAAAATGAGCATAACTGTGCTCAGGGGTAAATTTGTCAAAAAAGATTACAAAGAGAGCGAAAATACCCATTAGAAATAAAGTAATTTTAAATCAGGCGCGTTTTGTCAAATGTACACAGAGGCAAAATTAGTTAACTAATTTTGAAACCCAGTTGGCTAAATATTATACAGGTACAAAACTAGACAACTGCAGTGAGAAAGTAGTTAACTAAAAACACATGTACGCAGAATATAGTACTAACGACATATTTAACCAATTTATGCACCAAATTCACATTAAATGCAATAAATATCATTCAATAGCTTCACTCATGCCAAGTTCTCTTCTAATTCTACAAAAGTTTTCCTCATTTAGTGGTTTTGTAAAAATATCTGCAAGTTGTTATTCTGTAGGAACAAACTCTAACTTAATGTCACCGTTTTGAACATGATCTCTAATAAAGTGATGTCTAATTTCTATGTGCTTTGATCTAGAGTGTTGGACTGGATTTTTAGTTAGGTTGATGGCACTAGTATTATCACACCTTATAGGAACATGATCAACCTTTATACCAAAATCTTCTAATTGTTGCTTCATCCATAGAATTTGAGCAACACAACTTCCTGTAGCAATGTATTCTGCTTCAGCAGTAGAAAGAGCTACAGAAGTTTGTTTCTTACTATGCCAAGACACTAAGGCATGACCTAGGAATTGGCAAGTACCCGAAGTACTCTTTCTATCCAATCTACTTCCAGCAAAGTCAGAATCACTATATCCAACTAGATCAAATGTGTCGCATTTAGGATACCATAAACCAATTGAGTGTGTGCCAATGAGGTATTTGAAAATTCTTTGAACAGCAATTAGATGGGATTCCTTAGGACATGATTGAAATCGAGCACACAAACACACACAAAAATGAATGTCAGGTCTAGATGCAGTTAAATATAAAAGTGAGCCAATCATGCCTCTAAATAGCTTTTGATCAACATCTTTACCTTTTTCATCCTTTTCCAACTTGATGGTGGAGCTCATAGGAGTTCCAATACTCTTCAAATCATCCATCTTGAATTTTTTTAGCATATCTTTGATGTACTTGGATTGATTAATGAAGATGCCACCATTGAGTTGCTTAATTTGTAGTCCAAGGAAAAAGGTAAGTTCACCCATCATGCTCATCTCAAATTCATTTTGCATCATCTTAGAGAAGCTTTTGCATAGAGAAGCATTAGTAGCACCAAAAATAATGTCATCAACATAAATTTGAACGATAAGCATATCATGTTTATGTGTTTTTGTGAAGAGTGTGTTGTCTACTTTTCCTCTTTGAAAACCATTATCTAAAAGAAACTTACTAAGCCTCTCATACCAAGCTCTAGGGGCTTGCTTCAATCCATATAAAGCCTTAGTGAGTTTATAAACATGATTAGGAAATTCATAGTTTTCAAAACCTGGTGGTTGTTCAACATAAACTTCTTCATCAATATAACCATTCAAGAACGCACTCTTAACATCCATTTGATAGAGCATAAAATTTTTATAACATGCAAATGCACATAACATTCTAATGGCTTCAATTCTAGCAACCGGAGCAAAAGTCTCATCAAAATCAATACCTTCCTCTTGATTATATCCTTGAGCTACTAATCTAGCCTTATTTCTAATGACATGTCCTTTATCATCCATTTTGTTCCTAAAAACCCACTTGGTACCAATGATAGAATGATTTCTAGGTCTAGGAACAAGTTTCCATACTTTATTTCTCTCAAATTGATTGAGTTCTTCTTGCATAGCAAGAATCCAACTCTCATCACTTTGAGCTTCATTATAAGACTTTGGTTCAAGTTGAGAAACAAATGCAACGTTACCAAAGTATTTTCGAAGTTGAGCTCTTGTCATCATCTTTTGTGAAGCGCTATCAATTATGTCCTCCTTTGGATGATTTCTATGATATCTCCATTCTTGAGGTAGGTCATCATGATGCGGTTCATCAATTTGGAGTTCTTCAATATTGGGCAATACTTCTTGATCACCTTCTTGATCTTTCTCATTAGCATCTTTATTATCAACATCATTCCCAATTGCACTTTGGGGCTCAATAGGTTGACTTTGTTGCTTTTGAGTCTCATCCTTTTTTCTTCCAAAAATTTTACCTAGTTCATCATCATCACAAACAATCTTTCTTTCCAAGAAGTTGTTAGTTTCATCAAATATAACATGAATGGTTTCCTCAACTAACAAAGTTCTCCTATTAAAGACTCTATAAGCTTTGCTATGCATTGAATATCCTAGAAAAATACCTTCATCTGATTTTACATCAAACTTTTTGAGGTTATCTTTCTTATTGTTCAAAATATAACACTTACAACCAAATGCACGAAAGTAAGAAATGTTAGGCTTCCTCCCTTTCCATAATTCATAAGAGGTTTTCTTTAAGATTGGCCTAATCATTGCTCTATTCAAGATATAGCAAGCAGTGTTTATGGCTTCTGCCCAAAAATATTTTGGAAGACTATGTTCACTAAGCATTGTTCTTGCCATTTCTTGTAAAGTTCTATTTTTCCTCTCTACAACTCCATTTTGTTGTGGGGTTCTAGGAGCTGAAAAGTTATGAAAAATGCCATTGTTTGAACAAAATTCATCAAAAGATTGGTTTTCAAAGTCTCTCCCATGATCACTTCTAATGGAGGAAATGGGTAAGCCTTTTTCACTTTGTACTTTCTTACAAAAAGATATAAATACACTAAAAGTTTCATCCTTATGTGCAAGAAAATATGTCCATGTATACCTAGTGTAATCATCTACTATGACCAAAGTATACGCTTTACCACCAAGACTAATAGGTGTAATAGGACCAAACAAATCAAGATGTAATAACTCAAGAGATTTAGATGTTGAAACAACATTCTTTGATTTGAAAGAAACTTTGGTTTGTTTCCCAAGAGAACAAGGTTTACAAACATGATCTTTTTCAAAGTTAATTTTTGGCAAACCTTTAACAAGGTCATATCTTAAAAGTTTTGAAATCACATGCATACTAGCATGACCAAGTCTTCTATGCCACAACCAACTATCTTCTTCAAGAGATACAAGACATCTTTCATTTCCATTTTCAATAATATTCAAATCAAGCAAATATACATTTTCACTTCTAGGTGCAATGAATAATGTATGATCATTATGCAAACTTCTAATCTCACAATGTGTAGAATTAAAAATAACTTTGTAACCTTTATCACATAGTTGACTTACATTAAGAAGATTGAATTTCAAACCTTCAACTAATGCGACATCCTTTATGCTTGGATTTTTCCCAATAGTGTAACAGCCTGATCCTTCTCCAGTTAGTATTGTCCGCTTTGGCCCATGGGCCTCACGGATTTGTCCCTTGGGAGGTTTCATTCCCAAAAGCGCGCTGACCAGGTGAGGAAGGCTCCTACATATATGGCCCAAATCTTTTCTTCCCGTTTCCGATGTGGGACACGAAGTTTCCACCCCAGTGCGTAGCTGGTTGAACAAGCACGTCCCAACCCCATCTCTGGGTCATGACAAGCCCACCAACTTCCGCTTGGTGCGTCCTTGCACCACACACCATACTAGAGGGAGACCAGCTCTGATACCAAATTGTAACAGCCCGATCCTTCTCCAGTTAGTATATAGGACCCCAGTAGATAGAGTTAGAAATGATGAGCAGTTTAGGAGAGACAGGTAGTGCAAGAGAGGGTCTGGACACAGTGGGTCAGCGTAGGCCTTCTGAGAGCAAGAGACCTAGGGGGTCTCAGGGTTAGATTCAGAGTAGAGAACAGAGGCAGAGGTTCCGATTTGCCCCGAGGAGAGGAGGTCAAATGAGTGTATCAATTAACAATTCTGTGGGTCCTATAGCACGGAGATCAATCCCTATGCCAGTTTGTACACATTATAGGAAGAACCACAGAGGAAAGTGTAGATTACTAACGGGTGGATGTTTCAGATGTGGGTCCATAGAACATTTTTTTTGAGAGATTGCCCATGGAGGAGTGCTCCACAGCTCCACCACAGACTCAGAAGTCTGCCCCGACAGTACAGAGGGGTAGAAGACCGATGAGACCAGAGGTAGCTGGTACATCACAAAGAGCTTCTAAGACTATAGAACACCACGAGGCTGAACCACTAACTTATAAACCCAGCATCTCTCCCGTGTTTTGCCGATGTGGGATTTGCCTAGGGTGTTACAATCCACCCCCCTTATGGGACTCAGCGTCCTCGCTGAGGTTTGCCCCACCATCGCTCAAGGTTGCACGCGGAGCGGCTCTGATACCACAAATGTAATGGCCCGGCCCACTAGTGATATTGTCCGCTCTGGGCCGAAACCCTCACGGTTTTAAAACGCGTCACTAGGAGTTACGAACCGCCAACTTATAAACCCAGCATCTCTCCCGTGTTTTGCCGATGTGGGATTTGCCTAGGGTGTTACAATCCACCCCCCTTATGGGACTCAGCGTCCTCGCTGAGGTTTGCCCCACCATCGTTCAAGGTTGCACGCGGAGCCGCTCTGATACCACTAAATGTGACGCCCCTTACCCGTCTACAGTATAGCCGAGTAAGAAGTGCCACATTCGGTGCCGGAGCACCCTATCTTGTTTTATCATATCTATTGTAAATTTTAATGTCCTTTAAATCAGGTAATTTACGTGTAGAAATTTTTTTTTTTTTTATATCTTATTTCTGTGGAGACCCGGACAGAGCCTCCCTTATTTTATTAGCATCTGATGGGTTCCACTAATCACCTGTTAACATGTCCATATTCATTTCACAAATGTCCTATTAATATGAAATTAATGGTACTAATGAACAGTACTAAAAAATAGTAACAGTGAATAGTGCTAAATTAATTAAAAATGTTTAATTGCCCATAGTATACCTAGACTTATTTATTTAGTTTGGATAAATTGGTATACCAATTAGGAACTATAGATAGCAGTTCTTCTTTCATCTCATATACAGCCTCCTTCTCATTTCCATCTATTATCTTTAACACGATCCTTTTCGGTTGATAATCTACAATCACCTGGTGATCTAAAGGGTTGGTGACAAGTATGTCATCTTCTGACCCATCTATCGGTATCCTCTTTCAACAGGAGGTACAATGCATATATAGGGGTGAACATAGTTAGGGTCTATCAATACATACTTAAAGGTATTATAATTAGGAAATGTACCTCTGATAACATCTACCGGATTTGGCTCCTCTCGAGCCATAGCATACACGCGGGATGCTACTTCAGCCTCGTGGTGTTCTATAGTCTTAGAAGCTCTTTGTGATGTACCAGCTACCTCTGGTCTCATCGGTCTTCTACCCCTCTGTACTGTCGGGGCAGACTTCTGAGTCTGTGGTGGAGCTGTGGGAGCACTCCTCCATGGGCAATCTCTCAAAAAAAAATGTTCTATGGACACACATCTGAAACATCCACCCGTTAGTAATCTACACTTTCCTCTGTGGTTCTTCCTATAATGTGTACAAACTGGCATAGGGATTGATCTCCGTGCTATAGGACCCACAGAATTGTCAATTGATACACTCATTTGACCTCCTCTCCTCGGGGCAAATCGGAACCTCTGCCTCTGTTCTCTACTCTGAATCTAACCCTGAGACCCCCTGGGTCTCTTGCTCTCTATGCGACTCTGATTTGGGTGACTAGGTCCAGACCCTCTCTTGCACTACCTGTCTCTCTTAAACTGCTCATCATTTCTAACTCTATCTACTGGGGTCCTATATACTAGCTGGGGAGGTGGTGGCATAGCTCCAGTGACCTGACGGAGCAATTGAGTCATTTGCTCTAGGAAGGCCTGTTGTGTCCTTACTAAAGTACCCAACGATAGTTCTGCTCTACTGCTACTACGCCCCTGATTAAACGCAGGTGCAGGTACATGACTCTCTACTTCCTCCTCTATCGGTCTTGGAGGTCCGTGCTCTGAAGGATCAGATGTCATCGATCCTATAGAACAGACAAAGAACAGATCTGCATTAGTGTCACCTCGACTCTATCTAAAGGCCCATGCATGTGATGCAACTATTTCTTTCTATCTATCTAGGTCTAGGACCGCTTAAACCTCTGCTCTGATACTACTAAATGTGACGCCCCTCACCCGTCTACAGTGTAGCCGAGCGATGAGTGCCACATTCGGTGCCGGAGCACCCTATCTTGTCTTGTCATGTCTAATGTAAATTTTAATGTCCTTTAAATCAGGTAATTTACGTGTAGAATTTTTTTTTTTTTTTAACCAGTTCTGTACTCATCTTCTTTCATCTCATATACAGCCTCCTTCTCATTTCCATCTACTATATTTAACACGATCCTTTTCGGTTGATAATCTACAATCACCTGGTGACCTAAAGGGTTGGTGACAAGTATGTCATCTTCTGACCCATCTATCGGTATCATCTTTCAACAGGAGGTACAATGCATATATAGGGGTGAACATAGTTAGGGTCTATCAATACATACTTAAAGGTATTATAATTAGGAAATGTACCTCTGATAACATCTACCGGATTTAGCTCCTCTCGAGCCATAGCATACACGCGGGATGCTACTTCAGCCTCGTGGTGTTCTATAGTCTTAGAAGCTCTTTGTGATGTACCAGCTACCTCTGGTCTCATCAGTCTTCTACCCCTCTGTACTGTCGGGGCAGACTTCTGAGTCTGTGGTGGAGCTGTGGGAGCACTCCTCCATGGGCAATCTCTCAAAAAAAAAAATGTTCTATGGACCCACATCTGAAACATCCACCCATTAGTAATCTACACTTTCCTCTGTGGTTCTTCCTATAATGTGTACAAACTAGCATAGGGATTGATCTCCGTGCTATAGGACCCACAGAATTGTCAATTGATACACTCATTTGACCTCCTCTCCTAGGGGCAAATCGGAACCTCTGCCTCTGTTCTCTACTCTGAATCTAACCCTGAGACCCCCTAGGTCTCTTGCTCTCTGTAGCAGCTACGCTGGACTGACCAGGTCCAGACCCTCTCTTGCACTACCTGTCTCTCCTAAACTGCTCATCATTTCTAACTCTATCTACTGGGGTCCTATATACTAACTGGAGAAGGATCGGGTTGTTACAATTTGGTATCAGAGCCTGGTTTCCCTCTAGTATGGTGTGTGGTGCGAGGACGCACCAAGCGGAAGTTGGTGGGCTTGTCACGACCCAGGGATGGGGTTGGGACGTGCTTATTCAACCAGCTACGCACTGGGGTGGAAACTTCGTGTCCCACATCGGAAATGGGAAGAAAAGATTTGGGCCATATATGTGGGAGCCTTCCTCACCTGGTCAACGCGCTTTTGGGAATGAAACCTCCCAAGGGACAAATCCGTGAGGCCCATGGGCCAAAGCGGACAATACTAACTGGAGAAGGATCGGGCTGTTATAAGCACGATCCTTCTCCAGTTAGTATTGTCCGCTTTGGCCCATGGGCCTCATGGATTTGTCCCTTGGGAGGTTTCATTCCCAAAAGCGCGCTGACCAGGTGAGGAAGGCTCCCACATATATGGCCCAAATCTTTCTTCCCATTTCCGATGTGGGACACGGTTTCCACCCGATGCGTGGCTGAACAAGCACGTCCCAACCCCATCCCCGGTTGTGACAAGCCCACCAACTGGTGCGTCTGCACACCACACTAGAGGGAGACCGACCTGATACCAAATTGTAACAGCCCGATCCTTCTCCAGTTAGTATTGTCCGCTTTGGCCCATGGGCCTCACGGATTTGTCCCTTGGGAGGTTTCATTCCCAAAAGCGCGCTGACCAGGTGAGGAAGGCTCCCACATATATGGCCAAATCTTTTCTTCCCATTTCCGATGTGGGACACGAAGTTTCCACCCCAGTGCGTAGCTGGTTGAACAAGCACGTCCCAACCCCATCCCTGGGTCGTGACAAATAGAGCCACTTCCAATGATGTAAGCTTTGCCTTTGTCACCAAATCTCACATGTCCACCACTTTTCAAGGTAAGGTTTGACAATTTTTCTTTGTCTCCAGTCATGTGTCTTGAACAAGCGCTATCAACATACCATTGTTCACACTCTTGCTTGCTTCTAAGACATACCTGAAATTTATTGACTATTTCTTAGGCACCCAAGCAAGTTTGGGTCCTTGAGGGTTAGAGACATTAGGAATTGTTCCTTTAGGCACCCATATTGTCACACCTTACCCCTCTGTAAGGCATAACATGATCCCGTAGAATACCTAATGAACTACCGAACTTCATCTACCGATAACTCATTAAGTACCCTACAAAGGATTTTAAAACAATTTTCTTATTTTTGACAAGTGGTGAGCATTGTCTAATAAGTACTTAAAACATTTAGTTAAATTAAAACTAGTTAATATTTTTGGCCCATTTTATTTTTACGCAAATTTTATAAAAATTTTGACAGAGTTTCCTCTGTATTTTGAGAAACCAGTTCTTCAAATACCTGAAATAAAAGCACTTCCAATAATTTTCTAACCACTGCTTCAAATTCATACTCAATCTCAACCAATTTTTCAAAATTCACAAGTTCAATAATTCTCAAAATACTGTCAATCAATATCATTCATATTTCATTAAAAACAAAACAATTTATACACATCCTTACAAATTTATATCAAAAGAAACACAAACTAAACTTTATTACAAACTTCATACAAATTTGTGTACAAGCTGCTCAAGACCCATTTTTACTTGTCCATACATTTATGTGCAATATATACATCAAAAGAAGTATTTACAGTTAGGGTATAAATTATACCCGAAGACTTCAAGCTGATGACTTCACACACCTCAGAAGCTCAGTCTACTGCTCCTCTAGTCTCTGTATCTGCGACAGCAATAAAAGCTATCGCTGAGTACTAGGACTCAGTGGTGCACAATATACTAAAATAATCTTTATGCAAAACTTAAAGCACATTCATTCAAAAATTTGGCTAAACATGAAAATTAAATACAATCATGCATTGTGAGATTTTACATGTAAACCCAGTTCATTTCAAAGTATCAAACACATTTCATAAAACCCACAGTTAGATCATGCCATTCGAAACAAATAGAATCTCAATAGCCAGAGGCTAAGAGAAATCACATGAATCTCAATAGCCAGAGGCTAAAGAGAAATCATATCACAAGGCTAGCTAGCTCAAATATATGGATATCCATTCACATCCTCTTCTACTGGCACACCTCAACACTTCTCCAGAGAAGGAATCAAAATTCGAAACTAATTACCCCCACTAGTCGTGCTAGAGGGGTGTTCAAATATATGGTCATGACACTGTAGTTTCAAAACTTATCTTAACAATTTGCTAAACATTGTCTTTTCAAATATACATAATAACTTTCAACAATTTAGATCAAACATCATAAGAATGCCATAATCCCATATTTCAAATTATTCAAAACGATATGCAAAAGATGATTATAAAAGTATATGTTGTGCACAAACCTCAAACGAGTCGCCTGTTGGCCTTGACTCGACTCCTCGGGTTCTGTCCCGATATTCTTTTCCACTGAAACACGAAATTTTCCAATGTTTCAGTACTAAAACTTAAAATAAATCCAAAATAAACTTAACTTCACATTTACCTAGCTCTAACGTGTTAAATTCGACGTTCTCGAAATTTTGTGTTTCGGGTTACTATTCACTGCACTATTCAAGTCAAATTATTGACTTTCTAAGGCTTAATAGGTATGGGAACTCCAACTTCACCCACATACCACATTTTGGTCACCAAACTTGTTGGTTTTGGTCATTTGTTTAAAGCTTAGGTCATTTTGGCAAAATTGCCAATTTTCGGTTTTGGTTCTCCGAAGTTGCACTATTCCATTGGTCGATCTACTGTTGGAATTTAACAAAACTTCCTTCATAGAAAATGTTCCTTATTGTCTTAAGTGTATTCTCATTTTTGGATCACCTCAATCGGAGTTTTGTAGCTCAAGTTATGGCCAAAATAAGTTTACTGTTCACGTGCACTGTTCATGCTGCACTTTTGGGTTCTGGCAGATTTTGATCCAACTTTGGTCAGTAATTTGATTAAGTTAAGTTCATAATTTGGTCTCACTTTCTTCATATGAAATGTTCTACTATGTCTTAGGTTTCCATCGGTTCAAGAATCGCCTAAATCTGAGTTTTCTAGAGAGAGTTATAACCATTCAAACATTACTGCTCAAATGCAAATTCTGGAAATCTCAGTACAGTAAATTTCACTTTGCTCAATGATTTGATTAGGTTAATGGCATAATTTGGATTGGTGTCCTTCATGAAAGTTTTAGATCTATATCTCCTCTAACCCCTGGCCAAATTTCAGGTCAATTTGACCAGTCTAACTCGAGTTATGACCAAATGAACAGTTACTGTTCATTTGGTCAGTTTGGTGCAGTGGCAGCCTGCTATCATTTCACTTTGGTCAATTGTTTCACCAAGTTTTGGTCAGTTTTTGGCTATAGTTCCTTAATGAAAATTGTGCTCTTTTATGTCTATTTTCATCTCCAATTGGTGGCATATCAATTGGGCTTGTAAAATTTGAGTTTTGGTCCTTCAAAGTGGGTTTGGTCATGCTGCCAGCAGCATGACCATTTGACCTACGAATTTAGTTTAGTTTCCTATCATTCCCACACAAGTTATTTGGTCATAATTGACCATTATTTCACTTCACAATAGGTCCAACATGCCATTTATGCATTTCTCCAAAAATTTGCCTCAAAACCCTAACATTCAAACCCTAGCTCTTCCATCTCATGC
Organism: Hevea brasiliensis; assembly: GCF_030052815.1. NCBI lineage: Eukaryota > Viridiplantae > Streptophyta > Magnoliopsida > Malpighiales > Euphorbiaceae > Hevea > Hevea brasiliensis. The sequence goes on from NC_079500.1 coordinate 100,288,028, forward strand.
ATTTAATCACAACTAGTGCACTTAACCTTAACCATTCAACTAATCAAAGCTTTTAAACTCATTCTAATGCATCAAATTCATGTAAATCATACTCCTCTCAAGCTGCCCGAATTTCAGTTTGGTCCTTCTCCCTTGTTTGTTTCATTTAATCAAGTTCTAAGCTCACTTTCAACCACTAATTATGCATTTAAAATGGAAAGTAAGGAGTTTAATATACTAACCTTGCTTGGAGGATTTTTAGGCTCCCCTTTCTTCAAGTCTTTCTTCTTTTTTTTACTCTCTAATGCTCTCTCAACATGTAAGGAGAAATTTTTGTGTGGGGACTTTGTGAATTTATAGATTAAGGTAGGGAAATTCAAGCTTTTATTCCCTTAACAATGGTGAAATATGGTGAAGGAGTGGGAAGAGAGGAATGGGACGGCAAAAGGGAAGAAAGAAGACCAAAATTGATTTTTTTTTTCATTTCTTTTCTTTATTTATTTTAGTGTATGGGAGACCACAAAAAGTCCAATTAAATAATTCACTTAATTAATTTGTTTATGACATCATTCATGATGTCATCAACTTTGACTTTTCCATCTTCTTTCTCTTTTTTTTTTTCTATTTATTTTTTTTTTCTATTAGTTCTTTAATTTAATTCTCGATTCCGAAATTTTCTTTTCTCCGATTTTATTTGACAGTTAGGTCAGGAGTCAGCTCTCGGGGTCAATTGACCAAATTGCCCCTCGCCGGTTCATCCCGGTTTGCAAATAATCCAATATTTCTTAGGCTCACGACCTAATTATTTGACTGGCTTAACAGTTCTTTTTCGTGATTTTCTCTTTTCCACTGTGTTCATAAAGGTCCTAAGGACCGCAGCGTCACTTTTTACGGTTCGAAATTTGAGTTTAAAACGACTTCGAGGAGGTCACTTATCGCTGTGACTCTCGGCTCGTTTAACCTCTTATGTTCTGTTTTTCTTGTTTATACTTAACTAATTAAACATTACTAATTATTTATGTTTTTGGCTTCTCAAGTTGTCTTAAGTATGGTTCTAATCCCCTTAATTGTCCGGACCGACACCGGTCACCGGAACAGTGAAATATACTATGCTATGCAAACGGGGTGTTACACATATCCTTTTTACTTTTGAGGAACCTTTCCTTATGGGACAATGACTAACCATATGACCATTTTGGTTACAATAAAAACAAATGACATTTGATAATGAATGAGATGAAGCTTTTACAAAGAAATTTTTGTATTTTCCATAGTGCATGAATCCATCATAACCAAGACCAGATTTTTGATTTGATAATCTTTGAGAACCAAGTAATGTATCAAGAATTTGTGTGCCATTTGTGAATTTAGCTAAATCATTTGTCAAAGATTCCACCTTAGTTTCTAAAATCTTGTTTTTCTCAATGAGTTTTTTACAAGCAATTTTTGAATCTTCTAATTCCTTATTCAGCTCATCAAACAAGAGCATTTGATTTTTATAAAACTTATTTTCTTGTACAATAATGCTCATAGAATCATTTTCAGCTCTTAAGGAAGCAATTTCTTTGTTTAAAGCAGAACATTTTTTCTTATAAACTTTGTATTCTTCATATAATTTGGCAAATGCATCTTCATAATCCTCAATACTAAGAGAGTCAGAATTATTTACCTCAGTGTTGATTTCTCTTTGTTGGGAACTTTCTGGTTTATCCTCTTCTAGAGCCATGAGGCAAATGTGTGCAACCTCCTTGTCACTAGAGTTATCACTTGAGGAATCATCACTATCCATCCAGCCAGCAACTAAGGCTTTCTTGCTCTTGTCCTTTGAATTCTTCCTTTTCAGTTTAGGACAATTTGGCTTGATGTGACCAGGTTTGTTGCATTCAAAGCATTTAATCTCACTTTGATCCTTACTTGTTTCACCTTTGGGAGAATACTTCTTTAGGAATTTCTTATATTTCGAACCTCCCTTTTTGAATGCTTTCTTGAATCTTCTTGTAATCATGGCAAGATCATCTTTATCACTTGAGCTATTGGAGCTGTCACTTGAGGCAGCCTTAAAAGCTATAGTTTTCCTTAATTCATCCTCTTGGCTTGACTTTAAGGCAATTCCTCTCTTTTTTTTTTCATCATCTACATTGCTCTTGCTCTTGTCATAAAGCATTTCATGAGCAATAAGAGAACCAATAAGCTCATCATAAGTGAATTTGGAGAAATCTTTGGTGTCAAAGATCACTGTAACTTTTGTTTCCCATGATTTAGGTAGTGACCTCAAGACTTTCTTGACTAACTCTTCTTTAGTGAATTCTTTTTCAAGAGCTTTGAGAACATTCACCAAATCAATAAATCTTGTGCTCATTTCTGAAATGGTTTCTCCAGGTTTCATCTCAAATAGTTCATATTCCCGAACAAGCCTATTTGCTTTTGATTCCTTCACTTGATTAGTCCCTTCATATGTGACTTCAAGTTTATCCCACACTTCTTTTGTAGATGTACAACCTGAAATACGATTATACTCAGTTGCATCAAGTGCACAATGAAGAATGTTTAAAGCTTTAGCATTTAAAGAAACTTTCTTCCAATCAAGTTCATTATATTCATCTTCTACTTTTTCTCTATAACCATCAGCATGCAATTTTAATAGAATTTCAGGACCTTTAACAATTCTTTGCCATGCTTCAATATCAACAGATTGAATAAAGTTTCTCATCCTCACTTTCCAAAAAGAATAATTAGAACCATTAAACAAAGGTAGTCTAGTGATAGAGTGTCCTTCAGCTAAAGGTGCAGGGATACCAGCTATGTTAGATGTGCCAGCCATTATAGGATCTCTCTAAGGTGTTTAAACCTCAAGCAAGAGAGACAAGCTCTGATACCAATTTGTTGTCCCAAAGAAAGTGACCAAAAGGGGGTGAATTGGACACTTTAGACAATTTTTCAGCCCTTGCTCTAGACTTAATGAAAAATTGAGGCTTTGCACTTCTATGTATGTGTATAAGTCTGTTCCTAGGATGTAATTTAAGTAATCAATCAAGTTATGCACAAATACTAATTCATACACAAAATAATTATTTGATATCAAGTGTATTTTCTCACATAAAATTCAGAGTTTGCAATATTATCTCAATAAACAAATTCTCAACACATTCAATATATAATCAGAAAATCAAAGTGCTGAAAATTAAAGAGTTAAGGGAAAAAGAGAATCAAACACAATGTTTATAGTGGTTCGGCTCTCTTAGCCTACATCCACTCTTCCCAAAGTCCCACTTTGAGAGTCACTCCACTATTTGATCTTTTCAACTGGCAAGATTCAAAGCCTTTACAATATCAGCAAGCTTCCCAGGTGCTTGAGGACCTTTACAACGTCTTTGCTTCCCACAAAAGACCACAAGCGTCACAAGGTGCTTGAAAACCTCCCACAAGCTTCACAAGGTGCTTGAAAACCTTACACAAGTGTGTCTTCACACTTACACAACCTTAAATAGGTTTTGGTGTAGAAGAAATCACTCTCAATAACTCTCAGATACATAATTTAATGCTAAAAGATTGAGAGAAAAGATTTGCCACTCAAGCTCAAGAGTAATTGAATGAAAGCTTTAAAAACCACAATAAATTTACTATGAATAAGAGCACTTTCATTAGTTAGAACTGTAGTAAATGATGCCTTTTATAGGTGTTTTTCATTGCCAAAAACGTCTACTGGAGAGTGTGTCTAACGGCTCTTTAATTTTCAAAAAACTAGCCGTTATTACTTAGAAAGTCGTGCAGCAGAGTTGAGTCAGGTCAGATCATAAAAATAGTGAACTAAAATTTTCACTAGTTAACTAGTTTTGTAAGACAGAATTTTAGACATCAAAACTAGTTAACTAATTTTCGCAACGGGTTAACTAATTTTGCTACTGCCTGACTTAAAAATTGAAATTTTGAGTTTTTGAAAAAAGGTTGTAAAAATTATTTTGACCATTCAAAAACCTTAGAAATGATATAAAAACACTTTCTAAACTCTTAAATCTAAAAACAAAATTGATTTTAGGTCTCAAATGACATAAATTCTCCAATCTTGTACAATGGACCTAAGAACTTAATTTCTATCCTATTTCTTCATGGACTTTGATTCGTCTTGTATTATACAAGATGATAAACTCCTTTTATATCAGCCATGTCAATAGAACAGTCCTTCCATAAGTGTCTTTGCATATCATGACCTATAGAATTACTTCAAATACTTATGCACAAAGGGTTAATGTATATTTCATTAAGTTTTGTTATCATCAAAATCAAGCTCATTATAGCTTACATGGCCTACATAAATTTATATTAAAATTTAATTTAATTTGAATTAATTCTTTAGTTTAATTTTATTTTGGATTATTTGCGTTGAGTGAACTTTCTCTTGAGATATTTTGTGAGTTATAATTTTGTCGTATTGGAAGGTCTTCCATCCAGATTGATGGGTGATGGCTGCAATGCTCAGCTGACTGGCAATTTAAAATAGCATATTTCATTTAAAAATAAATATAATAAAAATAATTCATTACAACCATTAAATTTTAGTTTTAAATTAATTAAATCGATTAAATAAATTTTTTTATTATTCAGTTTTATTTGAAATTAAATCATATCAAATCCAAAATAATTCATTAACAAAATCAAAATATAGAAGTTAATTCTCGAGTTTTAAAATATATAAATACTTTGATTTGGTTTTTATACGTTTTTTTGAGTTAATTTTTATCTAAGTATATTGAAATTAATTTTTTTTATTTCAAATAAATTAAAGAGTTAATAAATGCAGGGCCAAACACAAACATTACACACACACATTGTGATTAGGCAGCAGGCAACAGGCGATGAGGCCATAGCCACGTGCATTAAGAAATATATTTTTATTTTTATTGGGCTCAAGAAATTTTTATTTTTTTACGTTGAATAAATTTATATTTTTATTTTTATTTTACTTAAAATTGACATAGATTTTGTGTAGTATACATCTTATAGTTATTATCATGAGTACATATTAAGCTGATTAGATAAAAAAAAAATTCTAATTTTTTTAAAGTATTTATAATTAATGTTAAAATTTTAAATTGTGTGTAATATAACTAAATATTGGTTAGCTATCATAATTATAGTTAAAGAATTAAATTAAATTTGAGGAAATTAATGATAAATTATGATATAGTTTTTGAAATTTTATTTGGTTAACAAAATAATTCATTGATTTAAATATTATATTTAAATATTTTTTATTTATTATATAAAATATATTTTATTTATTATATAAAATATATTTTATATTTATTTTTAATTTAATTTTTTATTAAATTTATTTTTATTGATTAAAATATATTTTAATATAATAACAATATGAAAATTACATAATAATAAAGTAATCACAAAATAATAACATTATAAAATGTTTTTTCAATTATTAACTATGCAAATAATCACATTATAATAAAACAACCATTAAAATTATAAATTAAACATATGCCATACAATCAATTATCAAGACCATCCACAATTCTTTTAAATAAAAATAACAATTAATCTTTCTAAAATTATAATAATTATACAATAAAAATGTGTTGTCAAGTAGATCAACATTATTTTAATTATGTATCCATTTTAATTAAATTTTTATAAATTTAATAATTAAAATTAAAATTTTAAATTAAGTTTTATTATTAAAAAATATTTAAATATAAAGTTTAAATCAATGGACTACTTTATTAATTAAATAAAATTTTAAAGACTATATTATAATTTATCATCAATTTCTCAGATTTAATTTATTCTCTTTGATTATAATTATGATAACTAATTAAGATTCTGTTATAATATGTACAATTTAAAATTTTAATTACAATCACGAATACCCTAAGTTTTTTTTTTCTAAGAAACCACATATTAATGGATTTGGTAATTAAAACTACTAGCTCTCTAAATGCCCAAAAACAAAAACTACTAGCTATATTTCAAATTTCCTTAAAATTCATATTATTGTATAGCACCTCATTTTACAAAAATAGAAAAAAAAATATTTAGTTCTAACTATAAATAATAATAATAATATCCTTATGAATTATACATATAACTTTTGATTTTACATCATATTATGCAAATTGAGATTAATTATAAAATAATTAAAAATTACTTTCTTTTTATAAAAGCAATGGTAATTTTTATAAAATATTCGGCTACAAAAGTTACGCCTCTTCAAATATGGAATGAGAAAATTCTAACCACAAATAATAATTGAACATTGCGAGTACTGATTCATGCTTAGATCTTGTTCACCTAAACTACGCCACGTGAATGCAGAGCACATCAATTATGCTCATTCGGTAATCATAATGTCTGATTGAAAACATGGAATTTTATGATGGGAATGGCTCAGCTCAATGGGAAATAGATAGGCCGAGATCAATTTACAAGGAGCGTGTGGGTTCAGGAATTTAATTCTATGCAAATCGGATAAGTGGATCCCAAATTCTTTTTCAACAGGTCCAGTTATTAAGCAGGGTCATGACTGCAATATTCAAAGGATGTCGCAGTTAATCAATCCGGCAACTCATTCCTGGAAATTTCAAACTCTGAAAGAGAAATTTTCTGAGGAAGACGTTCCAAATATCATGGCTGTTAAAATAATTACAGCAATTAGCATGATTATAGGAGATTTGTGTAGCATAATTATAGCAATTAGCATGATTATAGGAGATTGTGTTAGTATAATTACAGCAATTATTATTCTCGTCTAAATTAGCTCATATTCTCATGTATAAATAGATGTAATATCTCTGTAAATAAGACACAGACAAATACATAATCATTTCCTTCATTACTTGTATTCTTTCTTCTAACATGGTATCAGAGCTGTAAAGCTTTTATTTCTAGTTTCTGGGGTCTCTCTTCTCTCTCTACAACCTGTTCTGGTTCATTCTTTCATTCCTATTATTATACCATTTTTTTTTCCTCCTCATCTTGTTATCAATGGAGAAATCTGATATTTCAAAACCTATTGCAATAGTTCTGACTGGTTCTAACTATAATTTTTGGGTTCAAGGAATAAAAAATTTTTTGATAGGTCGCAAACTTTGGCGTATTGTTACCGGAGATATCACTACGCCGACAAGAGAGAATGATGAAACTGATGCAAAATTTACTGACCATCTTGAGGATTGGGATAGTAAAAATCATCAGATCATCACCTGGTTTCGCAATACTTCTGTCTCATCCATCCACATCCAATTTGCTAATTATGACTCTGTAAAAGAAATCTGGGATTTTTTGGCTAATCGATATCAGACCAATGGAGTTGCCCACTATTATCAGTTGTGGACTACTCTTCATAATCTGAAACAAGAAGCAGGTCAATCTGTGAATGATTTTCTTGCCAAGGTCCAACCCATTTGGAATCAAATATCTCAGGCCAAAATCAGTGAAGATCATCTTCATCTCATTCAAGTTCTAATGGCTCTTCGATCAGAATATGAGGCCGTTCGAGCGTCCCTGCTACATCAAAATCCACTCCCATCATTAGATACTGCTATCCAAGAAATTATTTTTGAAGAGACTCGTCTCAGTTTGGATAAAACTCCTCAATTTGAAACTGCTCTTGCAACTACTCGATCTTCACATCAGAAATTTAGCAATCAACTCTGTAAGAATTGTAATCAAATTGGTCATGCTTTTGCATATTGTCCTACTATAGAATGCAAATATTGTCATGGTTACGGTCATATTCTTGAACATTGTCCCACACGTCCTCCAAGACCAAAAGGAGGGCATTCTAAATTCAAGAATGTCTCAAAGCCTGGATCTTCCTCTGTCACTACTGTTGCTGCTACTGAGGGTTCTACTGCCATCACCATGAGTGATCTTAAGGCACTATTCAAACAGGTTATCTCTTCTAATTCTCTTGCTGCCATGTCTGCCACTCTGGGTAATTCTTATTGGCTTTTTGACTCTGCATGTTGTAATCATATGACCACCAATCTTAAATTCTTGTCTTTCTGCAAAACTTGTATTTTCCTTACCACCAATCCATACTACAAATGGTACTAAAATGAACATCAAACATACTGGTCATGTGTCTACCTCAAATCTTCATCTCCCTAACACCTATTATATCCCTAATTTGGCACTCAATCTTATTTCTGTTGGTCAGTTGTGTGAAAAAGGATTAAATGTTATTTTTTTCCCATGGTGTCCAGGTACAGGATCCACAAACGGGACAGATTCTTGGGGAGGGTCGCAGAGTGGGTCGATTATTTAAGCTTGCATCTTTACATCTTCCTCAGAGATTTGTGTCTGCAGCTACAATCCCTAATTCCTCTATTCACCAATGGCATCTTCGTCTTGGTCATGCTTCTGCCAGTAAAATTCAACCTTTAATTTCTCGTGGATTATTAGGATTTACTAAGTTTGAGTCATTTAATTATTTAAATTGTCAGCTTGCAAAACAACCTGCATTATCTTTTTCTCATACTAATACTCCTTCAGACAATCCTTTTGGTTTAATTCATTCTGACATTTGGGGTCCTTCTCCTATTTCTTCAATAAATAATTTTCGTTATTTTGTGACATTTATTGATGATTATTCTCGGTTTACTTGGATATATTTTTTGAAACATCGATCTGAGTTATCACAAATTTACATCACATTTGCAAAAATGATTAAAACTCAGTTCTCTTGTGACATTAAAATTCTCCAAACAGATAATGCCATGGAATATCGAGATTCTTCTTTACTTCAATTTCTTAGTCAACAAGGCACCATTGTTTAACTTTCTTTTCCTCACACCTCTCAACAGAATGGGCGAGCCGAACGCAAGCATCGCCATATTCTTGATTTTGTACGTACTCTTTTTCTTTCTGCCTCATTTCCAGAAAAATTTTGGGGAGAAGCAGCTCTTCATGCTGTTTATATTATTAACCGTCTTCCTACCTTTGTTCTTCATAATTTATCTCCTTTTGAAAAGTTGTTTGGACAACCTCCTGACTATTCCATCCTTAAACCTTTTGGATGTGTTTCTTTTGTTCTTTTACAACCTCATGAACATACCAAATTAGAACCCCATGCTCGTTTATGTTGTTTTCTTGGTTATGGCATTGAACACAAAGGGTATCATTGTTGGGATCCTGTTTCTAATAAGTTACGCATCTCTCATCATGTTACCTTTTGGGACAATACTATGTTCTCTTCTCTTTCCAAATTTCATCACTCTATCAATACTGACTCTCTATTTTTCACTGACTCCTCCAAAGAGCTGTTTCCAAGTCCTAATCCAGGTGATTGTGATGTGCTCAATATTAGCCCAACTACACCTACCCCTGTTGAATCTGCACCAGTTGTTAATCCAGTACCTGTGCCTACATCTTCTCCTAGCACTACTCTTCGTCGTTCTACCCGGGTAAGAGAAACTCCTCATTATCTTTCTGATTTTCACTGTTACTCTACTATTGCAACCCTTCATGAGCCTCGTTCTTATCGTGAGGCAAGTACTGACCCTCTTTGGCAGCAAGCTATGACTGATGAACTTCAGGCTTTAGAGAAAACTCATACTTGGGATTTAGTTGATCTTCCACCAAACAAGACCCCTATTGGTTGCAAATGGATTTACAAAATCAAGACCCATTCTGATGGAACTATTGAATGCTACAAAGCTCGCTTAGTAGCCAAAGGGTACACTCAAGAGTATGGTATCGACTATGAAGAAACTTTTGCTCCAGTGGCCCGATTAACATCTATTCACAGTCTCTTAGCTATTGCTGCAGTTCGTAAATGGAAACTTTTTCAGATGGATGTCAAAAATGCTTTTCTTCATGGTGATTTAACAGAAGAGGTTTATATGCATCCTCCTCCTGGTTATCATTCTCCTCATAAGGTTTGCAAACTTCGGCGAGCCTTATATGGATTAAAACAAGCTCCCAGGGCCTGGTTTGCCAAATTTAGTTCCACTCTTGCTCAACTTGGTTTTCTCTCTAGTCCACATGATTCTGCATTATTCACTCGCCGAACTGACAGTGGTATTGTTCTTCTGTTGCTTTATGTTGATGATATGATAATAACAGGAGATGATTCATCTGGTATTTCAGAGTTACAACATTATCTCAATCAGTATTTTGAAATGAAAGACCTGGGTTCTCTCAGCTATTTTTTCGATTTTGAAGTTTCTCAAAATTCTGATGGCTATTATCTATCTCAAGCCAAGTATGCATCCGACTTACTTTCTCGAGCAGGCATCACTGATAGCAAAACAGTATCAACCCATTGGAGCTCAATTGCAAACTTACACCTATTGATGGCACTCCTCTTGATGATCCTACTTTATATCGACAGCTTATCGGGAGTCTTGTTTATCTCACAGTTACTCAACCTGATATTTCTTATGCTGTTCATCTGGTCAGCCAGTTTATGTCTGCTCCTCGCTCAACTCATTTCTCTGCAGTACTTCGAATCCTTCGTTATATCAAATGCACTCTTTTTCATGGTTTGCACTTTTTCGCTACCTCCTCCCTAGTATTATCCAGCTACTCTGATGTTGATTGGGCTGGTGATCTGACAAATAGTAGCTCTATAACTGTTTATTGTTTCTTCTTGGGTAATTCTTTTATCTCTTGGCGTAGCAAAAAGCAAACTGTTGTTGCACGTTCTAGCACAGAATCTAAATATCGTGCTCTTGCTGATGCTATATCTGAATTACTTTGGTTACAGTGGTTATTAACTGATTTGGGTGTCACTCATTCTTCTGCCACAATGCTTCATTGCGATAATAGAACTGCCATACAGATTTCTCATAATAATGTATTTCATGAGCGTACCAAACACATCAAAATTGATTGTCATTTTGTACATCATCATGTTGCTCATGGCACCATATGTTTGTTTCAAGTCTCCTCTGTCAGCCAAACCGCTGATATATTCACCAAAACGCATCCTTCTGCTCACTTTTAGGATCTCTTAAGCAAACTCAAGTTGGCACCTGTGCTACCACCTTGAGTTTGAGGGGGGTGTTAACATAATTATAGCAATTAGCATGATTATAGGAGATTTGTGTAGTATAATTACAGCAATCATTATTCTTGTCTAAATTAGCTCATATTCTCTTCTATAAATAGATGTAATATCTCTGTAAATAGGACACAGACAAATACACAATCCTTTCCTTTATTACTTGTATTCTTTCTTCTAACAATGGCCATTCCTATCTCTATTTTTCCTCGATGAGACAAGTTGGTCTGGCACTGTGACCGGCAGGGTATATATTCAGTAAAATCTGGCGATTGTCTAGCCCGGAAGCCCCAAGGCTGTTCAAAACCAGGTCCTAGTTCGAGAACTAATTTAGACAGCTTTTGGAAGAAAATATGGGAGACCCCTTTGCCAAGCAAGCTCTCAATTTTTCTGTTGTCTTTACTTAAGGGGCGGCTTCCCTGTAATGATTTAGTGCATCGGAGATTGGCTAATGTGGATCCTTTTTGTTACCATTGTGGTGAATTGGAAACTATTACTTATCTTTTCTTCTCTTGCCCTGTAACAGCTAGAGTTTGGTTAGTTCTCCATTGCGATTTAGATCAGGTTTGATGCAAAATCTCAACACTTTGGACTATTGGAATTATCTGGCCTCCCCCTTACAGAACCATCCTGAGGGTAAAGAACACATGCAACTTGCTGTTTTTATTTTGTGGCAAATATGGAAGGGGCGCAATAATCTTGTTAGCATAATTACATCAATTAGCATGATTATAGGAGATTTGTGTAGCATAATTACAGCAATTAGCATGATTATAGGAGATTTGTGTAGCATAATTACAGCAATTAGCATGATTATAGGAGATTTGTGTAGCATAATTATAGCAATTATTATTCTTGTCCAAATTAGTTCATATTCTCATGTATAAATAGATGTAATATCTCTGTAAATGAGACACAGACAAATATACAATCCTTTCCTTCATTACTTGTATTCTTTCTTCTAACATGGTATCAGAGCCATAAAGCTTTTATTTCTAGTTTTTGGGGTCTCTCTGCTCTCTCTACAACCTGTTCTGGTTCATTCTTTCATACCTATTATTATACCAATTTTTTTTTCTCCTAATCTTGTTATCAATGGAGAAATCTGATATTTCAAAACCTATTGCAACAGTTCTGACTGGTTCCAACTATAATCTTTGAGTTCAAGGAATGAAAAGTTTTTTGATAGGTCGCAAGCTTTGGAGTATTGTTACCGGAGATATCACTACGCTGACAAGAGAGAACGATGAAACTGATGCAACATTTGCTGACCGTCTTGAGGATTGGGATAGTAAAAATCATCAGATCATCACCTGGTTTCGCAATACCTCTGTCTCGTCCATCCACATCCAGTTTGCTAATTATGACTCTGCAAAAGAAATCTGGGATTTTTTGGCTAATCGATATCAGACCACTGGACTTGCCCACTATTATCAGTTGTGGACTACTCTTCATAATCTGAAACAAGAAGCAGGTCAATCATGAATGATTTTATTGCCTATGTCCAACCTATTTGGAATCAAATATCTCAGGCCAAAATCAGTGAAGATCATCTTCATCTCATTCAAGTTCTAATGGCTCTTCGATCAGAATGTGAGGCCGTTCGAGCGTCCTTGCTACATCGAAATCCACTCCCAACATTGGAAACTGCTATTCAAGAGATTATTTTTGAAGAGACTCGTCTCGGTTTGGATAAAACTCCTCAATTTGAAGCTGCTCTTGCAACTACTCGATCCTCACATCAGAAATCTGGCAATCAACTCTGTAAGAATTGTAATCAAATTGGTCATGCTTTTGCATATTGTCCTACTATAGAATGCAAATATTGTCATGGTTACGGTCATATTCTTGAACATTGTCCCACACGTCCTCCAAGACCAAAAGGATGGCATTCTAAATTCAAGAATGTCTCAAAGCCTGGATCTTCCTCTGCCACTGCTGTTGCTGCTACTGAGGGCTCTACTGCCATCACCATGAGTGATCTTGAGGCACTATTCAAACAGGTTATCTCTTCTAATTCTCCTGCTACTATGTCTGCCACTCCGGGTAATTCTTATTGGCTTTTTGACTCTGCATGTTGTAATCATATGACCACTAATCTTAAATTCTTGTCTTCTGCAAAACCTGTATCTTCCTTACCACCAATCCATACTGCAAATGGTACTAAAATGAACATCACACATACTGGTCATGTGTCTACCTCAAATCTTCATCTCACTGACACCTATTATATCCCTAATTTGGCACTCAATCTTATTTCTGTTGGTCAGTTGTGTGAAAAAGGACTAAATGTTATTTTTTCTCACCATGGTGTCCAGGTACAGGATCCACAAACGGGATAGATTCTTGGGGAGGGTCGCAGAGTGGGTCGATTATTTGAGCTTACATCTTTACATCTTCCTCAGAGATTTGTGTCTGCAGCTACAATCCCTAATTCCTCCATTCACCAATGGCATCTTCGTCTTGGTCATGCTTCTACCAGTAAAATTCAACCTTTAATTTCTCGTGGATTATTAGGATCTACTAAGTTTGAGTCATTTAATTGTTTAAATTGTCAGCTTGCAAAACAACCTGCATTATCTTTTTCTCATAATAATACTACTTCAGACACTCCTTTTGGTTTAATTCATTCTGACATTTGGGGTCCTTCTCCTATTTCTTCAATAAATGGTTTTCATTATTTTGTAATATTTATTGATGATTATTCTTGGTTTACTTGGATATATTTTTTGAAACATCGATATGAGTTATCACAAATTTACATCACATTTGCAAAAATGATTAAAACTCAGTTCTCTTGTGACATTAAAATTCTCCGAATAGACAATGCCATGGAATATCGAGATTCTTCTTTACTTCAGTTTCTTAGTCAACAAGGCACCGTTGTTCAACGTTCTTGTCCTCACACCTCTCAACAGAATGGGCGAGCCGAACGCAAGCATCGCCATATTCTTGATTCTGTACGTACTCTTCTTCTTTCTGCCTCATGTCCAGAAAAATTTTGGGGAGAAGCAGCTCTTCATGCTGTTTATATTATTAATCGTCTTCCTGCCTTGGTTCTTCATAATTTATCTCCTTTTGAAAAGTTGTTTGGACAACCTCCTGACTATTCCATCCTTAAACCTTTTGGATGTGTTTCTTTTGTTCTATTACAACCTCATGAACATACCAAATTAGAACCCCGTGCTCGTCTATGTTGTTTTCTTGGTTATGGCATTGAACACAAAGGGTATCGTTGTTGGGATTCTGGTTCTAATAAGTTACGCATCTCTCATCATGTTACCTTTTGGGAAAATACTATGTTCTCTTCTCTTTCCAAATTTCATCACTCTGTCAATACTGACTCTCTGTTTTTCACTGACTCCTCCAAAGAGCTGTTTCCAAGTCCTGATCCAGGTGATTGTGATGTGCTCAATATTAGCCCAACTACACCTGCCCCTGTTGAATCGGCACCAGTTGTTGATCCAGTACCTACACCTGCATCTCCTCTTAGCACTACTCTTCGTCGTTCTACCCGTGTAAGAGAAACTCCTCATTATCTTTCTGATTTTCACTGTTACTCTACTATTGCAACCCTTCATGAGCCTCGTTCTTATCGTGAGGCAAGTACTGACCCTCTTTGGCAGCAAGCTATGGTAGCGAACTTGGGCTTTAGAAAACTCATACTTGGGATTTAGTTGATCTTCCACCAAACAAGACCCCTATTGGTTGCAAATGGATTTACAAAATCAAGACCCGTTCTGATGGAACTATTGAACGCTGCAAAGCTCGCTTAGTAGCCAAAGGGTACACTCAAGAGTATGGTATCGACTATGAAGAAACTTTTGCTCCAGTGGCCCGATTAACATCTATTCGCAGTCTCTTAGCTATTGCTGCAGTTCGTAAATGGAAACTTTTCCAGATGGATGTCAAAAATGTTTTTCTTCATGGTGATTTAACAGAAGAGGTTTATATGCATCCTCCTCCTAGTTATCATTCTCCTCATAAGGTTTGCAAACTTCGGCGAGCCTTATATGGATTAAAACAAGCTCCCAGGGCCTGGTTTACCAAATTTAGTTCCACTCTTGCTCAACTTGGTTTTCTCTCTAGTCCACATGATTCTGCATTATTCACTCGCGAATCGAGCGGTGGTATTGTTCTTCTGTTGCTTTATATTGATGATATGATAATAACAGGAGATGATTCATCTGGTATTTTAGAGTTACAACATTATCTCAATCAACATTTTGAAATGAAAGACCTGGGTTCTCTCAGCTATTTTTTGGGTCTTGAAGTTTCTCAAAATTCTGATGGCTATTATCTATCTCAAGCCAAGTATGCATCCGACTTACTTTCTCGAGCAGGCATCACTGATAGCAAAATAGTATCAACCCCATTGGAGCTCAATTGCAAACTCACACCTCTTGATGGCACTCCTCTTGATGATCCTACTTTATATCGACAGCTTGTCGGGAGTCTTGTTTATCTCACAGTTACTCGACCTGATATTTCCTATGCTGTTCATCTGGTCAGCCAGTTTATGTCTGCTCCTCGCTCAACTCATTTCTCTGCAGTACTTCGAATCCTTCGTTATATCAAAGGCACTCTTTTTCATGGTTTGCACTTTTCTGCTACCTCCTCCCTAGTATTATCTGGCTACTCTGATGCTGATTGGGCTGGTGATCTAACAGATCGTCGCTCTACAACTGGTTATTGTTTCTTCTTGGGTAATTCTCTTATCTCTCGGCGTAGCAAAAAGTAAACTGTTGTTGCACATTCTAGCACAGAATCTGAATATCGTGCTCTTGCTGACGCTACATCTGAATTACTTTGGTTACGGTGGTTATTAACTGATTTGGGTGTCACTCATTCTTCTGCCACAATGCTTCATTGCGATAATAGAAGTGCCATACAGATTTCTCATAATGATGTATTTCATGAGCGTACCAAACACATCGAAATTGATTGTCATTTTGTACGTCATCATGTTACTCATGGCACCATATGTTTGATTCCTGTCTCCTCTGTCAGCCAAACCGCTGATATATTCACCTAAACGCATCCTCCCGCTCGCTTTCAGGATCTCTTAAGCAAACTCAAGTTGGCACCTGTGCTACCACCTTGAGTTTGAGGGGGGGTGTTAGCATAATTACAGCAATTAGCATGATTATAGGAGATTTGTGTAGCATAATTACAGCAATTAGCATGATTATAGGAGATTTGTGTAGCATAATTACAGCAATTATTATTCTTGTCCAAATTAGTTCATATTCTCATGTATAAATAGATGTAATATCTCTGTAAATGAGACACAGACAAATATACAATCATTTCCTTCATTACTTGTATTCTTTCTTCTAACAAATCTGATCTTCAAGAATGTCCCTCAAGACGTTCAACAGATAGGATTAGCAGCTCTTCTTCATTTTCACGAGTTTATCTCTGATCTAGAATCTACACCTTAGGATTTCAATGCTACCACGCCAACTTCTTTGTCATCTTCTGTTTGGAGCCCTCCTCCAGAACATTTCATCAAAGTCAATTTGGACGCCGCTACTGACAAGAGAGGACAGAAGGAGTTGTTGCCATGATTGCTCCAGGAAGGGACGGCTAATCTTTGATTTGGAACTGCAGAGCCTATAAATCAATAGTAGACCCGCTGGTTCTCGAACGTTTAGCTTGTAGAGATGCTATGATTATGGCAATTAATAGAGGTTTTAATTCTTGTATTTTTTAAGGAGACTCCTGGTAGTGATTGAAGCAATTCAAGGTCACATTATTCTCCTTGAAATTCAGGGGTTGATCAGGGATATTAAGGAACTAGCAAAGTCTTTTTCATCGGTCTCTTTTGTGCATGTTAGAAGAAGTGGGAACCAAGCAACTCACGCCTATGCTTCAAAGCAATTCGTGACGTTATGGGCTCAGTGCCCACCCGATTTTCCAATGAAATTCTCAATCTCTTTAAAAATAAATAAATAAATAAAAAAGAATGAAGAGTAGCTCTAAAAGCAAAAGCCCAGCAAGGGAACTCCCCCCTTCCGAAGTCCAAACCCGATAAAGCTTTGCAGTGCCTTTCATTTCCTACACTTGATGAAATGGTCCAATCCAACCCCACTAATGAATGGAGGCTTCATTTATCTTTTTTAACTTAATTAGTAGTAATCTTTTTTTTTTTTCATAAGTAATTATTTAATTTATTCTAAAATTATAGCTAAACTGAATTTTTTTTTCTCTTAGTTTAGAAATTTTTTAAAATGATAAAATTTTAAAATTAATATTTTAGTAGGGCTGATTATTTACTAAATTTGATTCAATTTCAAGTCAAGTAGTTTCAATCTATAGTAATGAGAGAGATGATATGAATTGGGCTCAGGATTTTGATTCTGAAAGTACTTTTAAAAAATAAATTCTAATTTTTTTGGTAGAAAAAAATTCTAATTAATTGATTATTTTATAAAAATTAAATGAAAAATATGAAATTAATTGTTAAAAGATATTTGACTCCGCTATTGAAATTAGATACAGTTAATAGATATCCAAATAATTGAATTAATTTGTTTGATAAAACTATCAACATGATAGATAGTTGACAGTAGATAGATTATTTATTAAATTTAAATTTATTTATTATAATTTTTTTATATCCTTAAATTATCTTTTTATATTAATAAATTATTTATAATTATAATAAATAATAAATAAACATTATTTTATCAACTATATCTAATAGCTATGCTAAGCAAGTCCTGTAATTACAGATTTTTCCAAGTTTAAGGATTGGTCCCTAATGCTTATATTTTTCTATCTCATTGCATTGATTCACTACGTCCTGCAACACTTAACCAACCTAATAAGTCAGTTTAAAATACGATATTATCTTCTGAGAATCGCAAAACTTTCTCATAAGCAAAGATTCAGTCAATTCTGCTACAATTTTTTACCTTATCACATTGAATTGAAATTTCAAGCCAACACAACTCGTCAGCAATATTAAATTTTCTTAATTATTTAATTTTAATTGTTAATTAAATTAATAATTTTCTGTTACATGCGTGGATCTTGTTGTACTAAGCTACACCCCAGGTGACAGCAGAGCACATTATTTGTCTATGCCGTAGGCTACTGAAAATTTGCAGCTAAAAGCTCACTTGAAAATCAATGCAATCTGATTGAAGTTATGAACTTTTTATGATGGGAATGGCTCAGCTCAATCAATGGAAAATAGACAGGCTGAGATCAATTATAGAGGGCATTACTAACACTATAAATTCCATGATTTGATTCATGGAATGGGATAGAACAGTAACAAAATGATATTAGCCAACACCAAAGGAACACTTTGCAATAATAATGCCCAGTTTATTGAACGTGACAAAGGACAAAGGACAACTCAATCTTTATTTTCAAACTCTACATTTTGTGAAATAGTCATTCAATAAGATCTAAATCTAAGTAAACAGCTAAAACAAAATCCATATTCAAAGCTTGCCACAACTCATGCATCCTAGAAGCCACAATCCCTTGTTTTCTAATTTATTGCCAGGAGTTGTGCCGTCAGTCATATGAGCTGGTCACAGAAAATTTCTACTTCTTTTGTAAGATGGGCATTGAGTAAGTTGTGGACATTAAGTAAGATCTGAATTTCTCAAATATAAGCCCACAAATTAATAATACTGCTGATACAAGAACCCAGATATTACCATCCTTCAAGTTGACGATAATAATCTGCAAGCTTGCCACAAAGCACACATCCAAGATGCTATGATCCATTGAATTATACAGGGATTGAAAGTATACCTGGAGTTCTACAGTCACTGTAATCAGCACATAACTAATGTAAATGTATTCAACCGACAGTCTGCAAATTAGAGCAGCACATGAGTTGATCAAAACCATTGCAGTTTTTCCAACTCTTCCCATCTCATGGTAATCAACAATCGGAACAATATATAGAATGTATTTTATAACTAACAGATGAAGAACAGCAATAACTAGAGAAATTGAAAAGAAGATAGGCACTAAAACCGGATTAGCGACGACACTATCTGAGGCATTCTTTGAAAGACCGATTAAGAAATTCCTAGCCCAAAAAGAAAAGAGAGCTATGAGAAGCCAGGGCTCTTGGTTTTTTCCCCCTGCCAAAAAAAAAAAAAAAAAGAAAAGAATTTATGGGGTTTAATTCCAAGAAATTAAAAGCATTATCAATGAAAAGTAATTAGGAGAAAACCCTTACAAGGTAATTTCCCTCTCCGACATTCCTCTAAAACTATATCACGCTCTTCCCACTCCTCTATCCATTTCTGCTTCATACAATTTAGAAAATCGCCATATTCTTCACCCGCTTCCATCAGCTCCTGCTTAGTTTCTTCCAACCTTTGCTTAAATTATTTTGAGTATTTCCATATTGTTGACATTTCAGTTTATAAGATCTATTGAGAAGCGCATACTTCCAATTATATATATATATATATAAATATATATGCACACTCTTGTACATCTCTCCCTAAACCCTAATTCAGAATCTTACACCTTATCCATTTATCTCTATTTTAAAAGTTTGATTATCTTATATAGAATTATATATTTTATTCGATTATCTTAATTATATTTTAATAAATAATTAATAATTAAATTTATTTGGAAAACTTTAATTTAATAATAATAATAATCATCATCATTTTTTATTTTAATTATATACACATGTTTTTTACTTGATTGGTTTAAATTTCTTTTTATTATTATTATTAATATTATTATTATTATCTAAATAATATTTAAAAAATAATATTTATATACTTTTAGAGTTGTTTATATATTAAATTTATATTTTTTTAGTTTATAAGTAATAAATAATTAAATTCACTTTACTCATAAATTCTGATATAATTTACAATTTATTTAATTTATTTTTAATAATTAAAAAGTTTAAAACAATATGCATATACATTATTTTTTATATTCCTTCATTCAGTTAATTTTAAATTAATGATATGGTGCTGTATAATTTGTCGTTTCTCAGGTTGTAAAAAACGAAGCATGGAAAGTAAAATAAGCTTCAGATCCTACTGTCCTTCCTAAAGGGAAATCCCAGTCTAAGTCCGTCACCGTCTCTCTTCTCCTCTCCTTGAATCAGGGGATTTTAGTACACCACACTCGTTCACTAAGCTAGCCCAGCATAGCTAAAACATTTTAGAAGGAACAAGCTCGATTACACCCGCGGCTTGCTGCGTGTTGGTATAATATTACTTAATAATCAATATATATATAATTCATCCAACAATAAATTTAATATCGATTAATTATAAAACTATGACATAATTAAATCCAAACGAATGAAATAATGAATTAAATTGGATCAGTTTCTATTGGGGTTATTATTATTTTTGTACTTACTTTTTTATTTTGGAATTATTTCTTCAATTAATAGAAGAAAATAAAATAGTAAAATAATAAAAAAAATAAGAATAGGCCCATCAAAAGAATATCATCTAATAATTATTTATGGTTATTTATGTCTCTAGCGTGAAATTAGAATAAAAAAAGAATAAAAATTTATTAAATGAGAGTGACTAATTTTGTTAATTTTAGGATCAATTTCATTTTAAAACTCACAATGATAACATTTAGTCAACTTTTAGTTCCATTTTAAGGGTCTCTTCTTTTATTTTATGTCATTAAATATAAAATTGATTAAAAATGATCAAATATAAATATAAATTCTTTTAGTGGTACAAATATAATTAGAATAAGTATATTTTACATTAAAAAAAATTATTAAACACTTATTTCATTAGAATTTATTGAATTTCAATAATTATTTTTAAAATTAAAATATTTTAGAAAACTTTTTTGTCAATTCAATTATGATTTATTTTTTATTATAGTTTTTATTTAATTAATCATATTTATTTTAACATCAATATATATTTTTGAGTAGCTGTGTTAACTCCAGGCAAATAGCAAGTAGTCGTGATTGTATTATTTATTTTAATTTCTATATAACTAAAATTTGGTGCCATTAATATGTAAAAAGTTATACCATCTCACCTTCACAGCTTCATACCAAAAAATATAGATTACTCAGTGTGTATATATATATATATATATATATATATATATAGTCTTTCACTAATCATGAGACGTCAATTTATATTTATATAAAAAAATAATAACGTAATATATTTTTTTTCTAAAAAGAAATAAAATTTTATTTAACGTGTAATTGTAGCATCAAGTTTTTTTATCTTATTTATTTATTTAAAATTAAGAATATGACATTTTTGGCGTCCATAGCCGTATATTTGATCACAAATTTAATTATTATCTTTCTTTATTTTTATTCATTTTTGCAATCATTGTAATATTTTTAAAGTTTCATCTTGTAATTTTTTTTTAAATTTATTTCATTTGCTAAAAGAATAGTTTCTTTTATTGGCTCAAAAATTATACTTAAGCCATCTCAACATAATAAGCATTTACCATATTGAGCAAAAAGAGACATTTTAAGACCCACAAAAACATTTTACTGTACCTGAAGCCTAAAATCATCAATTCAACGTCCCTATTCAGAATCCGCGCATTAAAAAGAGAGAGGGGTAAGATGCCCTCTTTTAGACATACATAATAATGTTTAGCAACTATTTCCGAGCTTATGGTTCAGTCATGGGCGACAGCGTTATTTGGGCAACAAGCAAAGGGTGGCAGTGTCAAATGGCATGTGTTTGAGCATCTCATTTTTTGTTATTGGTGTTTGTTCATTTGTTTGCAGTATGTCACTTTGCCAGAGATCCAACAGACAGGTAGGAGAAATTGAGCAATCCATCAATTTCTCCAATACAAACACCACGACTGGTTTCCAACGCCATAATTTTACCTTCTATGTATAGTTTTAGAATGACATGTATACTCTCACTTAAAGAAAAAAAAAACATATACTTTCATAACACACAGTGATACTGTTGTGTTGATCCGCAAGTGCACGGGTCACAATAGTATAGTTTTAAAAAATGATATCGATCCCACAGGGAATTGTGCTTAAATTGGAAATAAAAGTGTAAACTAATTAGAATGTAAAATGAAATTTGGAATTAAAATTGGTATTTGAGGAATTAAAGCTAAATTAAACAATTAACTAAAATTAATTAAACTAGATTACTAAAAATTAATTTGAAATTTCTATTTATGAAATTGAGAGGAATTAAATCTAAATTCAATAAAAATTAAAGTGATTCTAGAGATTGGATTTTCAATATTGTTTGCATGTGGTTTATCCCTAATTTAGCCAAACACAAGAGAATTGCAATTTTGAGGGAAATCAATTCTTAAATTTTTGAAACCTTTTTCAAGCATTTCAAAGTTGGTTTTCATTAAATCAAACCCTGTTTTCACGGTATTTCAAACCTAACAAAAACCCAATTAATGCTCTAATTGATTTTGGAAAGTCCCCTTAATTCTCTTAGCTTATCTCTAACACCAAGAAAACCAAGTTTATTACAAGATTATCTATCCCAAATATTCACTTTTCAGTCCATCTATTAAGGATTAAAGCTTAACTTAATGAGGGCCCATTCATCAAGCAAGGCAATAAGCACACAAGCAATAAATCAAAATGTAACAATCCTCATTTAAATGGCTAAATCAGTTCAAAACCACAATACAAAACAATATTTACAAACCCATCTCTAGAATCTCAAACAACTACTCACTAATCATAATTTCTAAACAAACCCAAATGTATAAATGAAGAAATAATGGAAATGTAAGCTAAGGAGTAGAAAAACCCAGAAGAATGCAGATGAAGCTGCTGCAGAAAAGTGCAGAACGAGCCTCCTGCTGCTGCTGCAGAAATGCTTCCCGTGCCCTCTCTTTCTCTTCTTCTTTTCTTGCCAAAAATGCCTCCCTTGCTCCTTATCGAAAGAAAATGATAAAGGAGGCTTTATATGGGTTAGGGGTCTGCCCTAGAATGGGTAAAAAGGGGGAAGGTTCTAGAGAAAGTGAGGTAAAAAGTCAGAGTAACGAGAATGCCACGTCAGCCATTTCCAGTAAAAACGACATAAGCTGAATCGATTGTGTCGCGGGTTGTGTAGCTCTCGGCCTGAATATCTGACGATCGACACAACCTGTGACATAAGCTAATTCGGTTGTGCTGCAGGTTGTGCAACAATCTGCCTGAATATCTGACGATTCGACACAACCTGCGACATAAGCTAATTCGGTTGTGCTGCAGGTTATGCAACAATCTGCCTAAATATCTGACGATTCGACACAACCTGCGACATAAGCTAAACCGGTTGTGCTGCAGGTTGTGTCGCTCTCGGCCATTTTTTACTCAACTTCAAAAATTTTTGCAATTCGACTATAATCTCCTCCAAATGGCTACTCTGATCAAAATACATCAAATTTCTCCAAATTTAACCTACAAAACAAAGAAATTCCAAAAATTAAACTAAGAAATGTGAAAATTGTAAAATTGACTAAATATATACTAATATCTATAATAATAGCTATGAACAAGGGTAAATTATATGCAAAAATTACACCTAAATGATGATCTAAAATGCATGCATCAAATTCCCCCATACTCAAACTCTTGCTTGTCCCCAAGCAAAATTTCATTAAAACTCATTTGGAAGGGAATAGAATCAGTCTTTGAAAACTCAAAATCCACCAACTTACCCCTAGCCACCAACATTCCAAGTTCCCACCAGCGAAGCACAAAGAATGAAGCAATCACTCTCAACAATTACAAAATAGCTAAGAATTAACCAATCAACCCAAGCAACAAATACCAACCAACTACAAGAGTCAATTGTGCCAAAACAAACCTAAATGAAATAGATAGCCAATGTGTCTAAAATAGATGGTGAGTAATGTATGGAAGATTATATTGCCAAACCCATATGCAAGCATAAAAGATCTAACTCCACTAATGTAACAAGCATTTTTCAAAGAATCATTAGGTCTTTTTAAGGGTTATAATGGGGTCATATAAGGTAAAATTGTGGTTAACAAAGAAACGGAATAAGGAAAACAAAATATGAGAATAATATTAATCATGAAACTCAAAGTGCATCAATTTTTTTTTTAATAGAATTTTTTTTATCAAGAGGAAAGAAATTCACAATGAATCTCAAGTGCTATCACATTGATTATATAAAGGGACTACTTTTTATACTTCTTCTTTTTTTTTTTTTTATATTTGTATGTGTCCCTATTTCATGTCACACCCAAAATTACCTTTGGGATATTTTGGTGACTTTTTTTTTTTATCAAATTTTTACAATTACTCTAGCACTTTTCGAGATGTTTCAATCCTCCAAGGTTTTTTTTTTTTAATCATTATTATTTTTTTATGCACTTAATTGCTAAAATATTATTCTCATAAATAGGTGGTAGTGTTTAGGTTTTATGGCTAGGTAAATGATTTGGGTTCCAAAGAAATTAGGGAATTAAGGTTCAAGGGGGTTTGCAAGGGTTGAAATGAGATTAAGGTAGGTTAAGGCTAAATGTGAGGTTTAAAATATGAAGGAATGCCTAAATCATATTCTTATCAAATGCAAGTTAAAAATTTCACTTTGAAAGATCTAAGATGCTTGTTCTAGGAATGGTGAGACGACAAGGACCATTTTCTTCCTTAAAGGCTTATCCAGACACTCAAAACTCAAAATAACTAATCAGAATCTGCATACCTAGATGAATGTATTAATTTTCAGCTATTAAGTAAGAGAAAGAATAATGCTTAAGACTTTGTACCCAGCTGGGACTTTCATTCCACTAACCATCTAAAGGCAAGTTGGATTGCTCGAATAAGCGACTTATGGAGTTCAAAGACTGGTTTAAAAATTCAAAAATTTTAAATGAACAAATGAAATGCATGAATGTATAAATGTATAGTGAATCTATATGCAACTAAGTACTAAGTATATATAAAGCTATATGCAGTGTATATATGTGAATATGTATAAGTATGAAGTAACGAATGTGTATGTCACTATATGCAAATGAAAAAGAAAAAATAATTTTTGCAAAAAATTTACCCTCTCCCCCATACTCAGAATGAACATTGTCCTCAATGTTAAAAGATTGCAAGGAATGGGATAATTTGGCTATATGTGCAGAAAATGGGGGCTCATATGTGGATAAAGAATTATTACCCTGTTGCATAAGCGATAGCACAACTTGTGTTGAAAGTGACACAAGCTGAGATGAGAGTTGTTACCTCATTGAAGTGCAGCCAATATAATTAAATAAAATTTGGACAGCTGCTGCACTCATTGCAAAAGAAACAGTGCAATGGAATCCATTAATTAAACTCAAAAATTTGGAATAGGGAAGTTAAGCGCAAAAATATAATCATCAAGTGTAAATTCCGAAGGAGCATATCAAAGCAAGTGAGCAATGTACTAAAGATATAAAAGAAAAATGTATGTTATGAGGAACTAAAAAAAAACTGAATAAGTAAATGGTTCAAGTAAAAGAAAAATAATACAAGCAAAATATTAACTAAATAAGTTCAAAATACTAATTAATTAAACAACTAAAAATAAAGACATGAAATGTAAATGGAGAATAAAAGCTGGTCAGTCAGGTATGAGAACTCCTTTGCCCTTGCCATCTTGTGGAGGTGGTGGTGCTTTTGGTGGTTGTTGTGGAGAGATGATGCTCAAAATCAGTGCCTGGTTTGTTTCGATCTTCTCCAGCTTAGCTCGCATGACTTTCAACTCGTCTTGCATTTCAGCACTTCTATCCAAATATATGTCAGCTAAATCTCGTAATGTCTGAAAAGAGACATCCGTCATTTTCCGAAAAGAATAGATCTCATCACTGAGATTCTCCATGAATGTCAGAAGAGTTGCTATGGATGGTCCAGAAGCTGTTGATGAAGCAAGTTGGGCAGCTGGTGGAGCCTAGCGTGAAGGTTGTGTAAAAGGCTGCTCAAATGGTCGCTCAGATGCTGAGGAGGAGCTAATTGCAGTGGGAGAACCAGGTGGTGGTTCTGTTAGTGCAGGAATCTCATACAGCTTGGTAGCCTCATTTTTGATACAAAATTTTTGGTTGGCCAAATGAGGTCCATCCAAAAATAGCAAACCAGTTGGAACAGCAGCACACTTGTGAACTTGAGGATTAAAGCCAAAATAATGTGAAATGGGTGTGACCAAACCTCCAAACACAATGTTACCAGTACCCCTAGTAGTCTGGCGGATCACATGACGGCAAAAATAATAACCAGGGGAAGCTTTTTGCGGTTTTGCACACCACAAAAAGAATAAATCATACTGTGACATTGTGCCAACACTAGTTCCTCTTCCTAAAATTGTATTTGCAATTAATCTCTGAAGCAATCTCAAGGCATGATTCTCAATCTTGGAGGCCTTACTGTGCCTCGGTTTGAAGGTACCTGCTGAAGGTGCAATTTGCTGCCAAAATTCATACCCATTATAGTCCCTTTGGCTAGTAGGTATTTTGAACAGACCATCAGGTGGAAAGCCAAATATATGGTGAAAATTATCCATAGACAGCACCCTATCTTGACCAAGGCATCTCAAATTGATTGTCAAGTCATTATCCAAGGCAATTTTATGCTCATTAGTGGACAGGGAGGCCATAAATTCCTGCACTAAAATGGGGTAAACCAGTTCCTGTTTATGTGCAAATCGCACCCAACCTAAAGCATCTAACAGAGTCTGCATTTCATCATATATCTTCAAGGATTTAAGTGTAGACACATCCAAATACCGAGTTTGAACCATTTTTCGAGCTACGACTCTTGCCTTATTTCTTTTCTTGTTGGCAGTAGGTAATACCCAGTGTGTAGCAGTAGGCAAAGAGGAGGGAATTGCAAAGTTACCTTTAGATGTACCAGGGCGCTTGACCGCCGACTTTGGGATGCCACGTCGGACAGCAGGTGCAGCAGGCATTGGGGGGGGGGGATTGGGGGTTGTTGTGTGGCCGGTTCGGGTCGCTTCCTCTTGACGTCGCCCGTTGATTTGTGTGGCTTAATGCATTTTGCCTTTCTCTTCTTGTATGTGGCGATCGGGGCGTCACCAGAATGAGCCGGTGATGGGTCGGCATTCATGGGTGGAGAAGTTTGGGGCTGCGGCGGCTGTGAGGAGTGGGGAGGTGAGTTTTCGAAAGAGAGTGGGGAGTCGGGCATGGCGAAATGGAGGGGCGTGATCGAAGAAAAAAAAAAGAAGAATAATGGGAAGAAGTTGAAGAGGAATGGTGGGTGGTGGAGGCGACGGTAAAGGTGAAGGTTACAGCGGAAGGGGAGGGTCGTGTCAGGGGCGAAGCCGAGAGGGGAGAAGAAGTTAGTGGGTTATCGGGTTAGGGGCTTTAGGTTTGGGTTTTGGGCTTAGGTGTGGGTTATGGGCTTTAGGTTTGGGATTTGGTTTATATATATATATATATATATATATATTTTTTTTTTATTTATTTATTTTTATTATTATTTTTTTTTATATGGGTTAGTGGGCTTTTGGGTTTGGGCTTGGGGTAGCTGCTGGCCCATTCTGGTGAAGGAAGTTTTTATCCTGCAAAACAAACAGGCGACACAAGTTAGATCATAAGGATACCGGTTATGTCGGAAGTTGTGTAACAATCTGCCCAAAAATGTGCCCAGCGAACATAAGCGGTGACACAAGCAAAACCGGTTATGTTGCAGGTTGTGCAACAATCTGCCCAAAAATGTGCCCAGCGAACATAAGCGGTGACACAAGCAAAACCGGTTATGTCGCAGGTTGTGCAACAATCTGCCCAAAAATATGCCCAGCGAACATAAGCGGTGACACAAGCAAAACCGGTTATGTCGCAGGTTGTGCAATCTGCTGCCCAAATTTGACCAAATTTCATAGCACCTAAAAAACTGAAACAAATTAGATTTCAAATGATTAAACCTTCATAACATGAATTCTAATTGTTCAATTTGTCATGTTCATCAAATACTCATAAAAAATAATTTTTCAAAGCACCAATTCACACATCCACATTCAAATAATTTTCTTGTTAAACCAAGATGTCAAAATTTGAAAAAATTTTCTTTTAAAATTAACCAAAAGGGCAATGAATCCAGCAATATGTACCAGCAAATACTCAACAATAGAAAGATGAAAATGGTAAGTGAACAAATTTAAAACTAAAATTTAAAGCTAAAATTTAAAGCTAAACTAAAACAAAAAAAAATTTTTATGCTCATTTGCTTGCAATGAATTGTATCCCATCTGCACAAGGAAAGTAGAACAATGTTAAACTCTGAATAAGGAGTATTAAAAAAAACTTAAAACAAATATATATATATATGAAAGAAATAAAGAATCAATAAAAAATTGGGAGTTATGTACAAAAATGCTAAGTTTAGGTCTTTAGCTTGACCATACTCACTCAAAATGTTATGGAGAATGAGAGAGATAGCAAGTTGCTATCTTCTCAATTGGCTCACCAATTGAATAATGCCTCAACCTTTGTCCATTTACCTTGAAGTTACCAGATTTTTCACCAAAGATTTCCACAGCACCATGAGGGAAAACTTTTATAATTTTGAATGGACTGGACCACCTTGATTTTAGTTTTCTTGGAAAAAATTTCAACCTTGAATTGAATAAGAGAACTAAATCTCCTTCTTTAAAGTCCTTTTTCTTGATATGCTTATCATGCCATTTTTTTGTTCTTTCTTTATAGATCCTAGCATTTTCATAAGCATCAAGTCTCAGTTCTTCTAACTCATCAAGTTGCAAAAGTCTTTTGTGTCCAGCAGCTTGTAAATCAAAATTGATTGTTCTTATGGCCCAATAAGCTTTATGTTCTAACTCTACGGGCAAATGGCATGATTTCCCAAAAACTAACCTATAAGGTGTAGTTCCTATGGGGGTTTTAAATGCTATTCTATATGCCCAAAGAGTGTCATCTAATTTAAGGGACCAATCTTTTCTGGACTTATTGACAGTTTTCTCCAAGATTTGCTTGATTTCTCTATTTGTGATTTCTACTTGGCCATTTGTTTGAGGGTGATATGGTGTGGAAATCCTATGCTTGACCCCATATTTTCTCATCAATTTTTCAAATTGGTGGTTGCAAAAATGGCTACCACTATCACTGATTATGGCACGTGGGGCACCAAATCTGGTTAAAACAAATTTTTTCAGAAATTTCACCACAACTTTTGCATCATTGGTAGGTGTAGCAATAGCTTCTACCCATTTAGATACATAGTCCACCCCTACCAAGATATATTTATTCCCATAAGAAGATGGAAATGGCCCCATGAAATCAATTCCCCACACATCAAATAATTCAACTTCTAATATAGATTGTTGGGGCATCTCATCTCTTTTGGAAATGTTGCCTACCCTTTGGCACCTATCACACTTGCTTACAAAGTCTCTCACATGTTTAAACATTTTAGGCCAATAGAAACCTGATGTCAAGACCTTTTCAACAGTTTTTGAGACACTAAAATGACCACCATATTCAGAGGAATGACAATGGTAAATAACATCATTTATTTCTTCCTCTGGTATACATCTCCTAATTATTCCATCATTACATCTCCTAAACAAAAGAGGTTCTTCCCAAGAATAAAATTTAACATCATACAAAAATCTTTTCTTTTGCTGCCAAGATAAATCAGGTGGCAAGACACCACAAGACAAGAAATTCACAATATCAGCAAACCATGGAAGTGCAGAATTCAACACATACAACTGCTCATTCATGAAAAACTCATCAATTGGCACAATTTCATCATCTTTATTTTCAGTTTTTATCCTAGAAAGGTGATCAGCCACCACATTCTCAACACCCTTTTTATCTCTTATTTCTAGATCAAATTCTTGAAGTAACAAAATCCATCTAATCAACCTAGATTTAGCTTCTTTCTTGCTCATTAAATACCTTATTGCTGCATGATCAGTGAAAACTATTACCTTTGAGTTGACCAAATAAGAACGAAATTTATTGAGTGCAAATACTACCGCAAGGAACTCCTTTTCAATTGTAGCATAATTGACTTGAGCTTCATCAAGGGTTCGGCTTGCATAGTAAATGGCATAAGGTTTCCTATCTTTCCGCTGGCCAAGGACAGCTCCAATAGCAAACTCACTTGCATCACACATAATTTCGAATGGCAAAGTCCAATCAGGGGGTTGCATGATAGGGGCTGTTGTTAAGGCCGTTTTTAAACTGCAAAAAGCAACCATACAATCTTCATTAAAATCAAATTTAACATCATGATTCAAAAGATTTGTTAAGGGTTTAGCAAGTTTAGAAAAATCCTGAATAAATCGCCGGTAAAACCCGGCATGTCCAAGAAAACTCCGCACTCCTTTGTGGTGGTTGGAGGGCATTTTTCAATAATTTCTATTTTGGCTCTATCCACTTCAATTCCCCTATTTGAGATTAAATGCCCTAAAACGATCCCCTCTTGGACCATAAAGTGGCATTTCTCCCAATTTAACACCAGATCATTATCAGTACATCTCTGCAAGATTTTAGACAAATTAGTCAAGCATGAATCAAAATTAGTACCATAAACTGAAAAGTCATCCATGAAGACCTCCATAATTTCTTCAATAAAATCAGAAAAAATGGCCATCATGCACCTTTGAAATGTGCCAGGCGCATTACACAATCCGAATGGCATCCTTCGATAGGCAAAGGTGCCATAGGGACAGGTAAAGGTAGTTTTTTCTTGGTCATCAGGATGTATTGGAATTTGAAAGAAACCAGAATATCCATCTAAGTAACAAAAGAAAGAATGCTTGGCTAATCTCTCTAACATTTGATCCATAAAAGGAAGGGGAAAATGGTCTTTTCTTGTAGCATTGTTCAACTTCCTATAGTCTATGTACATTCTCCAACTGTACTTGATTCTAGTGGGTATCAATTCATTATTCTCATTTTTAACAACTGTCACCCCACCTTTTTGGTACAACATGCACAGGACTCACCCACTCCTTTATCGGAAATAGGGTAAATAATTCCAGCAGCTAGTAATTTTAGGATTTCCTTTTTCACAACATCCTTCATTGTAGGATTCAATCTTCTTTGGTGTTCAATGGAAGGTTTACTATTTGGCTCAAGGAAAATCCTATGCATACAAACTGTTGGACTAATTCCCTTTATATCATCAATTGCATAACCCAAAACTCTCCTATATTCTCTCAAAACTCTCAACAATTTGTCAATCTCAATATCAGTCAAAAATGCATTAATTATAACAGGATATGTTCCATTTGGTCCAAGAAAAGCATACCTGAGGTTGGAAGGAAGAGGTTTAAGATCTACCTTTGGGGCATCCTCTACCTTTAATGATGGTGGTTTGATCTCCAAATTTTGCACTCCTTCAAGTTGAAAAATTGTGGCTTCAGGATGTGGTGGAGAACTCTCCAAGTGTTGTGCAAAAGCAGCTATGTTGTGATTGTCATCATCAATGCTCCCACCATGGACTAAGCAATTTTCAAGTGGGTCTTGTGGATAGCCTTTTCTAAAATGCTCTTGAACAATCTCATCAATAATGTCTACCCGCAAACAAGACTCAACTTCTTCATGTTTCCTTTTCATGGCTGGATTGATGTTGAATATCATTTGATCATCTCCCACTCTAAGTGTCAATTTCTCACCCTTCACATCAATTAATGCACCAGCTGTTGCCAAAAAGGGTCTTCCCAATAAGATAGGAACTTTTGTGTCTTTTTCCATATCTAAAATGACAAAGTCCACCGGAATGCAGAATTTCCCAACCTTGATAGGCACATTTTCAAGAATGCCTTCTGGATACTTAATTGAACGGTCAGCCAATGAAAGATACATGTTTGTGGGATTCAACTCTCCCATATTCAACTTCTCATATATTGAAAGTGGCATTAGGCTGACACTAGCTCCAAGGTCACATAAGGCATTTGCCACACAATTATCACCAATATGACAAGGAATGGAAAACACACCTGGATCTTTGAGTTTGGGAGGTAACTTCTTTTGAATTATAGCACTACATTGCTCTCCCAAGTTGATGGTGTCATAATCTTCTAGCCTTCTCTTGTTGGAAAGAATCTCCTTCAAAAATTTGGCATAACTTGGCATTTGGGATAGTGCCTCAGTGAATGGCACATTGATATACAACTTCTTTAACACTTCAAGGAATTTGCCAAATTGTTTGTCTAGCTTATGCTTGATGAATCTTTGAGGGTAGGGAAGGGTGGGCTTGTAAGGTTCAGGTGGGATGTATGGTTTCTCTCCCTCATCTTGCTCACTTTTGCTTTCTTCTTCTTTTTCATTTTTCTTGCTCTCAACTGAATTTTCTTCTTTTGTGCTCTCTTTTTCTTCTCTCTTGTTTTCACTCTCTTGACCAACTTTCTTACCACTTCTCAAGGTCACAACCTTACATTGTTCATGAGGGTTTTGTGGTTGGCTAGGTAGTTTCCCATAGGATTTGCTTGCCGATGAGCTTGCTTGTTGAGCCAATTGAGTTTCCAACATGCGGTTGTGGACTTGTAATTGATCCATGGTTTGTCTCATGTGTTGCATTTCTTCCTCCAATTTGCTATTCATCTTGCTTTGTTCAGCAAAAAATTTCTCCATCATGCTTTCCAAGGTTGGCTTCGGTTCATGAGGTGGAAGGGATTGTTGTGCTCTTGCTTGATATCCAGGTTGTGGCTGCCTTGGGGGCTGAAATTGAGGCTGAAATTGAGGTCTATTCTGCTGCATATACTGCTGGTTATGAGCATAATTTGAGCTTTGGCCTTGTTGAGCAAAAGTTGCTTGTGGTCTCCATGTTGAGTTGTTCACATTAGAGTAAGCATTTCCCATAGGTTTCTATTGATAACCTCCTGCATAAGCAGCTTGTTCTTGCAAATAATCATCACCATAAGAAGAGTAATCAACTCCACAACTTTGGGTTCCATCTGTGTAAGCAACTTGTTGCATAGTTGTAGGAGTTGAGGTTGTTGCCTTTGTGCAAAAATCACTAAGAAGCTGAGTCAACTGGTCAAATCTTGCATTCATGTAGCTAACTGAGTCAAGTTCATAAATTCCAGCTTTCTTTGGCTCAAGTGCTCTAGGATTTCCCCACAAATGGATGTTATGAGCAATCTTCTCTAATAGATCATAGCATTCTTCACTTGTCATTCTCATGAAATCTCCTCCTGCTTGTGAATCAATTGTGTTTCTTATAGCTGGAGTAACTCTGGTGTAGAAATTCTGAACAATCATCCATTTGGGTATTTCATGATGAGGACATTGCCTTTCAAGCTCCTTAAATCTCATCCAAGATTCATACAAAGTTTCATCATCCCTTGGCTTAAAAGCTACCATCAAATTCCTCAAATGAGTGGTCTTCCCAGGTGGGAAAAATTGAGATAGAAAAGCTTGAGATAGCTGCTCCCAAGTAGCTATAGTAGCTTGTGGAAGTGAGTCATACCACTCCAATGCTGAATCCCGAAGAGAAAATGGAAATAAGGTGAGTCGAATAACTTCATCTGAAACTCCAGGTTGCCTTTGTGTACCACATATCATCAAAAATTTCTTCAAGTGAGAATGAGGATTTTCAAGTGGACTACCTCCAAATTGTGAATTCTGAACCATTTGAATGAGACCAGTCTTTAACTCAAATTGATTAGCTCCAATGATAGGTCCGTTATCTCTCACATCAGCACATCTAGGAAAAGCATAATCTAACATGGATCTTCTCTGAGGATCATTTTGATTAACCACTTCATTTTGCCTATTTTGCTCATTTCCTCCATTGTTTTCACCAATAGCTCTATTTTGATTCTCCATATTTTCAATTGTCTCCTCTTGCTCAAATCTTTGTTGTTCTTCTTTTTCTGCTTCCTTTCTTCTCTTGTATTCCTTTTTGTTGGCTCGACAGAATTTTTCAATTTCAGGGTTGAACAACAATTCAGTGTCACTTGTGCTTTTCGATCGTCTCATAAACAAGAAAAGTACCTGAAAAACACAAGGAACAGTAGTGAAAATAAAAGAAAATAAAAATTCTAATTAGCTTCAAACAATTAAAATCCAACTTAAAACAAACAATTCCCCGGCAACGGCGCCAAAAACTTGATACTGTTGTGTTGATCCGCAAGTGCACGGGTCACAATAGTATAGTTTTAAAAAATGATATCGATCCCACAGGGAATTGTGCTTAAATTGGAAATAAAAGTGTAAACTAATTAGAATGTAAAATGAAATTTGGAATTAAAATTGGTATTTGAGGAATTAAAGCTAAATCAAACAATTAACTAAAATTAATTAAACTAGATTACCAAAAATTAATTTGAAATTTCTATTTATGAAATTGAGAGGAATTAAATCTAAATTCAATAAAAATTAAAGTGATTCTAGAGATTAGATTTTCAATATTGTTTGCATGTGGTTTATCCCTAATTTAGCCAAACACATGAGAATTGCAATTTTGAGGGAAATCAATTCTTAAATTTTTGAAACCTTTTTCAAGCATTTCAAAGTTGGTTTTCATTAAATCAAACTTTGTTTTCACGGTATTTCAAACCTATCAAAAACCCAATTAATGCTCTAATTGATTTTGGAAAGTCCCCTTAATTCTCTTAGCTTATCTCTAACACCAAGAAAACCAAGTTTATTACAAGATTATCTATCCCAAATATTCACTTTTCAGTCCATCTATTAAGGATTAAAGCTTAACTTAATGAGGGCCCATTCATCAAGCAAGGCAATAAGCACACAAGCAATAAATCAAAATGTAACAATCCTCATTTAAATGGCTAAATCAGTTCAAAACCACAATACAAAACAATATTTACAAACTCATCTCTAGAATCTCAAACAACTACTCACTAATCATAATTTCTAAACAAACCCAAATGTATAAATGAAGAAATAATGGAAATGTAAGCTAAGGAGTAGAAAAACCCAGAAGAATGCAGATGAAGCTGCTGCAGAAAAGTGCGAGCAGGCCTCCTGCTGCTTGAAATGCTTCCCGTGCCCTCTCTTTCTCTTCTTCTTTTCTTGCCAAAAATGCCTCCCTTGCTCCTTATCGAAAGAAAATGATAAAGGAGGCTTTATATGGGTTAGGGGTCTGCCCTAGAATGGGTAAAAAGGGGGAAGATTCCAGAGAAAGTGAGGTAAAAAGTCAGAGTAGCGAGAATGCCACGTTAGCCATTTCCAGTAAAAACGACATAAGCTGAATCGGTTGTGTCGCGGGTTGTGTAGCTCTCGACCTGAATATCTGACGATCGACACAACCTGCGACATAAGCTAATTCGGTTGTGCTGCAGGTTGTGCAACAATCTGCCTGAATATCTGACGATTCGACACAACCTGCAACATAAGCTAATTCGGTTGTGCTGCAGGTTGTGCAACAATCTGCCTGAATATCTGACGATTCGACACAACCTGCGACATAAGCTAAACTGGTTGTGCTGCAGGTTGTGTCGCTCTTGGCCATTTTTTACTCAACTTCAAAAATTTTTGCAATTCGACTATAATCTCCTCCAAATGGCTACTCTGATCAAAATACATTAAATTTCTCCAAATTTAACCTACAAAACAAAGAAATTCCAAAAATTAAACTAAGAAATGTGAAAATTGTAAAATTGACTAAATATATACTAATATCTATAATAATAGCTATGAACAAGGGTAAATTATGTGCAAAAATTACACCTAAATGATGATCTAAAATGCATGCATCACACAGTCAAATAAATTGAAAGAAGTATTATCGAGGGTGTTGTCCATTTTGCTTGATGGGGATGTGTTTGACAAAATGTACCCAATTAACTCATAAATCATGAATCTATCAAGGGCCTTTAATCCTTATATTCCAACAAGTTGCATGGATCAGTCCGAAATCTGAAGCTATTAGCCTTAAAAGGGCCTTTTTTCTCTTTTCCCAATTTCCACATATATTTCAATCTCAAAAAAAAAAATCCATTATATATTTATTTATTTATTTATTTGTCTTTCTTGGACTGGCATGTGAAAACTTTATTAATCTAATAATTTCAAAAAAAAAAGTGATTCTTAAACTTTTGTAGTGAATTCCTTTGCTACTAAATCATAAATCATGTTCTGTTTGATCAAGAAACAGCAGTAGTTTGTATTGGTAACTGCAATTAGATATTTTTCCTCCATTCAACAGGCATAATAGTCTCTGGTGTACAGTGAGTAGATATTTATTTTATTTATAATTTTAATATTATTATATTTCTGGCATGTTCATGCATCACTTATACTTATATTTATGTAGTTAAATATTAGACATCCCTGTTTTGCATTTGTACTTGATGATATTACTTTGATTACTGTGTTTTGATAATCTGGAGCTGTATGTGTGAGTTGGTGTGTATGTGGAGTATATAGATATGGGTAGAATGGGTAGACGCGGCTGGAGCTTGACTCGCTGGGACCCAATCCTCATTATGGATAGGTCAGGGTAGGCACGGCTTTGAGTTGATCTCACTGGCCCCCGCATATGGATTATTAAGAGAAAGTCCGGCTTAAGTTAATCTCGCTGGTAGGCCTTGGATTAAGAGAGCTGAATAGGGGGATCAGCTCCCCATAAATGTATGTGTGAGTATGGATGTGATACATAGGTGTGTGAATACTCCAGATTATCTTTGATGTGACCTAATAGGATTTGTATGATTTGTATGAAGATGACGCATCTCATTTCCAGGGATACATTAGAATTAGATAGTTATAGAGATTGTATGTAAAATAAATATCTTACTCTATGAGTCAAACGCTCACTCCTGTTTGCCCTATTTTTTAGGCTACAGGAGGAGTTCTTTTTCAGAGTAACCTGCTTTCTTCCTCGCAGGTTTAACATCGGTTATTTAATTATTTTGTTGTTTTCTAAATTTGAAATCTAAAACTCTGCATGTGTTAGCAGTAGTATGGTCCATGTTAGGAATTGTGTTAATTTAAATTCTTAAGGTTAATAAATGAAGATATGTATGATATTTAAACAATTTATAAATGATGGTATCAGGGTCGAGCGAGACTCCCCTGACTTCAGTTTTTTATGCTTATTGGGTTGGGTTGACCCGAATAAAAATATTTTATTTTATTTTATTTACATGTTGGGCCTCAATTTTTGGGCTTGGTTATGGATTTGGGAATAAGACTTACTACGGACCTCGGGGGCTTTATGCCAGCCCAGGTCCTAGTGCCGGTTCGGTCCACGGGATCGGGTCGTGACACATTAAAAGGCTCTATGGGCATCAGTAAGAACAACAACAGACAGGCTTTGCAGGATTGCCAGAAGCCAATTACAAGGAAGCTTTCCTTGGAGGCTCAATTTGGCTAGACAATCGTCAGCTTTGTTTGCATATCTTTCTACAAGAGCAATCAGAAAATGATAGAAGGAAGATTTATGAGAATTAATGGCTGCAACAGTGGCAATCAACAATACTGCTACTGCTAAAATAGTGATTTGAGTTATTCTGGCAATCCACAAAGCTGTACTTGCATTATTAGAGGCATATTGAAGATGTTGAATTATTCTGAATTTGTTAAAGATTAGAATATTAATTCATATGGAACCCACAATTTAGAACATATAGAAGAGAAAAAAAAATCCTGAAAACTTGCAATTAGGCTAGTGGTGTATATTTATACGTTAAATTAGTGTTCATGTCTATGAAATCTCGAATGTAAAGGATCAGATAGAGAGAGAGAGTTGGATGGTTTGAACCAAAGGAGAACAAAAGACAAAGTTGATAATTACAATGCTTCTGCTTTGCTTCGTATTTTTAAGCTTTTAAAATTGACAAGTCTCCGCAGCTTTAACAGTGAATCAATGTGACGATAACTAACATATTTTAACAGATCTGACGCCATTATTTTGAGATGATTTGCCATCATTTTTATTTGTCTTTGAAAATTTTTTGTCATTCTCATGATCCGGTGGATCATGATTTCAGGTGAATTCTTGAATGTAATCACTACATTGTCAGAAAAAGTTTTCAGTCCATGCAGAGATTTGCTAGGTTTAAGAAGTGTCTCCTTTATTTGTTGTGAATAACAGATTGCTTTTGATTCCAAAGGCTTATTTCTTCTGCAACAAACTCTGTTGTAAATAACATATTGATCCTTCAAGATCTACCCAGAACAAATTCCATTTATTTTCAAATGATCTGCAAGAATTTTTATTATTCTCATGATTCGGTGGATCATGATTTTAATTGAATTGTTGAATGTAATAATTACATTGTGAGAAACGCTTTCTTTTTCAAAGATATTATATATTGAAATAATAATAATAATACAGCTCATGAACTGTAATCAGCTTTGCCCAAGATAAGCATGCGTCCTCTCTCTCTCTGCATAAAATAGGAAGGGAGAGAGAAAAATTACTATAAGACAAATGAGATTTGTTTGCTCAGTCTTGCATATTATATAATCGACCATTATCAGCTATACCACCATTATTGTGAAAATGCAACCTTTAAGATCTTTCCCTTTTCATTCTCATACTCAACCCCCAAATAGCTCCGCAGTACATCCTCTACGCGCTCAACTAATTTTGTTCATACTAGCTACTGATTGTTAATCTACAGGAATACTTCTTCAGTGGGTAGGTAACTTCAATGAAAAAAATTATAAAAAATTGAGGTTGTTCTATAATATTGTGGGTTGGAGTCAACTTGTGTATTTGGTTCTTCTTTTTGTTGGGCTACATATCAAAACTAATACTGACTGGTTTACTAGGATACAAGTTAATCAAAGCAAATTAAAGTACGTAATGAAAGCATTTATAGAATATGTATGTGCTGTAGCAATGTCTGTATTTTATAAAGAAGTGGACAAGGTTACAGATGAATATTTAATTTTAGCCGCATTTTGCTATTCCCTGCATTGATACTTTTAGCCAGGATCACTTATCTTTACTTGGATTTTGCACCCACAATCCTTTTCTGCGAAATATTTGAGTATAGGTATTGCTCGGGGTGGCAAAAGTGGCATAATAGCATGTTTCTGTGGTGGCTTCATTTTTATATTGAAAAACTATTTTCAGTTTTTTTATATGACACGTGAAGAATCCATCCAAGGAACAGTAGATGCTAATATTGGTGGTACAGGAGGGGGATACTGATATTGGTGGTACAGGAGGAAGTGAAGGCATTGATCTTGAAGATGTTGGTAGTTTTAGAGTTATGGATGTTCCTAGGAGCAGTGGAGGGCGTGCTATGGGGAATATTAATGCTGGTGGAAGCTCTAGCAGTAGCTCTAGCAGTGGTGCAAGACTAACTACAGGTTATAGAGGTTTTGGGAGTGAAGAAAGAATGTCCACTTATTTTCGTAGTTCCTGAAGACATTTCTCCGAACCTGATTCAAGTCACAAGAGTCATTAACTTTGATTTTGTATTATATTTAAGTTGTTGCACTGAAAACTTTATTAACTTTGATTTTCTGATACTAGTTAACTAATGTTTAAGGTAATTTTATTTGTATATATGAATGAATGTGCTAATTGGCTTGCTCAATCTGCTAGAGCAAGCATTTTATATCCAGGTTAGAGCTCTAATCCACCTGATTAGTTAGAAGCTCTTTTGCTTAAGGATAGGATGTATGGAGATTTTAGTTCATGAATGATATTATCTTATTTTGATAAAAAAAAAAAAAGGTAATTTTGTTTGTAATTACTGTTAAAACAATGAAAAGAGAAAATGAAAGATCTGTTTGATGTTGAATGGATTTATTTTTCCATTTGGTTATCGGTATTCTTAATTGTTCATATCTGTTTGACGTAGAATTGGATAAAACAAGAAAAATGAATATGAACAATTAAGAATACCGATAACCAAATGAAAAAATGAATTCATTCAACATCAAATAGATCTTTCATTTTCTCTTTTCATTATTTTTACAAGTTAACAATAACTACAAACAAAATTACCTTTTTTTTTTTTTATCAAAATAAGATAATATCATTCATGAACTAAAATCTCCATACAACCTATCCTTAAACAAAAGAGCTTCTAACTGATCAGGTGGATTAAAACTCCAACTTGGATATAAAATGCCTACTCTAGCAAATTGAGCAACCCAATTAGCATATTCATTCATACATACAAACAAAATTACCTTAAACATTAGTTAACTAGAATCAGCAAATAAAAGCTTAATAGAGTTTTCAGTGCAACAACTTAAATGCAGATGGCAAGAGCCTGAGAGACTGGCAAACTTTAGAACAAGCAACTTTCTAATATCAACTTTGCTTAGCTGAAGAGCAATAAGCAATTAAGTTAACTAAGATCATCTAAAAAAATAAAAAACTGCAATGAAAAAATTGAGATTTATTTTGAAGAAGCACACAAAAATATGAAAATTTTCTTTTTGATAAGTAAGAAGAATATTATTAATAATAAAAATAAAAAAAGGAATAGAATTCCTCACAAAAACTGAGAAAAACAAGCCTACAAAAGCCAAGAAACCACCAACTAAGTAAACATAACCCCAACAAAAATACTGCTGCAAAAACAGACAACCAGAGCTACAAAGAAAAGGAGCTAAGAGAAAATACAAAATCAAAGCAAATGACTTTTGCGACTTGAATCAGGCTAGGAGAAATGTCTTTAGGAACTAGGAATATAAGTGGATATTCTTTCCTCACTCCTAAAACCTCTATAACCTATAGTTAGTCTTGCACTCTTGTTAGAGCTTCTACCAGCATTAATATTCCCCATAGCACCCCCTCCGCTGCCCCTAGGAACATCCATAACTCCAAAACTAAACATCTTCAAGCTTAATGCCTTCACTTCCTCCTGTACCACCAATATCAGTATCCTCTCATGTACCACCAATATCAGCATCTACTGTTCCTTTGATGGATTCCTCACGTGTCATATCAAAAAACTGAAAATAATTTTTCAATATAAAAATGAAGCCACCACAGCAACATGCTATTATGCCACTTCTGCCACCCTGAACAATGCCTATACTCAAGCATATTTCGCAAAAAAGGATTGTGGGTGAAAAATCCAAATGGGGATACGTGATCTGGATAAAAGTATGCAATGCAAAGAATAGCAAAATGCGGCAAGCACTAAATATTCATCCGTAACTTTGCCCACTTCTTTATAAAATATAGCTATTGCTACAACACATACATATTCTATAAATGCCTTCTTTACGTACTTTAGTTTACTTTGATTAACTTGTATTGTAGTAAACCAGTTAGTATTGGTTTTGATAGCTAGCCCCAGAAAAAGAAGAATGATATACAGAGATTGACTCACACCCACAAAATGATAGAAAAACCTCAATTTTTTATAATTTTTTTCATTGAAGTTACCCACCTATGAAAAAGTATTCCTGCAGATAAACAGCCCTTAGCTAGTATGAACAAAATTATTTGAGTGTGTGGAGGATGTGCTGGGGAGCTGTTTGGGGGTTGAGTATGAGTATGGGGAGGGAAAGATCCTAAAGGTTGCATTTTCACAATGGAGGTATAGCTGATAATGGTGGGTTACATAACATATAAGACTGAGCAAACAAATATCATTTGTCTTATAGTAATTTTTCTCTCTTCCTTTCTATCCTCTGCAGAGAGAGAGGACGCCTGCTCATCCTGGGCAGAGCTGATTACAGCTCATGAGTAGTATTATTATTTTTATTTCAATGTATCCTATCTTCGAAAAAGAAAGTGTTTCTCACAATGTAGTTATTACATTCAACAATTCAATTAAAATCATGATCCACTGAATCATGAGAATGGTAAAAATTCTTGCAGATCATTTAAAAATAAATGGTATTAGTTTTGTGCAGATCTTGAAGGATCAATGTGTTATTCAGAACAGAGTTTGCTGCAGACGAAATAAGCCTAAGTAATCAAAAGCAATCTGTTATTCACAACAAATAAAGGAGATTAGTAAATCTCTGCATGGACTGACAACTTTTTCTTACAATGTAATAATTATATTCAACGATTCACCTGAAAGAATGATCTATCGGATCATAAGAATGGCAAAAAAATTTTAAAGGCAGATAAAAATAGTGGCAAACCATCTGTTAAAATACTTTAGTTATCATCACATTGAATCACTGTTAAAGCTGCAAACACTAGTTAATTTTAAAAGCTTAAAAACACGAAGTAAAGCAGAAGCATCTGTAATTACCAACTTTGTCTTTTTTTCTCCTTGGTTCACCCCATCCAACTCTCTCTCTCTCTCATATTCTTTACATTTGAGATTTCATGGATATGAGTATTAATTTAACGTACAAATACACCACTAGTCTAATTGCAAATTTTTGAGCTTTTTTTTTTTTCTCTTCTACATATTCTAAATTGTGGGTTCCATATAAATTAATATTCTAATCCTTAACAAATTCAGAATAATTCTAACACCTTCAATATGCCTCTAATAATACAAGTACAGCTTTATGGATTGCCAAAATAACTCAAATAACAATTTTAGCAACAGCAGTACTGTTGATTGCCACTGTTGTATCTATTAATTCTCTTAAATCTTCCTTCTATCATATTCTGATTGCTCTTGTAGAAAGATTTGCAAGCAAAGCTCCTGATTGTCTAGTCAAATTGAGCCTCCAAGGAAAGCTCCTTTGTAATTGGCTTCTGGCAATCCTGCAAAGCCTGTCTGCTGTTGTTCTTGCTGATGCTCATAAAGCCTTGTAATACATTTACATTGCATGAGGGGAAAAAAAAAAAAAAAGCACATGCATTAAATAATAAAATTTGAATCATGATCCACCGCGTCAGGAAAAAGGCAAAAGTTTTTCTAAGACCAGGTAAAATTAATAGCATATCATCTAAAAAGATGTAGTATCAATTCTATTAATATTTTTTCTATCATCAAATTTGATTCATTGTTAAAGCTGTAGGGGCTAGTTAGTTTTAAAAGATTAAAGAAAATATTAAAATTTATATAATTATTTAATCTTGATTGTTAATTAAATTTATAATTTTTATTATAAACTAATTTTCATTACATTCAGACTTTTTATAAATAATATGATAATATTTATGATTAATTATGAAAATAATATTTAACTCATGTGATTTTAACTAATAATATTTTTATCATATAAATAAATATTATAATTTTAATGTTTACTATGTAGTTTTAGACTAATTATAAAATAACTAAATAAATTTCGTTTTTCTAAAACTTATTTACAAATTTGATGACTATATATATATATATATATATATATATATATATATATATATATATATATATATATATATATATATATATATATATATTCTCTGCGTTTGTACTATGATCAATATGACAATATTTATAATTAAACAACAAAATATTATTTAACTCTAACATTAGTGAAAATGTTGCATGCTTTTGTGGCAACATAAATTCATTTTATAATTATAATGTTTACTATGTAGTTTATATTAATTATAAAATAATTGAATAAATTCCAATTTTCTAAAACTTATGACAAAATTTTATAAATATTTAATTAAATATAAAATATATGTTTTTTTTTATAATAATATTTGTAAATTTTTTTATTTTATTTTATATAAAATAGAATTTAAATATTTTACAGAATTATTAATTTTTTAAAATATAAATTATTAATAAAAATAATTTTTTTATGCAAATTATTAATTAAAATATATATAAAATTAAACAAGTTTAGATATTTTTTAGGTAATAAATTATTAATCAGGTTAGAGTAATTGAGAATAAATTTTAACCGATTTTAAGACAGTTTCGATTTTGATAATATTAATTAAGTTTAGATTCGGGTAGTTATATTTTCGATAGTGCTCTATCCGTTGCTATTCTTAATCGATAAATTATTTGCATTTGCCTATGTGGTTAAAATTCATCCGAATTGAAAAATATTTCTCCCAATACATAGAAAAATGATTTTTTTTTTTTTAATTTTTCACTCAATTTTAATAAAATATCTAAGTTTTTAATTGTTATCAGTAGCATAAGGAAGACTCTAATCCCCGTGTATATACAAAGGAGACGCTGCATAAACTCTGTAACTCTTTTCTGCCACCTTGCACAGCATACTATCCACCATGAAACTGGGTATCATGTTAGCCATGGTCACTTTCTTGCATGCAAAGATTTGGAGGAATGAGTTGAAGCAAAATTCGAAAACAAGAAGCTAGCGATATGATTCAACGCTAATCACTCTATGAATAAATAGGTCCGTGTCAACTTTCCAAGGGTGGCAGTCATTTCAAATGTCAGAATTGATAATTGTGTTTTGTTTTTTTTTTTAACAGAAATTGATAACTATGTTTATAAATCAATAATTGTGTTATCATTATGATGATGACTCTTTATGATCTAATACTAAAATTATAAAATGCATGATAGCCATTGGAAATATTCATAAGGAAATTGGATGGAAGGGTCATTTTGATTGTAAAATTTAATATCATGCATGTTGAATTTTTATAATATTATATTAAATTATAATAATAATAATTTCTAATTACTTTTTTTTTTAATTAAACCACCGATTTTTTTTCATAATAAACTATAATTTTTTAGAATAATATGTAAAACTTACTTTGAGCTTTCATAAATGAAACTTGGGAACCTAGCTACATGTTACAACTTTTCTATTAATCGAAATATTAAAAGAAAAATGTGAGAAAATTTAAAAAAAGTAAAACTATAATAATAAATTTATCTCAAAATTATCTCTATATCAATATATTATATAGAAATGCAAACTTTTAAAATTAAAGGATTGGACTATATTCACATGTAAGGTATTTTTACAGTTAAAACTTCTAATATCAAATATATAATTCTCCTGTCATTGAATTAATTGATAAAAATGAAACATTTTTAATATCATATCAAACAATAAGTTATTGTAACACCCTACCGGTGGCAACTCCGTACATTCTGCTGTTCCGGTGACCAGTGTCGGTCTGGACAGCTAGAACGTCCGGAAAAATATTTAAACTAAAGTGAGGAACCAAAATTAACTCAAATATTAATAAGAAAAATTTAGAAAAAATTTTAGAAATAAAATACAACCAAGTTAAATGAGTCGGTGCCCTAACGATGGGTAACCTAGTGA
The DNA here is from genome assembly GCF_030052815.1 of Hevea brasiliensis. Taxonomy (NCBI): domain Eukaryota; kingdom Viridiplantae; phylum Streptophyta; class Magnoliopsida; order Malpighiales; family Euphorbiaceae; genus Hevea; species Hevea brasiliensis. Next base: position 100,333,023 of record NC_079500.1, read on the forward strand.
GAAGTTGCGGTTCTCGCAACTAGGAGCCCTAGACCCAGGAAAAAAATTATAAAATAATTTTGGGACTCTAGAGAAGGATCATTGAGATTCTTATGGCATTAGAATGCCAAGGAAATGCTTAGAAAAATTTTTCAATCGGTACAGACAATTTTGGCCCGGTAAGCCAAATAGAGGGCATTTTGGTCATTTCGTATTCAGAGATGATTTTTGACCGACTTGTCCATTTATGCAAGTGAATTATATGACATAAAATATGAACAAATATTAATAAAAATTTATTTAAAAATGAATAAGCAATGAAAGAAAAGAAAATGGAAATAATGGGATTTATTACCTCATGCTTATGTAAGCATGAGGTAATTAAAAATGCTATGGCCAATCAAAATTAAGCAAGACAATTAAAATGCAATAAAAATGGATAAATGAGGCAGAATTCTAGAAACCCAAAACAGCTCCCTCTCTTCTTCTTCAAGCCGTTCCACTCACCTCACCTCATTCCACCATTAACAACCTTTCAACCTCCATTTCCCTAGCTTTCTTCCACTAAAAACCCTAATTGCTAACACAAAAATTCATTTTATCATCTTGGTGATTCTTGTGGGAGCAAAAAAGAAAAGGAAACCAAGACTTTGAGCAAGTGGGAAATTCACTCCATTAGAGGTTAGTGACCTAAACCTTGAATTTCACTTAAATTTCATGTTTAAGAACTATAAATGTGTGTAAATGACAAAGAAATTTGATGAAACACCATTGGTATGCTAATCCTAAATTTTGGCAGCCATGGTTAGGGTAATATGGTGATGATTTTTGGAGAGCTAACATGCTAGTATGGCTGCCCTTAATGTGTATCTCATAAGTGAATTGATAAATGCAATGATAATGCATGGTTTTGAAATGTTGAATTAGGGTTTGGGTTGAAGAATGAGACTTTGATCTTGTGATGATGGAGGTAGGTTTTAATGGTCAATTAGTGACCATTTGGTTTGGTTTGAATCAAAAATGAAGTGAATTGCGTTGTGGGATTTGAGGTTGGAGTGGCTACCTTGTGTGACCTGCAGGTTTGGATGTGAGTCCAGCCTGTTTGGATAGCCATAACTTGAATTGTAGAGGTTCAATTGGTGTTTGGCCAATTGGACATGAAACTAGACACAAAATGGCACAACTTTGGAGAAGAAAAATGTGGTATGTTGATGATATTTAAACTAATTTACCTATTGTCAATGCAAAAGTGAACATTTTGGTTGACTAATGAAATGAATAGTAGTCATAAAAATTTCAATTTCAAAGAATTACACAAATTAAAAGTGTTAAATGCCCTAGTAGGCCTAATGTGATTGGTTTGGATAGGTTGGCATGCCAATAGGGTTACGTTAGCGATCGCATATGGCTTCATGCCATTACATTTTCATGGCTTTCCATGCCATTCAGGGACATAATAGTCTTTGGCTATGATATTGAGTTGTTATACTCGGGTTTAATCCGATAATTATTACGACTTATTAGGTACATTACATTGCACTGGAGACACAATGTGACCGATGGTGTGATGGTCCGAGGTACTTAGTACCCGATGCGGTTACCCATTTATCGATCCGATCAACTAGTATAGGTTACTCGGGCAGTATTAATAAATTTTACCAAACTTTAATTGAATAATATTGCAACAAATATTTGAAATTAAGCCTACCAAAAAATGTAAACATACATTCTGCACACATGTTTTTATTTTATTTTATTTTATTTTATATTATTTTATATTGTCACCACTAAGCAGAATTGCTTAGCGCGTCGCTTTTGCCACGCGCAGGTACTGGAGACATAGCTGGGGAGTCCAGCAGGCCTCATACAGGGTGAGCCTTCAGATCTGCACTCAGAGTCCAGAGTCACCTCACATTGCAGTGCATTTGGTAGGACATTAGGCCACTTTTGATATTTTGATATTTTGATATTTTTTATTTTGTAACCTTCTGTAATGTATATTATAAATTCATGTAATTAAGCTTTTGATGTAAGTATCTATGAAATATGTTCAGTAATAAATTGAGCATTTTCATTGAGTTGACTATGTTTTGAATTGAATAGAATTTTGAGATACTGAAGTGAATTGAGAAATTGCTGAGAATATATTGGAGGTTGATTGAGAATAATGTGATGATATTATTGGGAGTGTTTTTAACGAGTTGGAAGAAACGATTTTCCAATTTATAGCTGGCACTCTGCCGGATTTTCTATAAAATTTGCGAAAAAATTTAGATTTATCAGAAATTATAAATAAATGAATTAAAAGGGGATTAATTGAAATTGAAACATGAATTGGTGTTCCGACACACTGAGTGGCATAACTTGCTCGGCTACACTGTAGACGGGTAAGGAGTGTCACATTTAGTGGTATCAGAGCATCGGTTTAGGCGTTTCTGGGTCTAGATAGAGTACATACCATTACATTGCATTTGTAAGTGTTGAAGTGACACGGATGCAGATCTATTTGTTTTCGTATTTTGAATAGGTTATGGATCCTGCTTCGCAAAGAGCAGTTGATGAAGAGGTGGAGAGTCATGCTCCACCAAGGGCTGAGTCTGAGGGCAGGGGAGAACCTACTCCACTAGCAGCTGAGGCACCTGCTCAACCTCAGTTTGCTCTATTCCAGCAAATGATCGAATTTTATCGGCAAATGATGGGGGCAATTCCACCACCACAACCACAGCCACAACCTCCACGGCACGTAAATCTCATCCGGAGAAATTGAGAAAGCATGGGTGTGGACTTCTTTAGGAAGAGGAGGATGATCCACGGTGTAGAAAATTGGTTGACAGAACCATCAGTCTTGAAAGCTAAAGCGCACCCCAGGCGAACACGGAGGTCTTGTGTCCCTACCGAGGATGACGCATATCAGTGGTGGGACACAGTAACCAGTGAGGTGCAACCTGAACGGATCACTTGGGAATTCTTTCTCACAGAGTTCAGGAAGAGTAAAGTGTATTAAGAAGAGCGAAAAAGGGAATTTATCGATGCGAGGCGAAGCTTGATTGTCGATGGTGAGTATGAGCGTGAGTTTGTCAGACTGAGCCGGTATGGGAGGAACATGATGAACATTTGAGAATTATTCTGCAAACCCTACGAGAAAAGAAGCTGTATGCTAAGTTGTCCAAGTGTGACTTCTGGATGAGTGAGATCTCTTTTCTTGGACACATAGTGTCAGCTGAGGGGATTAGAGTGGATCCCAAAAAGATAGAAGCAGTGATGGAATAGAAGCCTCCCAGAAATACAACTGAGGTCAAAAGTTTCTTGGGGCTAGCTGGTTATTACAGAAGGTTTGTGAAGGGGTTCTCTCTTATATTGCTCCAATGACCAAGTTGTTGCACAAGAATGTGAAATTTGTTTGGAACGACAAGTGCCAAGCCGATTTTGAGAGGCTAAAAGCTATGTTGTGAAGCACGGTGTTAACACGGCCGGTGTCGAGGAAAGACTTTGTGGTCTCTGGTGATGCCTCGCAAAATGGGCTAGGGTGTGTATTGATGCAAGAGGGAAAGTGGTCGCCTATGCTTCCAGTGATTAAGGCCACATGAGCAGAACTACCCTACTCATGACACGAAATTAGCGGCAATCAACTTGCTTGAAGATATGGAGGCATTATTTATATAGTGAAAAATGTTACATCTATACAGACCACAAGAGTCTAAAATATTTGCCAACCCAGAAGGAGCTCAATCTTAGACAGAGGCGATGGATTGAGTTCCTAAAGGACTATGATTGTGTGATAGATTATCATCCTGGGAAGGCAAATGTAGTTGCTGATGCTTTAAGCAGAAAGTCTATCACAGCTTTAAGATCACTCAATGCCTATCTGTCATTAGCTCAAGATGGAGCAATCTTGGCTGAGTTGCAAGTGAGGCCAACCCTACTACAGCAGATACAAGATGGGCAGAGGGCAGATGAAAAACTAATGGCCATTGTGGGTAAAATTCCTTAGAGGAAGGAAATTGAATATGAGGTGAAAGAAGATGGGTGTCTATACTACAGAGGAAGAGTGTGTGTACCAGATGATGGGGAACTGAGGACTAATATTCTGAAAGAAGCACACACTAGTGTATATGCAATGCACCAGGGGAGCACAAAAATGTATAATGATTTGAAGTCTCATTATTGGTGGCCTGGTATGAAGAGGGATATAGCTGACTATGTGACTAAGTGTTTGACATGTGAGTAAGTCAAAGCAGAACATCAAGTTCCATCAGGATTGTACAGCCTATAAGCATACCTGAATGGAAATGGGACCGGGTCACTATGGATTTTGTTAGTGGTCTACCCCTCACCCAAAGGAAGCATGATGCAGTATGGGTGATAGTGGATAGATTGATGAAGTCAGCACATTTTCTGCCAGTAAGGACTGACTACTCACTGGAGAAGCTAGCAGAATTGTATATTAGTGAGATAGTTAGACTGCATGGAATCTCACTTTCCATCATATCCGACCGAGACCCAAGGTTTACATCGAGATTCTGGAAAAAGTTACAAGAAGCCTTGGGCACACAACTCTGCTTTAGCACGGCTTTTCATCCTCAGACGGATGGACAGTCAGAACGAGTAATCCAGGTAAACCTAAGAACTAATTGAATTTTTGCAATTAATAAATTGAATTGATAGTAACAATGTAAATTATGTGATAGATCCTGGAGGATATGCTAAGGAGTTGTGTCATTGAGTTTGAGGGGAGTTGGGATAGATACCTCCCACTGGCAGAATTCTCATACAACAATAGCTACCAAGCTAGTATTCAAATGGCTCCGTATGAAGCACTGTATGGGAGGAAATGTAGAACCCCAGTGTGTTGGACTGAATTGGGCGAAGATAAGCTGGTAGGACCAGACCTGGTGAAACAGACTGAGAAAAAAGTGAAAATAATCAAAGCTAACCTGAAGATTGCCTCTGATAGACAGAAGTCCTATGCCGACCTGAAGAGAAAAGAAATAGAATATGCGGTTGGCGACAAAGTGTTCCTCATGGTGTCACCGTGGAAGAAGGTACTAAGGTTTGGAAGAAAAGTTAAGTTGAGCCCTAGGTTTATTGACCCATATGAAGTCATTGAACGTGTGGGACCAGTAGCCTACAGGCTAGCTTTACCACCAGAACTGGACAAGATCCACAATGTGTTCCACGTGTCCATGCTCAGAAGATACCACTCAGATCCTTCACATGTCATCTCCATGGAAGAAATTGAAGTACAACCGGATTTGACATATGAAGAGGAACCCATACGGATCCTGGCTCGGGAAGTAAAAGAGTTGAGGAACAAGCAAATTCCACTGGTGACAGTGCTTTGGAGGCACCACAACACCGAGGAGGCAACTTGGGAAAGTGAAGAGACGATGAGGCAATAGTTCCCTCAACTATTTGCATCAGGTAAATTTCGAGGACGAAATTTAAATTTAGAGGGGAAGAGTTGTAACACTCTCCCGGTAGCAACTCCGTACATTCTGCTGTTCCGGTGACCAGTGTCGGTCCGGACAGCTAGAACGTCTGGAAAAATATTTAAACTAAAGTGAGGAACCAAAATTAACTCAAATATTAATAAGAAAAATTTAGGAAAAATTTTAGAAATAAAATACAACCAAGTTAAATGAGCCAGTGCCCTAACGATGGGTAACCTAGTGAGAAGTTGCGGTTCTCGCAACTAGGAGCCCTAGACCAAGGGAAAAAATTATAAAATAATTTTTGGGACTCTAGAGAAGGATCATTGAGGTTCTTATGGCATTAGAATGCCAAGGAAATGCTTAGAAAAATTTTTCAATCGGTACAGACAATTTTGGCCCGGTAAGCCAAATGGAGGGCATTTTAGTCATTTCGTCTTCAGAGATGATTTTTGACCAACTTGTCCATTTATGCAAGTGAATTATATGACATAAAATATGAACAAATATTAATGAAAATTTATTTAAAAATGAATAAGCAATGAAAGAAAAGAAAATGGAAATAATGGGATTTATTACCTCATGCTTATGTAAGCATGAGGTAATTAAAAATGCTATGGCCAATTAAAATTAAGCAAGACAATTAAAATGCAATAAAAATGGATAAATGAAGCAGAATTCTAGAAACCCAAAACAGCTCCCTCTCTTCTTCTTCAAGCCGTTCCACTCACCTCACCTCATTCCACCATTAATAACCTTTCAACCTCCATTTCCCTAGCTTTCTTCCACTAAAAACCCTAATTGCTAACACAAAAATTTATTCTATCATCTTGGTGATTCTTGTGGGAGCAAAAAAGAAAAGGAAACCAAGACTTTGAGCAAGTGGGAAATTCACTCCATTAGAGGTTAGTGACCTAAACCTTGAATTTCACTTAAATTTCATGTTTAAGAACTATAAATGTGTGTAAATGACAAAGAAATTTGATGAAACACCATTGGTATGCTAACCCTAAATTTTGGCAGCCATGCTTAGGGTAATATGGTGATTATTTTTGGGGAGCTAACATGCTAGTATGGCTGCCCTTAATGTGTATCTTGTAACACTCCAAAATTTTAAATTTTATTATTTTATGAGCATTATTGATATTTTAATTTTATTTAAATTTTAAGAAATTATTTGGGATTTTTCGGATTTTAAAAATCGGGTTCGATTTTCCGAAAATATAAACTTTGATGATTTTTAAAAATTAATTTAAAGACCACGTGGCAAAATTAAAAATATATTTGGAGTCTACGAATTTTTTTGAGTTTTCTGAAATTTTTTCGAAATTTTTGGACCTCGTTTTTGGTCCCTAGACAGAGTAAAATTTCAAAATTTTATATCCCAAATCGAACCGGCCGAATCAAACCGGACCTGATCGGATCGGTTTTCTTCTTTTTCTTCCTTCTTCCCGCACGCGTCCGACCTCCCTCCCCTTCTCTCTCTTTTTCTCTCTCCTCCCTTCTCCCCTTGCCGCGCCTCTGCCACCCGGCTCGCCGCGCCCCAGTGCCGCGCCCCAAATGGCGAAAAGCAGCGCGAACGCCCCTCCCTTGTGCACGCGACTTTTCGACTTCCCAGACGAAATCCGGTCGATCCGGCCACCAATCGGACCGGGTCTTGTGTCTAAACTCATCTACTCGTCGAGAGCTTTCCATAGACACCAAGAACACCGAAATCCGTCGAGCTGTTTGTCCGATTTTTGCCCAGGAAGTTTTTAGCCCATTTCAACTTTTGGGCTAGATTTCTCGCAAACCGTGAACCTCGCAAGAAAACCGAGAGTACCAGAGCGCTCCACTCGTCGAGAGCTTCGCGGTGACATAAATTTCGAATTTTTCCGACACCGTTTTTTGGTGGGTCCCACGGAACTTCGCAGTGTTTTTCCAAGCATTTAATGAGCTTAGAAAATTCTGAAAAATTTATGTACTAACCCCCATGTTATGGGCTTCGTGTAGGTATCTTCAATTTATGGAAATTCGACAGTTGTCCGGGTTTGTGAATTTCTGGCCAGACAGACCCGTTACCGGAAAAGTCTCCGAATTGGATCGAGGTTTTGGCTACCCCCTCATTGTCAGATGTCCCGAGAGCGTCCCCGAAGTCGGAATTGGCAAAGGTAAACCCGAACCTTGCTTTTTCGTAATTTTCTAGTGCTTAAATAGGATTAAAAATCCATAAAATATTCGTGGTAGCTTAGAAAATTATGATTCTTTTTGCAATAGCCTAGTAATATTGCTAGGAACCGCGGGGCAAATTTTTAGAATTTTTAGAGCTTGTTTGGGCAGTTTTTGCAAAAATGATCAATTATAAGGACTAAATTGAAATTTTACATATTGTGATGGATGATTGATTTGATGGGCCCAGGAGGGGCTGTGTGATGTGATTGAGTTGTGGATATATGGATTGTGGATATAGAAGTGTGTTTTGAGCCCTTTTGCAGGTTGGGTAGGTCCTAGGTATAGGGGAGACTCTGCCGAATTTTCGGCACGACTTAGGACGTATTTGGTCTTTTCTTGATTTGTATTGAGTCATTTGTATTAAATAATTGTAATGTAATTGTCAGGTGAGCCGGGACAGCCTTCTTCCTCCGCCCAGCCGCCATAGTGACCGTTGTCAAGTCTGTGAGTAAAATATTAATTTTAATTGTAATTTCGATATTATTATATGTTCAAGCATGCCCATGCATCACTTATATGCATATATCTATGTAGATAAACTCTAAGCACGATTTATGTTGCATTCATAACTGTGAAAGTGCCATGTATGCTGTTGTGGTAATTTGGAGCAGTGTGCGTGTGTTGGCGTGCATGTGATGTGGTGTGGACTATGGATAGGACTAGTAGACACGGCTTGAGATCTTCGCTGGGACCCGGTCCTTCGGGGTAGACACGACTTGAGTTCTTCGCTGGGACCCCAATTTGGTTATTAAGTGGAAGTCCGAGCTGAGTTCTTCGCTGGCACCAGGTTGGATTTAAGAGAGCTGTATAGAGGATCAGCTCCCATATATTATGATTGATATTACAGGGTGTGTGAGTGCTCCAAATTACCTTTTTGATGTTATGATGTGAAAATGTTGTTGATGTTGCATTTCACTCTACAGGGTGCATTAGTTTTAGATAGTTATAGAGATTATGGTTAAAATTGATATTTTACTCTCTGAGTCGAACGCTCACTCCTGTTCAATATTTTTTCAGGCTACAGGAGGATTTTGTTATGGTTAACCTGCTTTTCTCCTTCGCAGGTTGTTTTATCAATATTTGTGTAATTTTATTTACTCCTAGAATTTCCGCCTGTGTTAGAAATATTTAAATGATTTGGGTCTGTAATATAAATTGTCATGTGGACCTGTAAAATTATTATATGCATGTTTGATGGACTGGATGAGGGAGCTGAGCTCCTATTTATTTTTATGCTGATATGAGTATGTGGAGGGTGAGCTGAGCTCCCCAATTGAGTATTTATTTTGTTTACAGGTCGGGTGAGTCAAAAACTCCCCGTTGGAAGGTCCACTTTATGGCCGGACTCTGTCTGGTTGAATTCTTGAAATTGGGCCCAAATGGGCCTTAGAGTTGGGTTAAGGAATAGTTAGGCTTACTACGGGCCTTGAGGGCTTTAGGCTAGCCCAGGTCCTAGTGCCGGTCCGGCCCATAAGTTGGGTCGTGACATATCTCATAAGTGAATTGATAAATGCAATGATAATGCATGGTTTTGAAATGTTGAATTAGGGTTTGGGTTGAAGAATGAGACTTTGATCTTGTGATGATGGAGGTAGGTTTTAATGGTCAATTAGTGACCATTTGGTTTGGTTTAAATCAAAAATGAAGTGAATTGGGTTGTGGGATTTGAGGTTGGAGTGGCTGCCTTGTGTGACCTGCAGGTTTGGATGTGAGTCCATCCTGTTTGGACAGTCATAACTTGAATTGTAGAGGTTCAATTGGTGTTTGGCCAATTGGACATGAAATTAGACACAAAATGGCACAACTTTGGTGAAGAAACCATGCCCATAAGACCAAACCAAGTGGACCAAAACCTTGCTCCAATCCGTGTGACCTGCAATCTGCCTGGGCAAAATGATTAAATGAACAGTATTTGGTCATTTAGCCATAACTCAATGTAGCAAGGTCCAATTGACCTGAAATTTTACCAGCAACAAGTTGAGATATAGACTAACAACTTTCATAAAGAAACCTGACCCAAATTATGACCATAACCTAGTCAAATTGCCAACAAAACTTGAGTTACCAAATCTGGCAGAAAAAATTTTACCCAGAATTTTGGAATCTGTCTAATCCGGCCAGTTATGGTGTTTAGGCCATAACTTGAGTTACAAAACTCCAAATGGAGTGATTCAAAAAAAGAAAATTCAACTAGACAAAATAAGGAACAACTTTCATGTTGATCATTTTTCCAAATTCCCACTGCAAAAGTGACTAATGGAACAGTAAACCCAAAGCTTGAAAACTGAAAATTCTGTCCAATTCACATTAAGCTTAGAGATGGTATTGGCAACCAATACCAACAAGTTTAAAATGCAAAATATGATATGTTGATGATATTTAAACTAATTTACCTATTGTCAATGCAAAAGTGAACATTTTGGTTGACTAATGAAATGAATAGTAGTCATAAAAATTTCAATTTCAAAGAATTACACAAATTAAAAGTGTTAAATGCCCTAGTAGGCCTAATGTGATTGGTTTGGATAGGTTGGCATGCCAATAGGGTTCTGTTAGCAGTACTGCATATGGCTTCATGCCATTCTGTTTTTCATGGCTTTCCATGCCATTCCGGGACATAATAGTCTTTGGCTATGATATTGAGTTGTTATACTCGGGTTTAATCCCCGATAATTATTACAGCTTATTAGTCGCATTACATCTCGGGAGACACAATGTGACCGATGGTGTGATGGTCCGAGGTACTTAGTACCCAGTACCAGTTTACCCATTTATCCAGTCCAGTCAACTAGTATAGGTTACTCGGGCAGTGTTAATAAATTTTACCAAACTTTAATTGAATAATATTGCAACAAATATTTGAAATTAAGCCTACCAAAAAATGTAAACATACATTCTGCACACATGTTTTTATTTTATTTTATTTTATTTTATATTATTTTATATTGTCACCACTAAGCAGAATTGCTTAGCGCGTCGCTTTTGGCACGCAGCAGTCTGAGACATAGTGGGAGTCCAAAGAGCCTCATCTGAGGTGAGCCTTCAGATCTGCACTCAGAGTCCAGAGTCACCTCACATTGTAGTGCATTTGGTAGGACATTAGGCCACTTATGATATTTTGATATTTTGTATTTTATAACCTTCTGTAATGTATATTATAAATTCATGTAATTAAGCTTTTGATGTAAGTATCTATGAAATATGTTCAGTAATAAATTGAGCATTTTCATTGAGTTGACTGTGTTTTGAATTGAATAGAATTTTGAGATACTGAAGTAAATTGAGAAATTGCTGAGAATATATTGGAGGTTGATTGAGAATAATGTGATGATATTATTGGGAGTGTTTTTAACAGGTTCAGAAGAACTGTTTTTCCAATTTATAGCCGGCACTCTGCCGGATTTTCTATAAAATTTGCGGAAAAATTTAGATTTATCAGAAATTATAAATAAATGAATTAAAAGGGGATTAATTGAAATTGAAACATGAATTGGTGTTCCGACACACTGAGTGGCATAACTTGCTCGGCTACACAGTAGACGGGTAAGGGGTGTCACAGTTATAATAAAAATTAATTATATTTCTATTTCAATAATTAAATAAATAATATGAAAAATACATTTTTATTAGTCAATGTACATATTAATTACAATAGTTACATATAAATTTATCAAATTGTACTAAGCAAATTCTATAGTTACAAATTTCTCCAAGTTCGAGGATAGGTCCTTGATGCTTATATTTCTCTATCTCATTGCATGGATTCACTATGTCCTGCAACACTTAACCAACTCGATAAGTCAGTTTAAAATACGACATTATCATGTAAAGAATAATATTTGAGATTAGATTTAGATTATAATAATTATACTAAGATTCCTATCACATTGAATTAGAATTTCACGCCAACACAACCTAACAGTAATATCAAATTTTATTTAATTTTGATTGTTAATTAAATGCATAATTTTTTCTTATAAACTTGGATCTTGTTCTACTAAGCTATGTAGAGCACATCATTTATTTATGCCATAGGCTACTAAAAATTTGATGCTAAATAGTTCACTTGGAAATCATCATGTTTGATTGAAGTTACGCAATTTTTATGCTGAGAATGGCTTAGCTCAATCAATGGAAAATAGACAGGCCGAGATTTATTGAAGTTGACAAAGGACAACTCAATCCATATTCTGAAACTCCACATTTTGTGAAATATTCATTAAAAAAGATCTGAATCTAAGAACACAGCTAAGACGAAATCCATATTCAAAGCTTGCCGCAACTCTTGCATCCTAGAAGCCACAATCCCTTGTTTTCTAATTTATTGGCAGGAGTTTTGCAGTCAGTCATATGAGCTGATCACAGAAATTTTCTACTCCTCTTGTGAGATGGGTTTTCTTCTCTTGCCCTGTAGCAGCTGGAGTTTGGTTAATTCTCCATTGCGATTTAGATCAGGTTTGATGCAAAATCTCAACACTTTGGACTGCTGGAATTATCTGACCTCCCCCTTACAGAACCATCATGAGGGTAAAGAACTCATGCAACTTGCTGTTTTTATTTTGTGGCAAATCTGGAAGCGGCGCAATAATCTGATCTTCAAGAATGTCCCTCAAGACGTTCAACAGATAGGATTAGCTGCTCTTCTTCAGTTTCAGGAGTTTATCTCTGCTCTAGAATCTACACCTTAGGATTTGAATGCTACCACGCCAACTTCTTTGTCATCTTCTGTTTGGAGCCCTCCTCCAGCACATTTCATCAAAGTCAATTTTGACGCTGCTACTGACAAGCGAGGACAGAAGGAATTGTTGCCATGATTGCTCGAGGAAGGGACTGTTAATCTTTGATTTGGAACTGCAGAGCCTATAAATCAATATTAGACCCGCCGGTTCTCGAACGTTTAGCTTGTAGAGATGCTATGATTATGGCAATTCATAGAGGTTTTAATTCTTGTAATTTTTAAGGAGACTCCCAGTGGTGATTGAAGCAATTCAAGGTCACATTATTCTCCTTCAAATTCAGGGGTTGATCAGGGATATTAATGAACTAGCAAAGTCTTTTTCATCGGTCTCCTTTGTGCATGTTAGAAGAAGTAGGAACCAAGCAACTCACCTATGCTTCAAAAGCAATTCGTGATGTTAATTTTCTTTGTGATCCTGCAGGTCAACATTGCTTTGTAATGGGCTCATTGCCCACCTGATTCTTCAAAGAAATTCTCAATCTCTCAAAAAAAAAAAAAAAAAAAGAATAGCTGTAAGCAAAAGCCCAGCATGGGAACCTCCCCCTTCCTAAGTCCAAACCCGATAAAGCTTTGCAATGCCTTCCATTTCGTACACTTGATGAAATGGTCCAAACCAAACTAATGAATGGAGGCTTGTTTTTTCAATTTTAACTTAATTAGGCGTAATTCTTTTTTTTTTCACAAGTAATTATTTAATTTATTCTAAAATTGTAGCTAAACTGAAATATTATTTCTTGTCCTCTTACTTAGAAATCTTTTTAAAATGATAAAATTTTAAAATTGATATTTTAGTAGGGCTGGTAAATAATTAATTTTGATTCAATTTCAAGTCGAAATGGATAAATTACCCGATAATAATGAGAGACATGATATGAATTTGGCTATGGATCTTGACTCAAAAATTACTTTTAAAAAATAAATTCTAATTTTTTTAGCAGAAAAATTTTTGATTAATTGATTATTTTATAAAACCTACGTGAGAAGTGTGAAATTAATTATTAAAAGATGTTTGATTCAGCTATTGGAATTGGATGCAACTGATAGATACCCAAATAATTAAATTAATCTATTTGATAAAACTATCAAACCGATAATTGACAATGGATAGATTATTTATCAGCTGTTAATTTTATTAAGGGCTTATTTAGTTTAATTGTTGAATACAGCTGATAACTATTAGTTGATAGCTGTTACTGTTAGCTGATAGTTGATAATTGGTAGTTAATGATAGCTGATTTATGTTAAGTGTTTGATAAAACTATATTTAGCTATTGCTTAAGGAAAAGGTCCCTAATGATTATATTTCTCTATCTCATTGCATTGATTCACTAGGTCCTGCAACTTAACAGCAATATTGAATAGGGGAAGTTGGTTAATTTCTCTATCTCATAAATAAGTATTGCTCAGCAATACTGTTCCTTTGGCTCGAGGAAGTTGGCACCAGATTCATCTTAATTTGAATAGGGGAAGTTTGTAGAGTCTTTTCTTTGTCATTCTTTAGATTACCAAAATGAGATTGCAGCGACATTTATGTGTTTGGATTATATAATTAATATTCTTGTAAATTTTGACATTATATAATAACATGTCATTTTTATATTTTAAATTATATACAATATTATATCATGGATATTTTGTATAAGCTAGGCTATAGAATTTGTTCATAAACTGAGATATTATAAAATAATATGCATTTTTATTATTATATAAATAATGTAAAAAAATTTATAGAAATGTCATTTTTGTACTTTATATAAACCATAAAAATTTTACAATTTTCAAGCTTGTCTAATACAAATAAAATTTTCAAGTATATATTATAGAAAATCAAGATTTTATTCAATTTTTATTTTAACTAATCTCTATTACACAATAGAAAGGAAAATGTTTTACCATTTTCTTGATCCAGTGGATCATAATTTCAAGACTTCTCATTTCATGCCTTTACCCTTTTTTTTTTTTTCATACTTTTTATTTTTTTATGATGCATGCAACGTAAATGCATTTGCAAGAATCTCGAAAATGCCCAACAAGAAAAGGGAAATCCTCAAAAAGTCTCTCTGTGTCCACCTTGTGTTTAAGTTGGGAGAAAATCTCGGAAAAGTTGTGGCATTTGTTGACCTAGGAAAACCTACTCAGCAATGTTGTTCTCTTGGCTCAAAGAACTAAAACTGGTTAAGGCATATGCAAGTTGACCTGGTAAAGGACCGGCTTCTAGCCCTTGACTAGATTGAACTAGAACCAGTTCTTGAGTTGTTGGTTCAAACCGATTTTACTTCATTTACTGTTTCTGGCTGTTTCTGGCTTGATTTTGAAATGGTTATGGTTATGGTTATGGTTTTGATGGTTACAGTTATGATCTCAGTTTGATCTGATTCGAGACGGTTCTAATTTCATTTTAAATTTACATAAGCTAGTTAACTTAAAAAATTCAGAGAAAATATTGTATTACTTATTTGAGAATGGTCCAACAATTAAAGATGCTCACGACATAAGCTAGGAAAAATTTTAAAAAATAGAATTTTCAAATTTTCAAATCAAATCTAAAACATGCTAATTAACTTCAAAATTTGGGAGAAAATTTTATTGTGTATCTTATTTGAAAGTGGTTTAAGAATTAACATGCTCAAAATTATCTACATATTCTACGAAAAATATTTTAAGAATATAATTTTGAAAATTTCAAATCAAACCTAAAAATCTAAAATATGTTAATTAACATAAAAAATTCATAAAAGTTATTGTGTATCTTATTTGAGAATGATAAAAGAATTAAAGATGCTCAAAGTGATGTACATAATATAGAAAAATGTTAAAGAAAAAAAAAAATCAAACAGGTTCTGATTCCAGTTTAGGAAAGGGGAAACACTAACCAGCCCACCCTCCTTCAGTCTCGATCCAGTCTTCGTTTGACCCGGTTTAGACCCAATCCAGTTCACGGTCCGAACTGGACCGTGGCCAAGTCCATGTGCAAGCTATTTCGGCCTGACCCAAACAATCCATTGATGAAAGAGTAGCTACATGGCCACAGTTTGGATTGCAGCCTCACCTGGTGATGGCGCCATCTCCACTCTGGCCAAACTTGAAAATATGACTTTGCATGCCACCATAGCTCGAATTTGGGGCCGAACCAATTGCAACTTTGATGGTAACGCGTGGAAAGAGCCAATCTGAGACAACAGGGCCCTAGAATGCCGAGGTTAGGGTCGCTACTAAATGCCCTGACTGAGTTTGCACACAATCAACCTAACAACTTGAACTATCTCGACATCTCTCTTATTGATGGGCTTAACATCCCAATGGGCTTCAACCTTACCACCGACAACTGCTGTGAAATCGGATGTGCTACTGACATTAATGGGATATGTCAAAAATTTATTCGAAGGGAGAGATGCCGTGAAGCAGGGTATTAGACGGAATATGAGAGGCTGTCTCGCTTGAATATCTGGAATGAGCCTTGGGCGCCATCTCCTCCTAACTTTAAGATTGGCAGCCCTCGTCCCCCAGATTCCCCTATTCTGCATATAGCAGATTTACTGAAGCCTGGAGTGCACCAATGAGATAGAGAAATATATATTTATGAGATAGAGAAAGGTCCCTAATATATATTTATTTATTCGTTGGGGAAAGAAAGAAATTAACCACCAATCAAAACTTTCACTTCTTCTTCGCGTTGCCCAAAGAAGAACAACCTCGCATCCATCTCCGTCCAGCAACTTCGGCCAGCAACCAGCTTTGACGTGGATGGTAGCATCACAGATCGGCGACATCTAGGGGCTCCTCAACGGCAGTGGACAGTGGTTGGAGATGTGAGAAAGCAAGAGAGTGAAAGAGAGAGAGTGAGTGAAAGGCGTCAAATTTGAGTCCTCTTTGGCCGGCGATCCTGGCAGTGGTTCTGATTAAGGAGGATGGCTTTCAACTCCTGGCAGTTCAAGCATCCTGTCGGGACCTCTCTCACCGGTTCTAATGGTGGTTTCCGGCAACAGCAAGAAGAGAGAGAAATGTGTTTGGCAGTAGGTTTCCAGTCACTTTTCCAGCGATCCTCCCTTCGGATAGGAAATCCGAGATCACCGATGGACTCAGGATCACGAAATCTTCGAAATAGAATCTGTCCCGCTCCGATCGGTTACTGTTTGAAAAAGGCGATCATCGGACGGTCAAGATCGTTTAGTGAGAATTTTGAGCTTTTTTTTATTTTTAAAAATTAAAAATAATTTTATGATAATTATTAATAATTTTTTGGTATAATTTAGGTACGATCGGATCGATAATAGTTCATTAGCGTCATGGCTGCATTTTTCGGTCAGATCTGACTGTCTGACGGCCTGTCTTGAAACATGATCGATATTATAGTCAATCCTAACATTTTCAGACGTTCTGGACACGATGCAGGTGTCAGATTTTACATAGGTAAACCCAAACTCTAAATTGTTCAATTTTTATCTTATACTAGGTTTAAAATAAAATTCATAAAATATTCGTGAATGATCAAAAAATTTTGGTTCCTTTTCCAATAGCCTTATAATATTATTAAGAATTGCGAGACAAGTTTATAAAATTTTTAAAGTTAGTTTAGATAGTTCTTAAAAAATATTAGTTTTAAACCTTACAATTGAATTGTCTGATGTTGTGATTATTGACTGGTTTGGAAGGCTCAAGAGGGGCCATATAATATTGATAAGATATGGGTTGAGTTTAGAAGTGTTATTTGAACCATTTTATAGGTTGAGTAGGTTTTAGGTATAGGAAAAACTCTATCGGTTTTTCGGCATAAATTAGGCTGTCTGTTGTCTTTTTAGAGTCTTATTTCGAATTAGTACTAATAAATGTATAATATAATTAATTGGATGATCGAGGTCAGCTATTTTTCCTCCATACAGTAGCCACAATAGTCTCTGGTGTACAGTGAGTATATATTTATTTTATTTACAATTTCAATATTATTATATTTCTGGCATACTCATGCATCACTTATACTTATATTTATGTAGTTAAATATTAGACATGCCCTGTTTTGCATTTGTACTTGATGATATTACTTTGATTGTGTGTTTTGATAATATGGAGCTGTGTGTGTGAGTTGGTGTGTATGTGGAGTATATGGATATGGGTAGAACGGGTAGACGGGGTTGGAGCTTGACTCGCTAGGACCCGATTCTTATTATGGATGAGTCAGGGTAGACACGGCTTTGAGTTGATCTCACAGGCCCCCGCATATGGATTATTAAGCGAAAGTCCGGCTTAAGTTAATCTCACTGGTAGGCCTTGGATTAAGAGAGCCGAATAGGGGAATTAGCTCCCCATATATGTATGTGTGAGTATGGATGTGACACACGGGTGTGTGATTACTCCAGATTATCTTTGATGTGACCTAATATGATTTGTATGAAGATGACGCATCTCATTTCTAGGGATACATTAGAATTAGATATTTATAGAGATTGTATGTAAAATAAATATCTTACTCTATGAGTCAAACACTCACTCCTGTTTATCCTATTTTTTAGGCTACAGGAGGAGTTTTTTTTCAGAGTAACTTGCTTTCTTCCTCGCAGGTTTAACATCAGTTATTTAATTATTTTATTATTTTCTAAATTTGAAATCTAAAACTCTGCATGTGTTAGCAGTCGTATGGTACCTGTTAGGAATTGTGTTAATTTAAATTCTTGAGGTTAATAAATAAAGATATGTATGATATTTATTGTAAATGATGGTATCAGGGTCGAGCGGAACTCCCTTGACTTCAGTTTTTTATGGTTATTGGGTTGGGTTGACCCGAATAAAAATATTTTATTTTATTTACATGTTGGGCCTCAATTTTTGGGCCTTGGTTATGGATTTGAGAATAAGACTTACTACGGAACTTGGGGGCTTTATGCCGGCTCAGGTCCTAGTGTCGGTCCAGTCCACGGGATCCGGTCGTGACACATTAAAAGGCTCTATGGGCATCTGTAAGAACAACAACAGACAGGCTTTGTAGGATTGCCAGAAGCCAATTACAAGAAAGCTTTCCTTAGAGGCTCAATTTGGCTAGACAATTGGCAGCTTTGTTTGAATATCTTTCTACAAGAGCAATTAGAAAATGATAGAAGGAAGATTTATGAGAATTAATGGCTGCAACAGTGGCAATCAACAGTACTGCTACTGCTAAAATAGTGATTTGAGTTATTCTGGCAATCCATAAAGCTGTACTTGCATTATTAGAGGCATATTGAAGATGTTGAATTATTCTAAATTTGTTAAGAATTAGAATATTAATTCATATGGAACCCACAATTTAGAACATGTAGAAGAGGAAAAAAAAAAGCCTGAAAACTTGCAATTAGGCCAATGGTGTATATTTATACGTTAAATTAGTACTTATGTCCATGAAATCTCGAATGTAAAGGATCAGATAGAGAGAAAGAGTTGGATGGTTTGAACCAAAGGAAAACAAAAGACAAAGTTGATAATTACAATGCTTCTGCTTTGCTTCGTATTTTTAAGCTTTTAAAATTGACTAGTGCCCGCAGCTTTAACAGTGAATCAATGTGATGATAACTAACGTATTTTAACAAATCTGATGCCATTATTTTGAGATGGTTTGCCATCATTTTTATCTGTCTTTGAAAATTTTTTGTCATTCTCATGATTCGGTGGATCATGATTTCAAGTGAATTCTCGAATGTAATTACTATATTGTAAGAAAAAGTTGTCAGTCCATGCAGAGATTTGCTAGGTTTAAGAAGTGTCTCCTTTATTTGTTGTGAATGACAAATTGCTTTTGATTCTAAAGGCTTATTTCTTCTGCAACAAACTCTATTGTAAATAACATATTGATCCTTCAAGATCTACCTAGAATTAATACCATTTATTTTCAAATGATCTGCAAGATTTTTTACTATTCTCATGATTCGATGGATCATAATTTTAATTGAATTGTTGAATGTAATAATTACATTGTGAGAAACGCTTTCTTTTTCAAAGATAGGATACATTGAAATAATAATAATAATACAGCTCATGAACTGTAATCAGCTTTGCTCAAGATGAGCATGTGTCCTCTCTCTCTACATAAGATAGGAAGAGAGAGAGAAAAATTTCTATAAGACAAATGAAATTTGTTTGCTCAGTCTTGCATATTATATAATCGACCATTATCAGCTATACCACCATTGTTGTGAAAATGCAACCTTTAAGATCTTTCCCTATTCATTCTCACACTCAACCCCCAAATAGCTCCTCAGCATATCCTCTACGCGCTCAATTAATTTTGTTTATACTAGCTAGTGGTTATTTATCTACAGGAATACTTCTTCAGTGGGTAGGTAACTTTAATGAAAAGAATTATAAAAAATCGAGGTTGTTCTATAATATTGTGGGTTGGAGTCAACTTGTGTATTTAGTTATTCTTTTTGTTGGGCTACGTATCAAAACCAATACTAACTGGTTTACTAGGATACAAGTTAATTAAAGCAAATTAAAGTACGTAATTCAAACATTTATAGAATATGTATGTGCTGTAGCAATGGCTATATTTTATAAAGAAGTTGACAAGGTTACAGATGAATATTTAATACTAGCCGCATTTTGCTATTCCCTGCATTGATACTTTTATCCAGATCACTTATCCCTACTTGGATTTTGCACCCACAATCCTTTTCTGCGAAATATTTGAGTATAGGCATTGCTCGGAGTGACAAAAGTGGCATAATAGCATGTTGCTGTGGTGGCTTCATTTTTATATTGAAAAACTATTTTCAGTTTTTTTATATGACACGTGAGGAATCCATCCAAGGAACAGTAGATGCTAATATTGGTGGTATAAGAGGGAATACTGATATTTGTGGTACATGAGAAAGTGAAGGCATTGATCTTGAAGATGTTGGTAGTTTTAGAGTTATTGATGTTCCTAGGAGCAGTGGAGGGCGTATTGTGGGGAATATTGATGCTGATGGAAGCTCTAGCAGTGGTGCAAGGCTAACTACAGGTTATAGAGGTTCTGGGAGTGAAGAAAGAATGTCCATTTATTTTTGTAGTTCCTGAAGACATTTATCCGAGCCTGATTCCAGTGACAAAAGTCATTAACTTTGATTTTGTATTATATTTAAGTTGTTGCACTGAAAACTTTATTAACTTTGATTTGCTGATACTAGTTAACTAATGTTTAAGGTAATTTTATTTGTATGTATGAATGAATGTGTTAATTGACTTGCTCAAACTGCTAGAGTAGTCATTTTGTATCCAGGTTAAAGCTCTAATCCACCTGATCAGTTAGAAGCTCTTTTGCTTAAGGATATGATGTATGGAGATTTTAGTTCATGAGTGATATTATCTTATTTTGATAAAAAAAGTTAATTCTGTTTGTAATTATTGTTAACTTGTTAAAATAATGAAAAGAGAAATGAAAGAACTGTTTGATGTTGAATAGATTTATTTTTCCATTTGGTTATCGGTATTCTTAATTGTTCATATCTGTTTGACGTAGAATTGTATAAAACTACGTCAAATAGATATAAACAATTAAGAATACCGATAACCAAATGGAAAAATGAATTCATTCAACATCAAATAGATCTTTCATTTTCTCTTTTCATTATTTTAACAAGTTAACAATAACAACAAACAAAATTACTTCTTTTTTTTTTGTCAAAATAAGATAATATCATTCATGAACTAAAATCTCCATACATCCTATCCTTAAGCAAAAGAGCTTCTAACTGATCAGGTGGATTAAAACTCCAACTTGGATACAAAATGCCTACTTTAGCAGATTGAGCAACCCAATTAGCATATTCATTTATACATACAAACAAAATTACCTTAAACATTAGTTAACTAGAATTAGCAAATAAAAGCTTAATAGTCAGTACAACAACTTAAATGCAGATGGCAACAACCTGAGAGACTGGCAAACTTTAGAACAAGCAACACTCTAATATCAACTTTGCTTAACTGAAAAGCAATAAGCAATTAAGTTAATTAAGATCATTTAAAAAAATAAAAAACTGCAATGAAAAAATTGAGATTTATTTTGAAGAAGCACACTAAAATATGGAATTTTTCTTTTTGATAAGTAAGAAGAATATTATTAATAATAAAAATAAAAAAAGAATAGAATTCCTCACAAAAACTGAGAAAAACAAGCCTACAAAAGCCAAGAAACCACCAACTAAGCAAACACAACCCCAACAAAAATACTGCTGCAAAAACAGACAACCAGAGCTGCAAAGAAAAGGAGCTAAGAGAAAATACAAAATCAAAGCAAATGACTTTTGCGACTTGAATCAGGCTAGGAGAAATGTCTTTAGAAACTAAGAAGATAAGTGGATATTCTTTCTTCACTCTTAGAACCTCTATGACCTATAGTTAGTCTTGTACTCCTGCTAGAGCTTCTACCGGCATTAATATTACCCACAGCATCCCCTCTGCTGTCCCTAGGAACATTCATAACTCCAAAACTACCAACATCTTTAAGCTCAATGCCTTCACTTCCTCCCGTACCACCAATATCAGTATCCCCTCATGTACCACCAATATCAGCATCTACTGTTCCTTGGATGGATTCCTCACGTGTCAGATCAAAAAACTGAAAATAGTTTTTCAATATAAAAATGAAGCAACCACAATAACATGCTATTATGCCACTTCTGCTATCCTGAGCAATGCCTATACTCAAGCATATTTCGCAGAAAAGGATTGTGGGTGAAAAATCCAAATGGGATGCGTGATCTGGATAAAAGTATGCAATGCAGAGAATAGAAAAATGCGGCAAGCACTAAATATTCATCCGTAACCTTGCCCACTTCTTTATAAAATATAGTCATTGCTACAACACATACATATTCTATAAATGCCTTCATTACGTACTTCAGTTTGATTTGATTAACTTATATTATAGTAAATCTGTTAGTAATGGTTTTGATAGCTAGTCCCAAAAAAAGAAGAATGATATACAGAGATTGACTCACACCCACAAAATGATAGAAAAACCTCGATTTTTTATAATTTTTTTCATTGAAGTTATCCACCCACTGAAGAAGTATTTCTGCAAATAAACAGTCCTTAGCTAGTATGAACAAAATTATTTAAGTGTGTGGAGGATGTGCTGAAGAGCTGTTTGGGGTTTGAGTGTGAGTATGGGGAGGGAAAGATCCTAAAGGTTGCATTTTCACAATGGAGGTATAGCTGATAATGGTGGGTTATATAACATGTAAGACTGAGCAAACAAATATCATTTGTCTTATAGTAATTTTTCTCTCTCCCTTCCTATCCTCTGCAGAGAGAGAGGACGCCTGTTCATCCTGAGCAGAGCTGATTACAGCTCATGAGTAGTATTATTATTTTTATTTCAATGTATCCTATTTTCAAAAAAGAAAGTTTCTCACAATATAATTATTACATTCAACAATTCACTTAAAATCATGATCCACCAAATTATGATCCACCGAATCATGAGAATGGTAAAAATTCTTGCAGATCATTTAAAAATAAATGGTATTAGTTCTGTGCAGATCTTGAAGGATCAATGTGTTATTCAGAACAGAGTTTGCTGCAGACGAAATAAGCCTGAGGAATCAAAAGCAATTTGTTATTCACAACAAATAAAAGAGATTAGTAAATCTCTACATGGAATGATAATTTTTTCTTACAATGTAATAATTATATTCAATGATTCACCTGAAAGAATGATCTATAGGATCATAATAATGGCAAAAAATTTTCTAAGGCAGATAAAAATGATGGCAAACCATCTAAAAATAATGGCATTAGATCTGCTAAAATACTTTAATTATCATCACATTGAATCACTGTTAAAGCTGCAAAAACTAGTTAATTTTAAAAACTTAAAAACACGAAGTAAAGAAGAAGCATCTGTAATTACCAACTTTGTCTTTTTTTCTCCTTGTTCACCCCATCCAACTCTCTCTCTCTCTCATATTCTTTACATTCGAGATTTCATGGATATGAGTACTAATTTAACGTATAAATACACTAGTCTAATTGCAAGTTTCGGGGCTTTTTTTTTTTTCTCTTCTATATATTTTGAATTGTGGGTTCTATATAAATTAATATTCTAATCTTCAACAAATTTAGAATAATTCTAACACCTTCAATATGCCTCTAATAATATAAGTACAGTTTTATGGATTGTCAAAATAACTCAAATCACAATTTTAGCAACAGCAGTACTGTTGATTGCCACTGTTGCATTTATTAATTCTCTTAAATCTTCCTTCTATCATATTCTGATGGCTCTTGTAGAAAGACTTGCAAGCAAAGCTCCCGATTGTCTAGTCAAATTGAGCCTTCAAGGAAAGCTCCTTTTTAATTGGCTTCTGACAATCTTGTAAAGCCTGTCTACTGTTGTTCTTGCTGATGCTCAGAAAGCCTTGTAATACATTTACGTTGCATGAGGGAAAAAAAAAAGCACATGCATTAAATAATAAAATTTGAATCATGATCCACCGCGTCAGGAAAAAGGCAAAAGTTTTTCTAAGACCAGGTAAAATTAATAGCATATCATCTAAAAAGATGTAGTATCAATTCTATTAATATTTTTTATATCATCACATTTGATTCATTGTTAAAGCTGTAGGGGCTAGTTAGTTTTAAAAGATTAAAAATAATATTAAAATTTATATAATTATTTAATCTTGATTGTTAATTAAATTTATAATTTTTATTATAAACTAATTTTCATTACATTCAGACTTAAATAATATGATAATATTTATCGTTAATTATGAAAATAATATTTAACTCATGTGGTTTTAACTAATAATATTTTTATCATATAAATAAATATTATAATTTTAATGTTTACCATGTAGTTTTAGACTAATTATAAAATAACTAAATAAATTTCATTTTTCTAAAACTTATTTACAAATTTGATAACTATATATATATATATTCTCTGCGTTTGTACTATGATCAATATGACAATATTTATAATTAAACAACAAAATATTATTTAAATAATCAATATATATATAAGTCATCCAACAATAAATCTAATATCAATTAATTATAGAACTATGACATAATTAAATCCAAATGAATAAAATAATAAATTAAATCGGATCAGTTTCTATTGGGGTTATTACTCTTTTTGTACTTATTTTTTTTTATTTTTCAATTATTTCTTAAATTAATAAAAGAAAATAAAATAGTAAAATAATAAAAGAAAAAGAATAGGCCCATCAAAAGGATATCATCTAATAATTATCGATGGTTATTTATGTCTTTAGCATGAAATTAGAATAAAAAAAAGAATAAAAATTTATTAAATAAGAGTGACTAATTTTGTTAATTTTAGGATCAATTACATTTTGCAACTCACAATGATAACATTTAGTCAATTTATTTCCATTTTAAGGATCTCTTCTTTTATTTTATGTCATTAAATATAAATTTGATTAAAAATGATCAAATATAAATTCTTTTAATGGTACAAATATAATTAGAATAAGTATATTTTACATAAAAAAATTATTAAACACTTATTTCATTAGAATTTATTGAATTTTGATAATTATTTTTAAAATTAAAATATTTTAGAAAACTTTTTTGTCAATTCAATTATGATTCATTTTTTATTATAATTTTCATTTAATTAATCATATTTATTTTAACATCAATATATATTTTTGAGTAGCTGTGTTAACTCCAGGCAAATAGTAAGTAGTCGTGCTTGTATTATTTATTTTAATTTCTATATAACAAAAATTTGGTGCCATTAATATGTAAAAAGTTATACCATCTCACCTTCACAGCTTCATACCAAAAAATATAGATTATTCAGTGTGTGTATATATATATATATATAGTCTTTCACTAATCATGATACGTCAATTTATATTTATATAAACAAAAAATAATAACGTAATATATTTTTTTCTAAAAAAAATTAAAATTTTATTTAACGTGTAATTATAGCATCAAGTTTTTTTTTTATCTTATTTATTTATTTAAAATTAAGAATATGACATTTTTGGCATCCATAGCCGTATATTTGATCACAAATTTAATCAATATCTTTTTTTATTTTTATTCATTTTTGCAATCATTGTAATATTTTTAAAGTTTCATATTGTAATTTTTTTTATTTATTTATTTCATTTGCTAAAAAAATAGTTTCTTTTATTGGCTCAAAAATTATATTTAAGTCATCTCAACATGATAAGCATTTTGCATATTGAGCAAAAAGAGAGACATTTTAAGACCCACAAAACATTTTACTGTACCTGAAGCCTAAAATCATCAATTAAGAAGAGAGAGGGGTAAGATGCCCTCTTTTAGACATATATAATAATGTTTATTTTAACACAGTTTAAGACCAAAAGATTTTAGCAACTATTTCCGGGCTTATGGTTCAGTCTTGGGTGACAGCGATATTTGGGCAACGAGCAAAGGGTGACAATGTCAAATGGCATGTGTTTGAGCGTCTCATTTTTTGTTATTAATGTTTGTTCATTTGTTTGCAGTCTGTCACTTTGCCAGAGATCCAACAGACAGAGGTAGGAGAAATTGAGCAATCCATCAATTTCTCCAATACAAACACCACAATTGGTTTTCAACGCCATAATTTTTCCTTCTATGTATAGTTTTAGAATGACATGTATACTCTCACTTAAAAAAAAAAAAAAAAACATATACTTTCATAACGCATAGTCAAATAAATTGAAAGAAGTATTATCTAGGGTGTTATCCATTTTGCTTGATGGGGATGTGTTTGATAAATGTACGCAATTAACTCATAAATCATGAAGCTATCAAGGGTCTTTAATCCTTATATTCCAACAAGTTGCATGGATTTGTCCGAAATTTGAAACTATTAGCCTTATAAGGGCCTTTTTCTCTTTTCCCAATTTCCACGTATATTTCAAT
Organism: Hevea brasiliensis; assembly: GCF_030052815.1. Classification (NCBI taxonomy): domain Eukaryota; kingdom Viridiplantae; phylum Streptophyta; class Magnoliopsida; order Malpighiales; family Euphorbiaceae; genus Hevea; species Hevea brasiliensis. Next base: position 100,359,252 of record NC_079500.1, read on the forward strand.
CTCAAAAAAAAAAATCCATTATGTATTTATCTATTTATTTATTTGTCTTTCTTGGACTGGCATGTGAAAACTTTATTAATCTAATAATTTCAAAAAACAAAGTGATTCTTAAACTTTTGTAGTGAATTCCTTTACTACTAAATCATATATCATTTTCTGTTTGATCAAGACACAACAGTAGTTTGTATTAGTAATTTCAGAACAATTTGAATTATTCCTCCATTTTAATAAACCAATACACTGCACAGTGCACTTAGCGTGTAAAAGATCCCTCTACATGGGTGTTGTGGAATCTTTTAATGTTTTTGATTAGTGGTAGCTTGGTTTCGTAATTAACTCTTTTGAGCAATTATATATTATTTTGTCCATATAATCAATATTTGTTTGAGATGGAAATATGTAATTATTTGATGATCATCATTTGTGATATTATATTTGTTTATATTTGCTCATTAATTAATGGTATGTCAGGAGATATATATTAAGTTCTTAAGACATATGTGGTTTAGTCTTAAATATTGTTTATAGTCAATATGCACGTTTTCATTGGTGTTTTTGGAAATAAGTAGCTTATTATGAATTTCTCTTGATTATTTCTAAGTATTTGTGTTAAAAGAGAAATCATTGAGGACCGACAATAAAATAGCAAATTGATCACATTTGAGTGGTATTTTCTTGCTACACTACCATACTGTAATCTATGTCAATTAAATCATTTATATTTATAACCATGGATTGGTCTTATATCAATAAAGGGTATAATTACCACCATGATTTGATATTGGTGGTTTAACGTGGACAAAATTTGTAAAGGTGTTATTTCTTAAATTGTATATTTTCAAAATTGGTGGCCACATTTGTATTTCATTATTAGGTCTAAGAGTCATTTTAAATTTGTTTAAAAAAAATACACAATTAATATTGCCCAAGTGAGAGAATATAAGAATTTATGATATGGGCCAATATAAAAATTTATTACATGGGCTACTATTAATTATGGGTTAGGTGGCCACATTTGTGTTTCACTATTAGGTCTAGGAGTCATTTTAAATTTGTTTAAAAAAAACTCACAATTAATATTGTCCAAGTGAGAGAATGTAAGAATTTATGATATGGGCCAATATGAAAATTTATTATATGGGCTACTATTAATTGTGGGTTATTTAAGTTTGTGAAAAGGGATTGAATAAATATAGTTTAAGAATATGTGTATGGACAATAGTTTGGTACCATACACAAGTGATCACAAAAAAAATGTCAAATACAAATTGGGCTCCATACACATATTCTTAAACTATATTTATTCAATCCCTTTTCACAAACTTAAATAACCCACAATTAATAGTAGCCCATATAATAAATTTTCATATTGGCCCATATTATAAATTCTTACATTCTCTCACTTGGACAATATTAATTGTGAGTTTTTTTTTAAACAAATTTAAAATGACTCCTAGACCTAATAGTGAAACACAAATGTGGCCACCTAACCCATAATTAATAGTAGCCCATATAATAAATTTTTATATTGGCCCATATCATAAATTCTTATATTCTCCCACTTGGGACAAAATAAAAATAAAAAAAACTGGTGCCAACTTCCTCCGGAACAGTATTGCCAAGGAAAGTATTGAGTTAATTGTAATTCACCAGACAGCCAAAGCTACAGAGAGAAGGAGCTAAGAGAAAATACAAAATCAAAGTGAATGACTTTTGCGACTTGAATCAGGCTTGGAGAAATCTCTTCAGAAACTTTGAAAATGAATGGATATTCTTTCTTCACTCCCAGAACCTCCATGACCTGTAGTTAGTCTTGCACTCCTGCTAAAGCTCCTGCTAGACCTTCCACCAGCATCAGTATTCCCCACAGCACCCTCTCCGCTGCCCCTAGGAACTCCAAAACTACTAATATCTTCAAGCTCAATGCCTTCACTTCCTCCTACACCACCAATATCAGCATCAATATTCCCTACAGCACCCCCTCCGTTGCCCCTAGGAACTCCAAAACTACCAACATCTTCAAGCTCAATGCCTTCACTTCCTCCTGTACCACCAATATCAGTATCCCCTCCTGCACCACCTTCACTTCCTCCTGCATCACCAATATCAGTATCCCCTCCTGCACCACCAATATCAGCATTTACTGTTCCTTGGATGGATTCCTCATATATCTTATCAAAAAACTGAAAATAATTTTTCAATATAAAAATGAAGCCATCACAGCAACATGCTATTATGCTACTTTTGCCACCCTGAGCAATGCCTATACTCAAGCATATTTCGCAGAAAAGGATTATGGGTGAAAAATCCAAATGGGGATATGTGTCCCTGGATAAAAGTATGCAATGCAGAGAATAGCAAAATGCAGCAAGTACTAAATATTGATCCGTAACCTTGCCTACTTCTTTATAAAATATAGCCATTGCTACAGCACATACATATTCTATAAATGCCTTCATTACGTACTTCTGTTTGCTTTGATTAACTTGTATTATAGTAATCCAGTTAGTATTGATTTTGATAATTAGCCCCGAAAAGAGAAGAATCATATACACACATTGACTCACACCCACATAAATATAGAAAAACCTCGATTTTTTATAATTGTTTTCATTGAAGTTACGCACCCACTGAAGAAGCATTCCTGCAAATAAACAACAATTAGCTAGTATGAACAAAATTACTTGAGTGTGTGGAGGATGTGCTGGAGAGCTGCTTGGGGGTTGAGTGTGAGTGAGGGAAGGGAAAGATCCTAAAGCTTGCATTTTCACAGTGGAGGTATAGCTGATAATGGAGAATGGAGGTATAGCTGTAGCTAATAATGGAGAATGGAGGTATAGCTGTAGCTGAGAATGGTGGGTAATGGAGAATGGAGGTAGAGCGGGTTATATAGCAAACTATTATCATTTGTCTTATAGTGATCAAATGATATGGTGCAGAGAACAGAAAAAAGTGATACATAAAATACTAAAATAAGCAGCCTTTTACTAAAAAAAAAAAATCAATTGACCGATGTAAAAGATCTGCAGGAGTCCTTTTATCATATTCTGATTGCTCTTGTAAAAAGATCTGCAAACAAAGCTGCCCGATTGTCTGGTCAAATTGAGCCTCCAAGAAAAGCTCTCTTGAATTTGGCTTGAGGCAATCCTGCAAAGCCTGTCTGCTGTTGTTCTTGCTGATGCCCGCAGGGCCTTGTAATGCGTTTATGTTGCATGCCAAAAAAAAAAAAGAAAAGAAAAGAAGGGGGCATGAAATGACAAATCGTGAATCATGATCCACCAGAACAAGAAAATAGCAAAAATTTTTCAAAGACCGGTAAAATTGACTGCAGATTATCTCTAAAATATACATGTATATCTTTTATTTGTCATCACATTGATTAATCATTAAAACTGCAGGAGTCCTTTTATCATATTCTGATTGCTCTTGTAAAAAGATCTGCAAACAAAGCTGCCCACCAGAACAAGAAAATAGCAAAAATTTTTCAAAGACCGGTAAAATTGACAGCAGATCATCTCTAAAATATACATGTATATCTTTTATTTGTCATCACATTGATTCATCATTAAAACTGCAGGAGTCCTTTTATCATATTCTGATTGCTCTTGTAAAAAGATCTGCAAACAAAGCTGCCCACCAGAACAAGAAAATAGCAAAAATTTTTCAAAGACCGGCAAAATTGACAGCAGATCATCTCTAAAATATACATATATATCTTTTATTTGTCATCACATTGATTCATCATTAAAACTGCAGGAGTCCTTTTATCATATTCTGATTGCTCTTGTAAAAAGATCTGCAAACAAAGCTGCCCGATTGTCTGGTCACATTGAGCCTCCAAGAAAAGCTCCCTTGTATTTGGCTTGAGGCAATCCTGCAAAGCCTGTCTGCTGTTGTTCTTGCTGATGCCTGCAGGGCCTTGTAATGCGTTTATGTTGCATGTCAAAAAAAAAAAAGAAAAGAAAAGAAAAGAAAAGAAGGGGGCATGAAATGACAAATCGTGAATCATGATCCACCAGAACAAGAAAATAGCAAAAATTTTTCAAAGACCGGTAAAATTGACTACAGATCATCTCTAAAATATACATGTATATCTTTTATTTGTCATCACATTGATTCATCATTAAAACTGCAGGAGTCCTTTTATCATATTCTGATTGCTCTTGTAAAAAGATCTGCAAACAAAGCTGCCCACCAGAACAAGAAAATAGCAAAAATTTTTCAAAGACCGGTAAAATTGACAGCAGATCATCTCTAAAATATACATGTATATCTTTTATTTGTCATCACATTGATTCATCATTAAAACTGCAGGAGTCCTTTTATCATATTCTGATTGCTCTTGTAAAAAGATCTGCAAACAAAGCTGCCCGATTGTCTGGTCAAATTAAGCCTCCGAGAAAAGCTCCCTTGTATTTGGCTTGAGGCAATCCTGCAAAGCCTGTTTGCTGTTGTTCTTGCTGATGCCCGCAGGGCCTTGTAATGCGTTTATGTTGCATGCCAAAAAAAAAAAGAAAAGAAAAGAAAAGAAAAGAAGGGGGCATGAAATGACAAGTCGTGAATCATGATCCATCAGAATAAGAAAATAGCAAAAATTTTTCAAAGACCGGTAAAATTGACAGCAGATCATCTCTAAAATATACATGTATATCTTTTATTTGTCATCACATTGATTCATCATTAAAACTGCAGGAGTCCTTTTATCATATTCTGATTGCTCTTGTAAAAAGATCTGCAAACAAAGCTGCCCGATTGTCTGGTCAAATTGAGCCTCCAAGAAAAGCTCCCTTGTATTTGGCTTGAGGCAATCCTGCAAAGCCTGTCTGCTGTTGTTCTTATTGATGCCTGCAGGGCCTTGTAATGCGTTTGTGTTGCATGCCAAAAAAAAAAAAGAAAAGAAAAGAAAAGAAAAGAAGGGGGCATGAAATGACAAATCGTGAATCATGATCCACCATAACAAGAAAATAGCAAAAATTTTTCAAAGACCGGTAAAATTGACTGCAGATCATCTCTAAAATATACATGTATATCTTTTATTTGTCATCACATTGATTCATCATTAAAACTGCAGGAGTCCTTTTATCATATTCTGATTGCTCTTATAAAAAGATCTGCAAACAAAGCTGCCCACCAGAACAAGAAAATAGCAAAAATTTTTCAAAGACCGGCAAAATTGACAGCAGATCATCTCTAAAATATACATATATATCTTTTATTTGTCATCACATTGATTCATCATTAAAACTGCAGGAGTCCTTTTATCATATTCTGATTGCTCTTGTAAAAAGATCTGCAAATAAAGCTGCCCGATTGTCTGGTCACATTGAGCCTCCAAGAAAAGCTCCCTTGTATTTGGCTTGAGGCAATCCTGCAAAGCCTGTCTGCTGTTGTTCTTGCTGATGCCTGCAGGGCCTTGTAATGCGTTTATGTTGCATGTCAAAAAAAAAAAAGAAAAGAAAAGAAAAGAAAAGAAGGGGGCATGAAATGACAAATCGTGAATCATGATCCACCAGAACAAGAAAATAGCAAAAATTTTTCAAAGACCGGTAAAATTGACTGCAGATCATCTCTAAAATATACATGTATATCTTTTATTTGTCATCACATTGATTCATCATTAAAGCTAGGAGTCCTTTTATCATATTCGATTGCTCTTGTAAAAGATCGCAAACAAAGCGCCCACGGAACAAGAAAATAGCAAAAATTTTTCAAAGACCAAAATTAATGTGAGATCATCTCTAAAATATACATATATATCTTTTATTTGTCATCACATTGATTCATCATTAAAACTGCAGGAGTCCTTTTATCATATTCTGATTGCTCTTGTAAAAAGATCTGCAAACAAAGCTGCCCGATTGTCTGGTCACATTGAGCCTCCAAGAAAAGCTCCCTTGTATTTGGCTTGAGGCAATCCTGCAAAGCCTGTTTGCATGCGTTTATGTTGCATGCCAAAAAAAAAAAAAAGAAAAGAAAAGAAAAGAAAAGAAGGGGCATGAAATGATAAGTCGTGAATCATGATCCACCATAATAAAAAAATAGCAAAAATTTTTCAAAGACCGGTAAAATTGACAGCAGATCATCTCTAAAATATACATGTATATCTTTTATTTGTCATCACATTGATTCATCATTAAAACTGCAGGAGTCCTTTTATCATATTCTGATTGCTCTTGTAAAAAGATCTGCAAACAAAGCTGTCAGATTGTCTGGTCAAATTGAGCCTCCAAAAAAAGCTCCCTTGTATTTGGCTTGAGGCAATCCTGCAAAGCTTGTCTGCTGTTGTTCTTGCTGATGCCCACAGGGCCTTGTAATGCGTTTATGTTGCATGCCAAAAAAAAGAAAAAAGAAAAGAAAAGAAAAGAAAAGAAAAGAAAAGAAAAGAAGGGGGCATGAAATGACAAGTCGTGAATCATGATCCACCAGAACAAGAAAATAGCAAAAATTTTCAAAGACCGGTAAAATTGACAGCAGATCATCTCTAAAATATACATGTATATCTTTTATTTGTCATCACATTGATTCATCATTAAAACTGCAGGAGCTAATCAGTTTTAAAAGCTTAAAATTAATATTAGAAATTTACACAATTATTTAATTTTGATTATTAATTAAATTTCTAATTTTTATTGTAAACTAATTTTGATTATATTCACACTTTCATAAATAATATGATAATATTTATAATTAATTACGAAAATAATATTTAACTCGCGTGATTTTAACTGATACCATTTTTATCATATAAATAAATATTATAATTTTGATGTTTACTATATAGTTTTAGACTAATTATGAAAGAATTAAATAAATTGCATTTTTTTAAAACTTATTCCCAAATTTTACACCTTCCAATAATTTTATTTGTTTTATATATATAGTGTTTTTCTGCGTTTGTATTATGATCAATATGATAATATTTAGCATAAAATAATCTTGCTCCACTCGCGAGTGATGGGTAGAACCTAGATGGTTCTTCACCCCTATGGCCTGTTCTCTTCTGGTTTTTTCATTTGAACTCTTTGTTGCCTTATTGTTCTTTGTGCTTTGCTGCATATGTCCCCTTTGACCTTGAAGCGATCTGTGTTGCCAACGAAGGGAGGAAGACTCCACATTGCAGAGGATCTCAAGGTAGTGGCACTATTACTTGGAGAAGACGGGTCCAGCTTTTTGGTTTCTTTATCCAATTGGATTAGGTTTCTGAGGGGAATGGGTTTGGGTCTATGTAACGGGTTGAACTTTAGCTGGGTTGGACTTGCTGTAGGCTGTAGCTAAAGTTCAGAACATGGGCCATGGCCGTACTAGGACGTAATCTTGGCCTTTCATGCATCTCTATCTTTATATATAAAAAAAAATGCAATGAAATTTTTTATTTTACATATATATATATATATATATATATATATATATATATATATGAAATTATTTATTATATATGTTACAAATTTTGTTAAAATTCATATTACTGTACAGTACCTCATTTTCTTTTTTTTTTTTAAAAAAAACTTAATTCTAACATTTTTTTATTTGCAAATAAATAATGATCATATGAATGATACAACTTTTAATTTTACATATTGCTTCGCATGGTGCCACGCAATGGGCTTGGCACGCAAAGCCTGCTAAGCTCGCATGCTGGCTCGACCTGCTTCGAATAAAGCAAAACATAACCTTATTAAGAAAAAATATGATAAAAGTTAAAAAAAAATCTATTGAATATAAAAATACTCTAATATTTATAGAGTTACAAAATCCTAAACTAAAGAAAATAATTTTAAAGACCTAAACTAATTATAAATAAAATAATTATTATTTAAGAATTTTATATAAACATAAATACAATAGAAAATTTAGATAAAATAGAAAAATAATCAATTCTAATTGAAGTAGGAAAATTAATAAATAATCATAATTAAATTAAAAAAATAAAATATACTAAATCTAACTAAAATAGAAAATAAAAGTATGTTTGGACTACTTGGACAGCTTCTACACAGCGAGCCAATCATTTTTAAAGTAATTTTTATAGAAATTATTTTCAAATTTTATTCACTAAATAATATATTGAAAAATCTTGTGTAACGCACGTATAAATTTAGTATTTAATTAAAATGATGTTATGTTATTCTATAAGTTTTGGTCCTTGGTTATGTCCTTATGCAATTGATTCTATATGACTGAAGTATAATTAGGTTGACTTGAATGAGCTTTGGTATTAAAGTGGTCTACATATATGGTCTCAAATTTATTTTTTAATTAAAATAAATATATTAAAAAGAATTTAAAAAAATAGCAATATTAATAGGAAGAATGAACAATACCAGTAACACTAAGCATTTTTTTAACATATTTGTTTGGATCAAATCATTCAAAGAAAAAAAAAATAAATTGAATTCTCATACAATTATGATTAATTTTTACTTTAAAACGATTTAAATTCTTCCATTTCAATTTTAAAGATGAAAAAAATTAATTGTGTGAAATTCTTATGAAATTTTAATTTTTTAACGGAGATAGTAAAATTAACCTCTATTTATAGAAGGTAAACATTAGGTATTAATTTCAGCAAATAAAAGCTAAGCTTGATAGAGATGACATTCGTTCAATGCAACAACTGAAGTTTCAGAGTAAGGCTTCAGGAAGTCCTTTGAGAATCGATTTTGATTGTGAAGAAGACCAAGCAATCTCTGCAACACGGTTCGAGAAAACTCTGGAATCCCTGAAAAAACAAAGTGAGCAATTAACTGACACCATATCTAAAAAAAAAATTAAAAATGAAATGAATATACTATATTTAATTAGAAAAAACAAGAGACAGAAATGAAAAATGGAGATCAATTAAAAACAATAATAGATTCTTCAAATGAGTTCATAAAACAAAATGAAATTCATAATCATACACATATTAGGATTTGACCGATATCTAATCCCATAATGTGATAATGGTTTAATCTGAGCTGTAAGTATTGAATCAATCTCCTCAGTGTAGCTAATATCGAAGTGATGTCTGAACCTTGACAAACTGCCTTTCCAGGGCTTAGCAAAATTAGTTGTTATTCCAACACTGCTTCCTTTATCTCTAATAAAACTTTCAATGCCATCACCACCTCTACCATTTCTTCTGTCACCACTGCTAGGATCTCTAGCATTTCTGTCACTAGGAACATCAAGAATTCCAACCCTATTTTCATTTCTAGCAACAAAACTTTCACCATTATTTCTGCCGCAGCTACAATGACAGCTTCTATTATCTTTTCCATCCCAGATTGTTTGCTCTTGAACAGGAGTTGTTGAATCCTCTAAATTACCACTACCACCACACACAACTTCTTTGTATGGGGTCAACAGCCTCATAATTCATGCACAAACACTTAAAAAGTTTTTCCAACAAAGAAATATACCACAGTAGTGTGCTATTATGGCACTTTTGCCGCCTTGAGTACGGCCTATACCTAAACATATCTCAGTAAGAGTAATTGTAGGCATAACCGCAGAATGAAATACAGATAATAAATGAAGGATAATCACCGAAGAAGGACTAGTTCCCATAGCAGTTGTGACATTGTCTCTCAAAGCATTGATATTGTCTCTCAAAGCATTCTTTGTAGAATAGAAGAAGACAAACCTAGAATAACAGAAATAACAGGTATGAAAACCCAGGGCAAGTTGTGTCTTCTTCCTGAGAGGAAAAAAAAAATTATAGGATTTATATAAATGAAAACATACAACAAAACCACTATTAACGAAAAGGACCTTACGTGCAGGTGATAGCATTTCTCTAATAGGTTTACATTTCTTGAAAACCTGCTCAATATTTTCAGTGTCCTTTATCCACTCCTGCTTAATTTTCTTTAGAAAGGGCTCAATTTCTTTAAAATCCAGCTTAATTTCTTCCAACCATTGCTTAAATTCTTCTGAGGATTTCAACATTTTTGATATCTTAGTTGTAAGACATTTTGAGAAGCACATCCTTCCATACGCATATCTTTTTCCCAAACCTGATTTAAAATCTTAGTGCAGAATTATTGTATAAGATTTGAGATTTTAAATCTCATCTAATTATCAATATCTAATTATCAGGCCATTGAAATTGATATTGCCGACGCTAGAGGAGTCTCAGGGTTCATCAAATTCCTGATGAAGAACGAAGGAATCGCTGGAGATTGACTTAACATTTGAATTATTGAACTGAAGTTTGTGAGAAGAAAGGTAATTAAAGAAGTATTGTGCTAGGTAACTTACTTGAATTCAACTAGTAGTGATCCGATTTTAATTCCGAATGGATCGATTTAGTTTCAGTTCTGAATGGGATCACAACTACCTCTAGATTATGTATATTTTGATAAAATTAATGCCACACTTTATTATCATTAATAAAAAAAAATATTAATGAAAGAAATTTATTTTTTATTTAGTTTTAATTGAGATTTAAATTGGACACCTTATGATGATGATGATGATGATGATGATAATAATAATAATAATAATAATAATAATAATAATAATAATAATAATAATGCGAATTAAAGCTCATTGATTTAAAACAGAATTTTTTTAATATTTAATTACCATATTTCCGGTTTTAAAAGTTTTTTTTTCCTTGTATTATTTTAAAAATTTAAAAATACCTTTGTTTAAAATAAAATTTTCATTTATAAATCAAGATAAAATATAAAATAAATAAATTTGTTTTACTTCTTAATTTTTTTTTCAAACAATTACTTAGCGAAATTTACCCCAAATACATACATTATATTATAAAATTATTTTAATTTAAATTGAATTCTTAATTACATAAAAAATTATTAAAACATGTCAAATGATAATAAAGTATGAGTTACTTTTAGAACTGTGAAGTTTTGAGTTTGAGTATTAATCAGAATTGATTATACCAAAATATATCATGTTAAAGTAAATTCTGAATAAGAGGGTATGCATGCTATCTTACAAAATAATGATAGATTGATTGATTGATTTTTTAAAAACTTAAGAAAAACTTTTTGAGTCTTTTTATTGATATGGTCCTTACAGGGTTTATATTCATAACCTTATAGTCAGGCAAGCGATTTCTTTGATGGAAAGCTGATTGATTAAAGGAATTAATTAATAGCATATCTATACAAACAATTCCTAACAAAGAATATAACTAGTTGGTTTCACGTGATAATGAAGTAATCGAAGATATGCAATGGTTAGAATGTTCACCAAATTCTGCAAAATGTTGCATCACTAGCACCGATATCTTTCCATTAGAAATTTCTGATGAAGCAAGAACATCGCCTATCAAACCTAGCTCTGGACGCTCGATCCATCCGTTCATTTCTTCCACAAATTGTGCTTTGATTGGCATCTTTCCTACCATAACAAGGTGGTAATAATTCTTTAGAGATCGAATCACAGCCAATAATTGTAAACTGTCATTTGCTACTGTTGACCCCGTGTAGCTCAAAATGAGCATTGATTTTGATGATAACAAAACTCAAATAGAATCTATCTAACCCAACTTTAAAGTGATGTGTAGATTCCTTCTCTTATTCATAAAGAATTTTTGAAGTTGCATCTAAGGAGAAAGGATACTTAAAGGCATTTCAAGACAAATCCAAAATGAGAAAAGAACAAGACTATGAAAGACAAGACTCAAAAAAAAGGTATGAAAGTCATAGAGTTAGAGATTGAGTCTTAGGTCTTATGTGAAAAGAATAGATGATAATTTAGTCGAATGAAGCTCAAAAATGAAACTTTATTTTCTGATTACTTTTTCTCATCATGACCTTGGATACTGTTATTGAAACATATTTTTCTTAAGGTCTAAATTACTCTTTTAATATTGCAAGTTGAGACATGCAGCTGTTGACTTAGTTTGCTAACTGGTTTGCTAAATATTAGTTTGCTAATGTGTTTGCTAAAACATTAGTTTACTAACCAGTTTACTACTGCTGCCAAAATTTTATTAGTTTGCTAAATGATCAGAGCTGCTCAACTTCGCACAAAAGGACAAAATAACGGTCATTTTGTCTTGGGCAGTGTGTATAACGTTCTAAAAAGATTTCAAATGGTCTAAAATGATTTGAGACTATAAATACACCTTCTTTACTTCATTCACATTTTGATGAAAAGCTTACATTTGAACTCCAACTTTGATTTTTCATTTATTGCTTTCATTCAAGAGCGTTAAAGTCTTTGAGCTACCATTGGCAAATAAACTAATCTCTTCTTTATAGTTTGATTTGTATTGAGTAAGAGTGAGTGTCACAACATTGAATTACATTTAAGAGAGGTTGTTCAAGCACCTATTGAAACTTGAGAGAGTAAGTGCTTGAGATAGCACTTGTGAAGGGTTCAAGCTACCTTGGTAAAAGCTTGGTGTTGAAAAAGTGTAAAGGGCTTTTGGTCTCTTGCCTTTAAAAGAGCAAATAGTGGAGAGAAGACTCAAAGAGGGTTCTTTGAGAGAGTGGATGTAGGCTACTTAAGCCGAACCACTATAAAAATCATTTTGTTTGATCTCTCTAACTTTAACCTCTTTATTATGTGGCCCAACCGCAAGTGCACGGGTCGTACAAGTAATATAGAAAAGATATCGTTCCCACGAGGAGTTGTGTTAATGATTGAATTTTTGATATAAAAGTTCTAACTAATTTGGACTATTTTTGAAATTAAAGTAATAAATTGATGGCTATTGAGATGTGAATTCTATGTGTGTGAGATTTATAATCTATCCAACAATGTATTAATTAAACTAAAATTGCATCAAATTGAAATAAGCAAGTTGAAATATGGCAAAATTTAAAATGGCAAACAATTAAATTCGATTAGAAATTAACAATGATAAAAAGGCGATTTCGGAGTTCGGGATTTCATATTCAAGCTATTTTGGGATTTTTAAATTGGTTATCCAATCTTATGAAACTTATGAGTTTTAAGGAGATTAATTCTTAAATCCTTTGAATACCCTTTCGAGTGGGACAAAGAGTGCCTTAATCAATCTAATCCTACTTTCGTGGAGTTAGAGTTAATCAAGACCCATTAAGTTCCTTAATTAATCTGTGAATCCTCTTAATCCTTAGTCTATTTCTAGATCTAAGTTAATTAAGTCCAATTTCTTGATTATCTATCACAAGGTTTTCTCTTTTCGGTGCCTCAACCATGGATTAAGAACAACACTTAATGGGATCCTACACTAAGCATGTCATTGAGCACACAAGAAATGAATAAAACTCATTAAAACCACAAAATATGGATTACCCAATCAAAATCCATAAGATATCTCAAATATTACATCCCTTACTCCAGAATCTAATTAAAAACTACTCACTATCCATAATATTTACAAGATATTGTGGGTTAATATGGAAATAAAGCTTTAATCTAAGCTAAGAAACAAGAAATCCAACACTAGAAAGATAGGAAAAATGTAAGAAAAGAAAGAAATCTCCAAATCTGGTTGGAAATGGTGTGGGAGGTAATTGTGACTCTTCAGCTGCTGCCCTCTCCTCTCTCTTTTCTTCCTTTCTTTCTCCCCCTCTTTCTAAATTGGGATAAGGGGCTATTTATAACTTTTTCTGACAAGGAGCCCTAAAATGGTGTGTTTGAGGTGAGATTTTCTGAGGGAATCTTCTGCCAGCTCATTAACGAAGTCTTTGTGGGACTGCATAAGTGGACTGCATAAGTTATGCAGTCCCTTATGCAGTTTTCGGTTGATTCTGGCTCTCTTATGCGAAACTGCATGACCAAACGCATAAGTTATGCACAATTCCGTGAGATTGCATAAGGGAGGCGTGAATCTGCATAAGCTATGCACTCTCCTTATGCACAATTCGGCAGGTATTGGAACAGTGTTTCTTCTCCTTATGCAGATCTGCATAACTTATGAGGCAAGTTATGCGCAATTTGGCCAATGCATATTTCAACTTTGAAACTTGTTTTTGACATCTTTGGCCGTAGAAATCACTCCTCAATGGCAAAATTTCTTTTTAGTCCTTCAAAAACACCATTTTTCCTACAAAACAAAGTAAAAATTACAAATTAATCTAAAATTGATAATTATGAAAAACTAACTAAATAACTAATGAAATTAGCTAAAAGTGACTAATAATCAAATAAAATGGTTATGAAATTAAACCTAAATGATTATGCAAAATGTATGCATCACTTTACTTTTATGCAATTTAATTTTTATACGTGACCTTGAATGTTGATTGAATTTATTGAGTTGGTATATTTGAGAATTTATGAGTATGATGAGAAATTAGTTGAATATTTTGTGATGCATGTTGTGATAGCCATAAATATTGATTAAAGCTTAAATTGCAACTTAGGGACACTTTCTTGAAATACATATCACTATTATTATTTATTAAGAAGCACCTAGTTGAACAAAGTCACAATTTTTCATTAGGCTACAAGCAAGAGCCGAAAAATTGGTAAAGTCTAATTCACCCCCCTCTTGGACTGTTTTTGGGGCAACAAATTGGTATCAGAGCCTGTCTCTCTTGCTTAGGGTGTTACAACCTTAGAGTGATCCATAATGGTTGGTTCATCTAGCAATACTACTGGTATACCCGCACCACTAGCTGAAGGCTACTCAATCACTAGACCACCACTCTTCAATGGCACTAATTATTCATTTTGGAAAGTAAGAATGAGAAATTTCATACAATCTGTAGATATTGATGCATGGAGAATTATTAAGAATGGTCCACATGTTCCTCAAAAGAATGGTCCAGGAACTACAAAAGTTCCAAAACATGAAGATGAATATGATGACAATGATTGGAAGAAAATTTCTATAAATGCTAAAGCTATTAATATTTTGCATTGCTCACTTGACCTTAATGAATACAATCGTGTTTCAGGATGTCAATATGCTAAGGAAATTTGGGATAAGCTTGAAGTCACTTATGAAGGAACTGATGTCGTCAAAGAGTCCAAAGCAAATCTTCTTATCCGAGATTATGATCAGCTGTTCGAAATGAAGCCAGGTGAATCAATTGCGGATATGAGTACAAGGTTTACCGATCTTGTAAATCTTCTCAAAGCACTTGGTAAAAAATTTGAGGAAGCCGAACTTGTGAAGAAAATTCTTAGATCACTTCTAAAATCTTGGGAAGCAAAGACAACAGTTATCCAAGATACCAAGGATTTTACAACATTCACTTATGATGAACTCATTGGATCTCTCATTGCACATGAGATGGTATATAAGAAAGATGAAGTTGAGAATGAGCAAAAGAAGAAGAAAAGCATTGCTCTCAAGTCAAATAAGGATGAAGATAAGAAGAAAGGAGTTGCATTCAAAGTTGACTCAAGTGACAACTCAAGTGCTTCAAGTGATGATGATGATGAAATGGCTATGCTTGCAAGAAAATTCAAAAGAGCTTTCAAGAAGGGAGGAAGCAAATACAATAAATTCTTGAAAAAGTATACTCCCAAGGATAAACATTTCAGAGATTCAAAAGAAGAAGTTGTATGTTATGAATGTCACAAACCTGGACATATCAAGACCAAATGTCCATTACTCAAAAAGAAGAAAGGAAAAGAAGATAGGAGCAAGAAAGCTATGAAACTAGTATGGAGCAACAGTAAAGAATCTTCAAATGATGAATCAAGTGACAAGGAGACTGCTCACCTTTGTATGATGGCATTTGAAGAGAAATTTGAGAGTTCACAAAAAGAAGAAGAAAGTGACAATGAGGTAAACTCTTATGAATCTCCTAATGTAGAAGAACTTGAGCTTGCATTTGCTAAAGTATATGATGAGTATAGAAATTACAAGAGAAAGTGCACTAAAATGAATTTAGAAATTGAATCATTGAGATCACAAAATATTGCCATGTTCAATGTGTATGAAGAAAATGAATTTTACAAAGGACAAATTGCATTGTTTAAAGAACTAGATTTAGAGTTGAAAATCTCAAAAGAAACTTGTGAAATGCACATTGAGAAAAATAAAGTTCTTGAAGCTAAAGTAGAGTCTTTGACAAATGATTTGGCAAAATTTACAAAAGGAAAAGAAACTTTAGAAGTACTTCTTGGAAACCAAAGAATTTCAAATGAAAAATATGGAATTGGTTTTGATGGTTTCATGAACTATGACAAGTACAAGAATTATTTCATTAAAGCATCTACATCCTCTTTGCCCAATTTCACATGTTATTATTGTAATAAAAAAGGTCATATGATTAGTTCTTGTGCACTTAGGAAGAATATTCTTAAAGTAAAAAAGGTATGGGTGCCAAAGGGAACCTTACCTAAGGTCACTAACCCCCCAAGGATCCAAAGTTGCTTGGGTACCTAAAGCTTAATAATTAAATTTCAGGTTTGTTTCAAAGGGATGAAGGAAAGTGAAAAATGGTATATAGATAGTGGTTGTTCAAAGCACATGATCGGTGAAAAGGACAAGTTTTCAAAAAATTACAATGAAAGATGGAGGATATGTAAAATTTACAGATAAAGGAAAAGGAAAAATAATTGGAAATGGCACAATTGGAACCAAACCTTGTATTGAAGATGTGTCGCTTGTTGAAGGATTGAAATACAACCTGCTAAGTGTAAGCCAACTTTGTGATAAAGGTTTTGAGGTAAAATTCACTTCTTCTCTATATACAATCAATAACTTAGAAAATGACACATTGTTCATTGCCAATATATCTAATAATGTTTACTTGCTTGATATGAATAATTTTGAAACTAATCATGGTACATGTCTAGTATCTTTTGATAACTCTAGTTATTTGTGGCATAGAAGACTGAGTCATGCAAGCATGCATACACTCTCAAAATTGTCTAAGAAAGAACTTGTTAATGTTCTTCCTAAGATTAATTATGAAAATGAATTTCAATGTAGAGCATGTGCACTAGGAAAGCATACTAGAGCATCTTTTAAATCTAAAAATATTGTGTCTACCACTAGGCCATTAGAATTGCTTCATCTTGATTTATTTGGACCCATAGCTCCTACTAGTCTTGGTGGGAAGTTATATGCTTTAGTTATTGTTGATGACTATTCAAGATATACATGGACATTCTTCCTTACTCACAAGGATGAGACTTTTGAAAAATTCACTTCTTTTAGTAAAATGGTTCAAAATGAAAAAGGTTTTTGCATCACATCTATAAGAAGTGACCATGGAACTGAATTTGAAAATCATTTATTTGAGAGATATTGTAATAAACATGGAATCAATCATAATTTTTCAGCTCCTAGAACACCACAACAAAATGGAGTTGTAGAAAGGAAAAATAGGACTTTGCAGGAAATGACTAGAACTATGTTGAATGAAAATAATTTGCCAAAGTACTTTTGGGCTGAAGCTGTTAATACATCTTGCTATGTATTGAATAGAATTTTGATTAGACCAATTTTGAAAAAGACCCCTTATGAGCTGTGGAAAGGGAGAAAACCAAATATCTCTTATTTCAAAGCATTTGGTTGTAAGTGCTACATTTTAAATAACAAGAAGGATAACTTAAAGAAATTTGATGCTAAATCTGATGAAGGAATCTTTCTTGGATATTCAACAAAGAGTAAAGCATATAGAGTGTTCAATATAAGAACTTTAGTTATTGAGGAAACTATTCATGTTTTTTTTTATGAGACTAACTCTTCTATCAGAAGGAAAAATGTTTGTGATGATAATAATGAGCAGGTATTTGGAAAAGAAAATATAATATCAAGTCAAGAAACGGAACAAATTGATGACAAAGATGAAGAAACTCAAGGAGATATCACAATAGATGTCCATAATGCCAATGAAGATCAAATCAATGAAGAAATGCCAAATTTGGAAGAATTACAAGTAAATGAGCCCCAACATGAAGATTTACCTAAAGAATGGAGATTCCATAGAAATCATCCCCAAGAAGACATTATTGATGATCCATCTCAGAGGATGATGACTAGAGCACAATTGAGAAGATATTTTGGTAATGTTGCTTTTATTTCACAAATTGAACTTAAATGTTTTGAAGATGCTCAAAATGATGAAAGTTGGATTCTTGCCATGCAAGAAGAACTAAATCAATTCGAGAGAAATAAAGTTTGGAATTTAGTGCCTAAACCAAAAGATCATTCAATTATTGGCACTAAATGGGTTTTTAGAAACAAAATGGATGAAAAAGGCAATGTTGTTAGGAACAAAGCTAGACTAGTGGCTCAAGGCTACAACCAAGAGGAAGGGATTGATTTTGATGAAACCTTTGCTCCAGTTGCTAGAATTGAAGCTATTGGAATGTTGTGTGCCTTTGCATGTTACAAGGATTTTATGCTTTATCAAATGGATGTCAAGAGTGCATTTTTAAATGGTTATATTGATGAGGAAGTGTATGTTGCACAACCTCTAGGCTTTGAAAATCATGAGCATCCAAATCATGTTTATAAACTTACTAAAGCTTTATATGGTTTAAAACAAGCTCTTAGAGCATGGTATGAAAGGCTTAGTAAATTCCTTTTACAAAATGATTTCCAAAGAGGCAAAGTGGACACAACACTTTTGGTTAAGAAGCATCATAATGATATGCTCATTGTGCAAATTTATGTTGATGATATAATTTTTGGTCCTACTAACAAATCTCTTTGCAAGAAATTTTCTAAGATTATGCAGAATGAATTTGAAATGAGCATGATGGCTGAGCTCACATTCTTCCTTGGACTTCAAATTAAGCAAATAAAAGATGGCATCTTCATAAATCAATCAAAGTACATCAAGGATATGCTAAAGAAATTTAAGATGGAAGATTTGAAGAGCATGGGCACTCCTATGAGTTCAACAATTAAAATGGACAATGATGAAAAAGGTAAAGAAGTAGATACCAAGCTTTATAGAGGTATGATTGGCTCTCTTTTGTACCTTACTGCATCTAGACCAGACATACACTTTAGTGTTTGCTTGTGTGCAAGATTTCAATCATGTCCAAAATAATCCCATCTAAGTGCATTTAAAAGGATCTTTAGTGTGACGCCCCTTACCCGTCTACCATATAGCCGAGCAAGAAGTGCCACATTCGGTGTCAGAGCACCCTATCTTGTTTTATCATATCTATTGTAAACTTTTGATGTCATTTAAAACATGTATTCTATGTGTAGAAGTTTTTTTTTTTTATATCTTATTTCTGTGGAGACCCGGACAGAGCCTCCCTTATTTTATTAGCATCTGGCGGGTTCCACTAATCACCTGTTAACATGTCCATATTCATTTCACACATTTCCATATCATATTCTCATGTATCATATCATTTACAATTATTTATGAGATCTAAAAATGAAGTATTATCTATTGCATTCATATAGAAATTCATAGATAATAAATTATAAGTTTTCATTTCAAGTCCAAAATAAAATACATCATAAACTAGTAATTACATCATGACTAGACATAATGAACCAAAATACTAGTCTACACATGGGCCCTACCAAAATACAAAAGACTGGTGAGGGGCGTCACATTTAGTGGTATCAGAGCTGGACTCCCTCTAGTATGGTGTGTGGTGCGAGGACGCACCAGGCGGAAGCTGGTGGGCTTGTCACGACCCAGGGATGGGGTTGGGACGTGCTTGTTCAACCAGCTACGCATTGGGGTGGAAACTTCATGTCCCACATCGAAAACGGGAAGAAAAGATTTGGGCCATATATGTGGGAGCCTTCCTCACCCGGTCAGCGCGATTTTGGGAATGAAACCTCCCAAGGGACAAATCCGTGAGGCCCATGGGCCAAAGTGGACAATACTAACTGGAGAAGGATCGGGCTGTTACATTTAGATACCTCATTGGCACACACTCAATTGGTTTATGGTATCCAAAATGTGAATCATTTAATCTTGTTGGTTATAGTGATTCCGATTTTGCTGGAAGTAGATTGGATAGAAAAAGTACCTCAGGTACTTGTCAATTTCTTGGTCTTACACTAGTTTCTTGGCACAGTAAGAAGCAAACTTCAGTAGCTTTATCTACAGCTGAGGCAGAATATATAGTTTCTGGTAGTTGTGTTGCTCAAATTTTATGGATGAAACAACAATTGGAAGATTTTGGTTTAAAAATATAATCTTGTTCCAATTAGGTGTGACAACACAAGTGCCATAAACTTGATCAAAAATCCAGTCCAACATTCAAGAACAAAACATATTGAGATCAGACATCATTTTATTAGAGATCATGTTCAAAATGGAAATATCAAAATAGAATTTGTTGCCTCTGAAAATCAACTTGCTGACATTTTTACAAAACCACTTAATGAAGAAACCTTTTGTAAAATTAGAAGGGAAATTGGTATGTGTGAACCACTTGCTTAAAATTTAAGTCATAGTAATTTCATGTATTTGCATTTTATCCAATGTGTGAGTGATTTGCTGTGATATAAGTTTGCTGAGAAATCTCTAAAGAACATTAGCTAACTTGTTTGTGTACTTGAGAAATTAGTTTACTAAGTTTTATGCTAATGTTGCGTGACTGAAATTAGTTTGCTAAATCGTGTACTGTTCAAATTTCAAACCAAAAAAAGGTGATTGTGCTTGAAATTCTCTACGTGTCCAGCAATGCACTTACCTATTCACATTTGATATCACATTCTCAGTGCTGTGTCAGACATGTAGAAATATATATATGTGCATATAAAGATAGATAGACATATTTGAAATAAAAAAAAAAAGGGAAGGAAAATAAGTTCAGATAAAGTACACTAGAATAGAAAAGCGCGGGACTCAAGAAAACTTAAATCCTCTACCACACGAAACCGTCACCCTCTCTCCTCTGTATTGGTTTTCTACACCTCCAAAAATTTTCTTTTTGGCAAAACAAACCCATTTTCATCAGACCTCTCGTCTATCTTTTCTTCTTCACTCTTCACTTACCGAAAAGCCATTGTTAGATTTCACTATTTTTTTTTTCTTCCCGTCGATGGCTCGCACTAAACGCAAATCCCCTGCTGCTGCTGTTGCTGCTTTGTCATCCTCATCAGCATCCGACGATATCCCTATTGCCGCATTACGAAGGAAATTGAAAGAAAAGAAGAACTCACATGAATCGAAATCAACTAGTGCATCTTCCGACCCATCCAAGGTTGTTGAACCCACTGTATTAGCACCAGAAAAGAAAAATGCGAGGGATTGATACCCAACGCAAAAAGGGCACTGCCCAATCTTCGGGTTCAGTGGATAAGGCTCTGCTTGATTGCAAATTTATCAAATGGGAGTACTTTGGTCAGGTAAATTTTCAATTCAAAGAACTTTTTGAGTTTTAAGAATGGATGGCTGTTTGTGAGTGTACAAATGCGTATTACCCTAGGCTTGTTCAAGATTTTTATAGAACTTTAAGAACAATTGATGATGAGGACAAATTTGAATTTGTTTTGAATGATAGTGTGTATGTTGTTTCTATTGAGATGATTACTACGGCTTTGAACTTGCCTAATGATGGAAATAAAATCTCCACTCATAGAGATGTTGCTAGGGTTCCAGGCTTTAATTTGGCTGAGTTTGAAAATAAGGTCTTCCCCGCCAACACTGCCAAAAATGAAAAGTCCACTAGCACAAAAGCTTTTCAACATATTAAAATCATTCACAGTATGGTGAACTACATTTTCTGTCCTAAGTCTGGCAGTTATGGTTATTTGAGTTATCTGGACATGTGTATCATGTGGCACATTGTTAACAAAGTAAGGATGAATTTGGCTTATTTGATTTTCAAGAACATGTGCAAAGCTTATGGGATTGGAAAATTGCCTTATGCACATCTCTTGACTGCTGTGTTTAAAGAGCTAAATATAAATGTCTCTAATGAAAGTTCTAGGACTGATTTGATTGTGCTTAGAGAAATTCACTCTAACACTGATGGAAAAAAGAAAAGGTTTAAAAAAGGTGGTTCTTCCTTAGCTAAGGTTGGTTCAGATCTACAAATGAGTTTATGAGTGAGCTTCAAGGGCTAAAAACTGCTATTAATGATCAATTTAGTTCAACCCATCAGTCCATTGAACTTTTGAGAAAATTTGTGGATGTGGTTGACTACAAAGTGAGTCACTTGCTTACTCAAAATGAAGAATTAAAGAAGCTAATTGTGGATCTTCAGTAGGCCAAGGAAACTGGTTTCCTAACTAAAGTTGAGGCTGCTACTCAAGTCTCTGCTCATAGTACTGATTGGGGTGAAAGTAATAAGGTTGGTGAGTCTCCAGCTGCTGTGGCACATGAAAATGAACAAGTAGTTGAATCTGAACTTAAACCTGCAGCTGCAGCCCCTATTGAACATACTAGTGAACAGGTTATTGAATCTGAAGTTGGTCCTGCAACTGATGTCCCTATTGAGCATGGTAGTGAAAAGATGGTAGAACCCGAAAGTGAGCCACCTGTTGAACCTCCAAGTGCACCACTTCAGGAACCTGCAGCTGCCCCTACGCAGCAGAAGGAAGCCTCTCTAAAGGATCACCAAGAGAGTGCTCCATCTCAACTATCTGCAGCTGCTGCCCCTGCAACCAAGAAAGGTAGAAAAAGGTCTAAGTCGACCGTGTCAAATCCATACCAGTCCCTAGCTGCTGCTCTTCAACCACCATCCGATGAAGATGAACCACAGCAGCATGACCAGTTGGCTGACCAAGGTTCTCAGCCACCTACTGCTAAACCCACCAGGAAAAAGATGGTGCCTTCCAAAGCCACTCGCAGGAGCAATAGACTTAAATGATTAGCATCTAATCTGGATTTTTAGTTTCCTATCTGCATTTTTAGTTTACTAGTCTGTTTGCTACTATTGGTTTTTAGTTTGCTACTGTTTACCTTACTGAGCTTAAGTTTGGGCTAACATGCTTCTTTTTGGGTTATTTTCTCCTGTTTCCTTTTTGAATGATGACAAAAAGGGGGAGAATAGGATGGATATGGATATGTGTTTATACTTATGTTGATGGATATGTGTTTATAGGATGAATATGGATATGTGTTCATACTTGTGTTGATGGATATGTGTTTATACTTGTGTTTT
Organism: Hevea brasiliensis; assembly: GCF_030052815.1. Taxonomy (NCBI): domain Eukaryota; kingdom Viridiplantae; phylum Streptophyta; class Magnoliopsida; order Malpighiales; family Euphorbiaceae; genus Hevea; species Hevea brasiliensis. The sequence goes on from NC_079500.1 coordinate 100,382,205, forward strand.
ATACTTTGACAAATGGAAGTATGTTTATATGCATTTTTTTTTTGAGAATATTGTGAATATCTTATAAACATGCTTTATAGCATAAACTCAGGGGGAGCTTTTGTACAGCAAATAAATTTATTGGAATTTATATGCATATATTTAGGGGGAGCACTTTTGGCATACTATATTGATTGGATTCACATATTCACATTAACTTTCACACACTTTTATTTTTTATTGTTGATTCAATTGAGTTTTGTCATCATTAAAAAGGGGGAGATTGTGGACCCCGTGTAGCTCAAAATGAGCATTGATTTTGATGATAACAAAACTCAAATAGAATCTATCTAATCCAACTTTAAAGTGATGTGTAGATTCCTTCTCTTATTCATAAAGAATTTTTGAAGTTGCATCTAAGGAGAAAGGATACTCAAAGGCATTTCAAGACAAATCTAAAATGAGAAAAGAACAAGACTATGAAAGCCAAGACTCAAAGAAAAGGTATGAAAGTCATAGAGTTAGAGATTGAGTCTTAGGTCTTATGTGAAAAGAATAGATGAGAATTTAGTCGAATGGAGCTCAAAAATGAAACTTTATTTTCTGATTACTTTTTCTCATCATGACCTTGAATACTGTTACTGAAACATATTTTTCTTAAGGTCTAAATTACTCTTTTAATATTGCAAGTTGAGACATACAGCTGTTGACTTAGTTTGCTAACTGGTTTGCTAAAATATTAGTTTGCTAATGTGTTTGCTAAAACATTAGTTTACTAACCAGTTTACTACTGCTGCCAAAATTTTATTAGTTTGCTAAATGATCAGAGCTGCTCAACTTCGCACAAAATGACAAAATAATGGCCATTTTGTCTTGGGTAGTGTGTATAACTTTCCAAAAAGGTTTCAAACGGTCTAAAATGATTTGGGACTATAAATACACCTTCTTTACTTCATTTACATTTTGATGAAAGCTTACATTTGAACTCCAACTTTGATTTTTCATTTATTGCTTTCATTCAAGAGCTTTCAAGTAAGCTAATAATGGTGTGGACATTATCTTCTGAGTGAATACAAGTAAGAACACGAAATTCTCTAGTATCTGAGATTGATTGAAGGCTTCTGAAGCCTTTTGGTTCAGGAAGAGATTCAGTTAGCCTGATATGAGGCTTATAGAAAATATCTAATACAATGTTGTAGATTATAGTCAAGAAAAGGTTGGCAAGCACTAGTGTAGTATAAACCTTCCTGTTATAAAGCTGCCAACAAAACCAATTTTGGAATATTAATTTAATTTTGACAATAAAAGTAGGATATATATATATATATATATAGAAACAAAGAACTCTTCTCTAGACCTGATATATCATGATCCAAGACATATATGTATGATGGAATACAAATGTTTTCGGGTCTTGATCATAATAAATTGAGCATGTGTAAATTTTTTTCAAAGCTATAATATATAGAGGAATTGATTAATGGATCTCACCTCATTTCCATGCCATTTGTCATAAGATGCAAAGTCAAGTACACCTTTGAAGTTCAAGATCATGCTGAGCAAGATAGCATTTCGCAATTTAATGCGACAAAATAGAGAGGCAAAGAGAGTCCCTAAAATGTCTACTCTAGCAGATTGAGCAAGCCAATTAACACATTCATTCATACATACAAACAAAATTATCTTAAACATTAGTTAACCAGTATCAGCAAATAAAAGCTTAATAGAGTTTTCAGTGCAACAACTTAAATACAGATGGCAGGAGCTTGGGAGACTAGCAAACTTTAGAACAAGTAACACTCCAACATTAATTTTGCTTAGCTGAAAAGCAATGAGCAATTAAGTTGACTAAGATCATCTAAAAAATGAAAAACTACAATAACAAAATTGGGATTTATTTGAAGAAATATACTAAAATATTAAAATTTTCTTTTTGATGAGCAAGAAGAATATTATTAATAAAAAATGAATAGAATTCCTCATAAAAACTGGGAAAAACAAACCTACAAAAGTCAAGAAACCACAAACCAAGCACTACCAACAAAAATATTGTTGTAAAAATAGACAACCAGAGCTACAAAGAGAAGGAGCTAAGAGAAAATACAAAATCAAAGTAAATGATTTTTGTAAGTTGAATCGGGCTCGGAGAAATATTTTCGGGAACTAAGAAGATAAGTGGATATTCTTTCTTCACTCCAAGAACCTCTATGACTTGTAGTTAGTGTTGCACTAGTGCTAGAACTTCTACCAGCATCAATATTCCCCACAAAACCCCCTCCACTGCCCCTAGGAACATCTATAACTCCAAAACTACTAACATCTTCAAAATCAATGCATTTGCTTTCTCCTGTACTACCAATATCAGTATCCCCTTCTGTATCACCAATATCAACATCTATTATTCCTTGGATGGATTTCTCACATGTCACATCAAAAAACTAAAAATAGTTTTTCAATATAAAAATGAAGACACCACAATAACATGTTATTATGCCACTCTGCCACCCCGAGCAATGCCTATACTCAAATATTTAGCAGAAAAGGATTGTGGATATAAAATTCAAGTGGAGATAAGTGATCATGGATAAAAGTGTGCAATGCAGGGAATAGCAAAATGCGGCTGGTACTAAATATTCATCTGTAATCTTGTCCACTTCTTTATAAAACATAGCCATTGCTACAGCACATACATATTCTATAAATGCCTTCATTACGTATTTCAATTTGCTTTGATTAACTTGTATCTCAGTAAACCAGTCAGTATTGGTTTTAATACGTAGTCCAATAAAAAGAAGAATCAAATACACAAGTTGACTCCAACCCACAATATAATAGAACAACCTCGATTTTTATAATTTTTTTTCATTGAATTTACCAACCCATTAAAGAAGTATTCCTGTAGATAAACAGCCACTAGCTAGTATAAACAAAATTAGTTGACTGCATAGAGGATGTGCTGGGGAGCTGTTTGGGGTTTGAGTGTGAGAATGGAGAGAGGAAGATCTTAAAGGTTCATTTTCACAATAATAGTGGTATAATTGATAATGGTAGGTTACATAATATGCAAGACTGAGCAAACAAATCTTATTTGTCTTATTGTAATTTTTTTTCTCTCCCTTCCTATCCTGTGCACAGAGAGAGAGAGAGAAAGGACACATGCTCATCCTGGGCAGAGCTGATTACAGCTCATGAGCTGTATTATTATTATTATTATTATTATTATTATTATTATTATTATTAGTATTATTATTATTATTATTATTATTATTATTATTATTATTATATCTTTGAAAAATAAAGTATTTCTTACAATGCAATTATTACATTCAACAATTCAATTAAAATCAAGAGAATGATAAAATTTTTTGCAGATCATTTAAAAATAAATGGTATTAGTTCTGGGCAGATCTTGAAGGATGAGTTTGCTGCAGACGAAATAAGCCTGAGAAATCAAAAGCAATCTGTTATTCACAACAAATAAAGGGACACTTCTTAAACTTAGTAAATCTCTTCATGGACCGACAACTTTTTCGTACAGTATAGTAATTACATTCAAAGATTCACCTAAAACCATAATCCACTGGATCATGAGAATGGCACAAAATTTTCAAAGACAGATAAAAATGGTATTAAACCATCTAAAAATAATGGCATCAGATCTGTTAAAATACTTTAATTATCATTACATTGATTCACTGTTAAAGTTACGGAAACTAGTCAATTTTAAAAGATTAAAAACACGAAGTAAAGCAGAAGCATTGTAATTATCAACTTTGTCTTTTGTTCTCCTTTGGTTCACACCATCCAACTCTCTCTCTCCATCTGATCCTTTACATTCGAGATTTGATGGACATGAGTACTAATTTAACGTACAAATATAAACCACTGGACTAATTGCAAGTTTTCAGCCTTTTTTCTTTTTCTTTTATACATGTTCTAAATTGTGGGTTTCATATAAATAATATTTTAATCTATAACAAATTTAGAATAATTTAACATCTTCAATATGCCTCTAATAATGCAAGTACAACTTTATAGATTGGTAGAATAACTCAAATCACTATTTTAGTAGCAACAGTGTTGTTGATTGCCACTGTTGCAGCTCTTAATTCTCATAAATCTTCCTTCTATCATATTCTGACTGCTTTTGTGGAAAGATCAGCAAACAAAGCTGTCGATTGTCTAGCCAAATTGAGCCTCCAGGGAAAGCTTCCTTGTAATTGGCTTCTAGCAATCATGCAAAGCCTGTCTGCCGTTTTTCTTGCTGATGCACATAGAGCCTTGTAATGCATTTACGTTGCATGTGAGAAAAAAAAAAAAAAGCACATGCATAAAATGACAAATCTGGAATCATGATCCACCGTGTCAAGAAAATGGCAAAAATTTTTGTAAGACAGGTAAAATTAATGGCATATAATCCACAAATATATAGTATCAATTCTATTAATATTTTTTCTATCAGCACATTTGATTCATTGTTACAGCTGTAGGAGCTAGTCAGTTTCAAAATATTTAAATTTACATAATTATTTAATCTTGATTGTTAATTAAATTTATAATTTTTATTATAAATTAATTTTCATTATATTCACACTTTTTATGAATAATATGATAATGTTTATGATTAATTCTGAAAACAATATTTAACTCGTGTTATTTTAACTAATAATATTTTTATCTTATAAATAAATATTATAATTTTAATGTTTACCATGTAGTTTTAGGCTAATTATAAAATAAGTAAACAAATTTCATTTTTCTAAAACTTACTTCCCAAATTTGATAACTTCCAATGCTATATATATATATATATATATATATATATATATATATATATATATATATATATATATATATATATATATATATATATATATATATGTATGTATATGTATAGTGTTTTTCTGCGTTTGTAGTATGATCAATTTGATAATATTTATAATTAAACAATAAAATATTATTTAACTCTAACATTAGTGAAAATTTTACATGATTTTTCGGCAACATATATTCATTTTATATTATAATTATAAAATAATTAACTTCTAATTTTCTAAAACTTATGCCAAAATTTTATAAATATTTAATTAAATATAAAATATATGTTTTTTTATAATATTATTTGTAAATTTTTTATATTTTATTTTATATAAAATAAAATTTAAATATTTTATATAATTATTAAATTTGTAAAATATAAATTATTAATAAAAATAATTTTTTGTGATATATAGAATTAAACGAGTTCAGATATTTTTTGAGCAATAATAATTACATTTAGGATGGTTAGGGTAATTGAAAATAAATTTTAATCATTTTTAAGACGGTTCGGATTTTGATAATATTAATCAGGTTTGAGTTCAGGCAAAAATATTTTCGTGAGATCTTACCTGTTATTATCCCTGATCGATAGGCTGTTTGCATCTACCTACGTGGCTAAAATTCACACGAATTGGAAAATATTTCTCCCAAGACATAGAAAAATGAATTTTTTTTTATTTTTCACTCAATTTTAATAAAATATCTAATATTTTAATTGTTATTGGTAGAGGAATACTCTACTCCACGTGTATATATAAAGGAGACACTTCACAAACTCTGTAACTCTTTTCTGCCACCTTGCACAGCATACCGTCCACAACCTAATAGCAATATCTAATTTTATTTAATTTTGATTGTTAATTAAATGCATAATTTTTTCTTATAAACTTGGATCATGTTCTACTTAGCTATGTAGAGCACATCATTTATTTATGCCATAGGCTACTGAAAATTTGATGCTAAATAGTTCACTTGTAAATCATCAAATTTGATTGAAGTTATGTAATTTTTATGATGAGAATGGCTCAGCTCAATCAATAGAAAATAGACAGGCCGAGATTAATCATAAAGAGCATTACTAACACTATAAATTCTTTGGTTTTATTCATGGAATGGAATAGAACTGTAATGAAATGATATCAGCTAACACCAAAGGAGCTAACACTTTGCCATAAATTGCCCAGTTTATTGAATGTGACAAAGGACAACTCAATTCATATTCTCAAACTCCACATTTTGTGAAATGTTCATCGAATAAGATCTGAATCTAAGAACACGGCTAAAGCAAAATCCATATTCAAAGCTTGCCACAACTCTTGCATCCTAGAAGCCACAATCCCTTGTTTTCTATTTTATCGGTAGGAGTTCTACAGTCAGTCATATGAGTTGATCACAGAAATTTTCTACTCCTCTTGTGAGATGGGCATTGAATAAGATCTGAATTTCTCAAATAGAAGCTTACAAATTAATAATACTGCTGATGCAAGAATCCAGATATTACCATCCTTCAAATTGACAATAATAATCTGCAAGCTTGCGACAGAACACATCCCAGAAGCTATGATCCCGTGAATAATATAGCAATTGAAAGTATACCTGGAGTTCTGCAGTCACTGTAATCAGCATATAACTATGGTAGATATCTTGAACCAATAGTCTGAAAATTAAAGCGGCACATGAGCTGATCAAAATCATTGCAGTTTTTCCAACTCTTCCTATCTCATGTTAGTCAACAATCGGACCAATAGATTCTATGTAGAATATAAAAAATGAAAAATTAAACCATATGATAACTATACCAATTGCAAAGAAGGTAACCCAACAAGAAAAAAGATATGCACAGAAAACTCAACTGTTTTTCTTCATTGAACAATATATGGAAGCTTTGTAGAAGTGGCAGGAAAACTAACAAACTACAGAGTACAGAATAACTAACTGTCTAACTAATCTAAATGTGATCTTCTAGAATAAATAACACCAACTCATTAATCTGACTTTAGTTTTCAGGTCATCAATCCGTAACTATTCTCTTGCAATTGATTTTGCTTCCTGTGATGCCCCCCTGCAAGCTGGAGAATGAATGTCTAGTATTCCCAGCTTGTGTTGAAGCTTTGAAAATGGTGCTGGAGGAAGTGGCTTAGTGAAAATATCTGCTACTTGAGCTGAAGTAGAAATTGGGAGGAGTTTAACAAGACCCTGCTGAACCTTTTCTCTAACCAAATGGCAATCCAACTCTATGTGCTTAGTTCTTTCATGGAAAGTTGGATTGGCTGCAATGTGTAATGCAGACTGATTGTCACAATAAACAAGAGCAGGCTGCTTAAAAGGAACAGAAAAATCATTGAGCAAATATGTAAGCCACTGAATTTCACATGTAACAGAAGCTAGGGCTCTATATTCAGCTTCAGAGGAAGATCTAAATATAGTAGTTTGTTTCTTAGATTTCCAGGAAACCAAGGAATTGCCAATAAAAACACAAAACCCTCTAATTGATCTCGTAGTATCTATACATCCTGCCCAATCTGAATTAATGAAACCTTTTAAGTGCATTGAGGAATTGGCAGAAAAGAACAAGCCATTTCCTGGAGAAGCTTTAATATGCCTCAACACTCTGTGGACAGCTTGTAGATTAACATCAGATGGCTTAGCCAGATATTGGCTTAACTGTTGAACAGCAAAAGTCAAATCTGGTCTTGTTGTTATTAAGTAAAGTAGTATACCAATCATCCTTCTGTATGAAGCTGGATTTGAAAGAGCGACACCAGCATCCTTCTTTAGCTTCAAAGAACATTCCATAGGAGTGGAAGCAGGCTTAGAAGCCAAATAACCAGCACCTGACAGAATCTCCAAAGCATACTTTCTCTGATTAAGAACTATACCTTTAGAAGACCTTACAATCTCAAGTCCAAGAAATTGGCCCAAATCCTTGATTTTAAAAGAATCATCAAGGAACTTCTTAACATGGTCAATCTCACATAAATTATTAATGTCATCCACATATACAGCAAGGCTGTAAAAGAAGAAGTTGAGGATTTCACAAATAAGCTATAGTCAGACTTAGATTGAGTGTAGCCTATTGACATCAAAGCAAAAGATAATTTTGAAAACCATTGTCTGCTAACTCGTTTTAACCCATATAGAGACTTCAACAACCTGCATACTTGATTGGGTTTAGATGATTGAAATCCCGGAGGTAAAACCATATAAACTTCTTCATTTAAGTTCCCATGTAAAAAAACATTATTCACATCCAACTACTGAAGAAACCAATTATTTGCAACTGCCATGGCTAAAAGCAATCTCACTGTTGTCATTTTGGCAATGGGAGAAAATGTGTCAAAATAATCAATACCTTCTATTTGGGTATATCCCTTAGCTACCTGTAACGCCCTCACCAAAGGTAGTCCGTACATTTTACTGTTCCGACAACCAATGTCTGTTCGGATAGTCAAAATGTCTGAAACTATGCTTAGACTATAGTGAGGAGGCATAAATTGATGAAATAAATGTTAAGAAATTATAGGAAAAATTTTGAGAAAATAAAATAATAAAAATAAACCGATATGAATTATGAAGGGCAAATGGTCATTTCACCCCCAAATGTGAATTTTGACCTAAATGTCAAAATAAAAATTTAGAGAATAAAATAATTAATACAAATTAAAAATTATGAATTTGAATTAGGGAAAAGAAAAGAAAGGAAAAGAAAAGAAAAGAAAAGAAAAGAAAAAGGTTTATGAAAATTTAAAAATGAAAATTTAAAACAAATTAAGTACACATAAATATATAAAGCACAAGAGACAAAACCCACCTACTTTTCTCTCCATCTTCTTTCCCACTTTCCCTCTCTCTTGCTGTCCACCCTTGTGCTCCCTCTCCACCATTTTTGTCAAGCTTTCAAGCTTGATTTTCCAAGCTTCCACACACCAAAACTCATAGCTCCCTTTACAAAAAATACTCCCTACACCCTAAGGAAGCTATAGATACCAAAAAGAAGGAAAAAAAAAAATTGAAGTTTGGCAAGACACCCAAAAAGGTTAGTGCTCAAAACTCTTAATCTCTTCTTTAAGCATGAAAATCATGCTAAATTAAGTGAAGATTTACATGAAATTAAAAAGAAAAATTTGAGGAACCATGAAAATGATGGATTTTGTTGGTTTTAGTTTAGTTAGGGAAGTTAATTAACAAGGTATGATATGTGGGAATTGATTTCATGGTTATATATGTGAATTTGATGTTTGAAATTAGGGTTGTACACTTGAAAGTGGGGATCTTATGACATTTTTGAATTTGACCTAATTGTGTTGAGATTGATGATAATAGAAGTGACATATATGCTTATTTGGAGTTTGGAGAAGGAGGAGATTGAATTTTGGGAGTGTCAAATTTTCTGCAGGTTGGGACTCAATGAGTCCAGTGTGTTTGTTAAACCCTAATTGACAATGTGTGACTCCAATTGGTATGAGGCCAATTGGAGGTGTTTTGGGACATCCAAACCTTCATTTTTGAAGCAGAAATCCTGCCCAAATTCTGTCAAAATCATGACCAATTCTCTACCCAAACCCGGATGACCAAACACTGTCAACCCAGAAAATGACCAAATGAATAGTACGTGTTCATTTGGTCATAACTCTCTCTATACTGGTCCAAATGACCTAAAATTTCATCAATAGAAAGTTTAGACATAGGGCTACACTTTTCATGAAGACCACTTAACCCAGTTTTACCTTTAACCAATTCAAATTGTTAGTATAAGTTGGGTCACTAAAACTGCCAACCCAGAAAATGACCAAATGAACAATACGTGTTCATTTGGTCATAACTCTCTCTATACTGTCCAAATGACCTAAAATTTCATCAATTGAAAGTTTAGACATAGGGATACACTTTCCATGAAGACTACTTAACCCAGTTTTGCCTTTAACCAATTTAAATTGTTAGCACAAGTTGGGTCACTAAAACACTGCCAACCCAGAAAATGATTACCTGTTCATTTGGTCATAACTCTCTCTATACGGGTCCAAATGACCTAAAATTTCATTTATGGAAATTTAGACATAGGGCTACACTTTTCATGAAGACCACTTAACCCAGTTTTGCCTTTAACCAATTCAAATTGTTAGCACAAGTTGGGTCACTAAAACTGCCAACCCAGAAAATGACCAAATGAACAGTACGTGTTCATTTGGTCATAACTCTCTCTATACTGGTTCAAATGACCTAAAATTTCATCAATGGAAAGCTTAGACATAAGGCTACACTTTTCATGAAGACCACTTGACTAGTTTTGCCTTTAACCAAATCAATTTGTTAACACAAGTTTAGTCACTAAAACTGTCAACCTAGAAATTGTCCCAAAATACTATTCCTTTAGTATTTTGACTATAACTTGAGTTCTATAACCCCAAATTCAGTGATTCAAAAACTGAAATTCAAGTTTAAACACAGAGGAGCAATTATTATGAAAGAAGTGTGACTAAATAGACATCCTAACCTAGTCAAATTCCTAGATAAAGATAACACATCAACATGAACCTAAAGAAAGGTTCATGGGAAAAATGCTATATAGGATAATTAAAATACTCATAAGGAAAATTAAATATTAAAAATGATATGAATATGTAAATTAGGACTAATGTCCTATTAATATGAAATTAATGGTATCAATAAACAGTACTAGAAAATAGTAATAGTGAATAGTGCTAAATTAATTAAAAATGTTTAATTGCCCATAGTATGCCTAGACTTATTTATTTAGTTTGGATAAATTGGTATACCAATTAGGGACTACAGATAGCAGTACTACCTACCGAGAAAATCATGAACTGATAATATATGTCTGGTATGATTGTTCTACAGGCTATATGCCTACTTACTGGCCATTGTTGTAACGCCCTCACCAAAGGTAGTCCGTATATTTTACTGTTTTGATGACTAATATCTGTTCGGACAGTTAAATGTTTGGAACTACACCTAGACTATAGTAAGGAGGCATAAACTGAAGAAATAAATGTTAAGAAAATATAGGAAAAATATAGAGAAAAAATAAATTAAAGTTTAGAGAATTTATAAATTGATACAAAAATAATAAAAAATAACCCAATATGCACTACTAAGGGCATTTTGGTCATTTCACCCTCAAAGGTGAATTTTGACCTAAATGTTAAAATAAAAAAAATTTAGAGAATAAAATAATTAACATTAATTAAAATTTATGAAATAGATTAGGAAAATGAGAAGAGAAAAGAAAAGAAAAGAAAAAGCTTAGGAAAATTCAAAAAAAAATTATAAATAGGCACTAGAGGATAAACTCCCACCCACTTCCTTCTTCTTCCTCCATTTCTTCTCTCTCTCTTTCTCTCATTTCCCCCATTGTTGTCAAGCTTCCAAGCTTGATTTTCCAAGCTTCTACACACCAAAACCCATAGCCCACTTCACAAAAAATACTCCCCACACCCTAAGGAAGCTATAGACACCCATTGGAAGCAAGAAATTTGAAGTAAGAGAAAAAATAAGGTTAGTGCACTAATCTCTCTTCTTCTCTTTATTAAACATGAAAAGCATGTTTAGCTAAGTATAAATACCATGGAAATAAAAAGAAAATCTTGAGCAAAGAACCCTTGAATTTTTGGCAGCCATGGAACTTGAGGTTTGTTGCTTTTAAGTGATGAAAAATGGTTCCATGAGAATGTGTGATGAGTTGAAATGGTTGGGAGTTTGATTGTGTAGTGTTTGTTTAAATGTTGAGGACTTTGTGTAAAATATTGAATTTGACCTATTGAGTTGAGATTGTTGTTTTTAGAAGTGTATTGCATGCAAATTGAAGTAAGGAAGTTGGAGGAATTGAGATATTGGGAGTGTTCAATTTTCTGCAAGTTTGGACTCAATGAGTCTAGTGGGTTTATTGACCCATAACTGAAAATGTGTGACTCCAATTGGTATGAGGCCAATTGGAGGTGAAATTAGACTCAACATAGCCCATTTTCCATGAAGAAACCATACCCAAATTCTGTCCAAAACTTGACCTAAATACTGCCCAAATCCGGATTACCCTGCACCAAACCCAGAAAATGACCAAATGAATAGTACATATTCATTTGGTCATAACTCTATACTGGTTCAAATGACCTAAAATTTCATCAATGAAAAGCTTAGACATAGGGCTACACTTTTCATGAAGACCACTTGACCCATTTTTGCTTTTAACCAAATCAAATTGTTAGCACAAGTTGAGTCACTAAAACTGCCAACCCAGAAAATGACCAAATGAACAGTACGTGTTCATTTAGTCATAACTCTCTCTATACTGGTCCAAATGACCTAAAATTTCATCAATGGAAAGCTTAGACATAGGGCTACACTTTTCATGAAGATCACTTAACCCAGTTTTGCTTTTAACCAAATCAAATTGTTAGCACAAATTGAGTCACTAAAACTGCCAACCCAAAATGACCAAATGAACAGTACGTGTTCATTTGGTCATAACTCTCTCTATATTGGTCCAAATGACCTAAAATTTCATCAATGGAAAGCTTAGACATAGAGCTACACTTTTCATGAAGACCACTTGACCCAGTTTTACTTTTAACCAAATCAAATTGTTAGTATAATTTGAGTCACTAAAACTGCCAACCCATAAATTATCCAAAATACTGTTCCTTTGGTATGCTTGACCAGTTTTGGCAAAAATGTCATAACTTAGTCTCCAAAGCTGCAAATTGAGTGAAACTAGTGCCAAAAGTTTTATAAGACATAGCACAACAATTTTTATGTTTTGACCAAGCTCTAGAAACCATTGCATCCTAGAGAAAATATTAGCCAAAGTTAGGAATTGAAATCTGAAAAATGTTAAGTTGAACCCAGAATGCCATTTGATACCCGTGTATTCATTTGGCCATAACTCCCACTAGGAAATTCCATTTGAGATGTGCCAATATGATCTGGAAACATGATACTTAGGGCTACAACATTGATTTAGACACCTTTGCCAAATTCTAAGTGTAAAGACTCTAAAAAGAGGGTCAAACATACTGCCCTGAAGTTTGGTTATTGTCTTTATAGGATTGAGAGTCTAGGTTAATACATTGACTATAACTTACTATACCAAGTTTGAAAATTTATGAAATTGTACCAGGGAGTCCCTAAGACATAGATGAACATATCTTGTGAAGGAACCTAAGTCTAAAAATGACCATAAAATGATCAAATGACTGGTCAAAGTTTATTGACCAGGAATTATAAATTCTGGACAGCTTTAAGGCAAAAGGACCAGTTATGGTATTTTGACCATAACTTGAGTTCTATAACCCCAAATTCAGTGATTCAAAAATTGAAATTCAAGTTTATGTGATTGTATTGGTGGAGATAAAGATGATGTAGGAGAATGTGTAAATGAATGTGGAAGAGGAAAATCTGAAGTGGGAACAGTGATATCTTGTGGTAAAGAAACAAGAAGTGATGAAGAAGGTTGGACAGGAAATGAGAAAGAATATGGAAAAATAGATTCATAGAAAATGACATTTCTAGACAAGAAAATTTATCTAGTGATAAGATCAAAAAGAACATAACCTTTGGTACCATTTTTATATCCAAGGAAAAGACATTTTCTTGCTTTAGGATCTAGTTTTGTTCTATGATTAGTTAAAGTGCTAGCAAAGCATAATGAGCCAAAGACTTTCAAATTGGATAAATCAGGAAGAGAATTGTATAATACTTCATATGGAGATTTATTTTTCAGTAATGGTGTGGGAATTCTATTAATAAGGTAAACAGAATGAAGAACAGCATAAGTCCAAAAGGTTTTAGGTAAGTTAGCTTGAAACAAGAGTGCTCTTCCTGCATTGAGGATATGTTGGTGTTTTCTTTCTACTTTGGCATTTTACTGTGTGGTTTCAACACATGTTGTTTGATGTATGATACCTTGTGATGAATAAAACGAAGGCATGGAAAATTCTAGACCATTGTCACTTCTGATAACTTTTATTTTGACAGAAAATTAAGTGAAAACAAGAGCAGTAAAGGACTGAATAAGAGATGGTGTTTCTGATTTGTACTTCAAAAGAAAAATCCAAATATATCTAGAGAAATCATCTACAATAGTAAGAAAATATCTATGACCATGTATACAAGTAACAGAATATGGGCCCCATATGTCAACATGTACAATATCAAATACACCACTAGTTTGAGATACACTAGAATAGAAAAGTAATTTCTTCTAGGAGTGAGCAGATTTCGATTCAAACCGAAAAATTGAACCGAACTGAATCAATTCGGTTCAATTAGTTCGGTTTTAAAATTTAATCGGTTCGATTTTACATTATATAAATTTCAGTTATTTCGGTTCGGTTCGATTTTGAAGAGAAAAAAATCGGTTAAACCAAACCGAACTGAACCGAATAGTAATTTATATGTTCAAATTGAACCAAATCGAACCGAATTGATTTTTTAATTGATTTATTTTTATGAAAAATTTATGAATTATATTTAATTATATATATATTAATTGTTTAATTTCATCGATTAATGGTTATTAGGTTCAAACCAAAGTCAAAATTAAATCAAATAATTTGAAAATCAAGTCTAAATTAAAAATTAATTAAAAATCAAAACCGATCGGTTTAAACCGAACCAAATCGAAATAAAGCGGTTTGATTCGATTTGATTTTTCACCTATTTCGGTTCGGTTCGGTTTCTAAAATAAATAATTTGATTTTTATAATTTAATATGATTCGGTTCGAACCGAATGCTCACCCCTAATTTCTTCTATTTAGCAAAATGACATATGTCACATACAGATTCAGTCAATGGAGAATCAACAAAAGGAAACTTATTTTGTATGATGGCTAATCTAGCAGCAGAGAGATGTCCTAATCTAAAATGCCAAAGATTGAACTGATTGTGACCATTGGCAGAAGAAAGATCTATTGGTGTGACAGTTGAAAGTGTGATAGCAGGTGGTGGTAATGTTGATGTAAGATCTACCATAGCATATGGGCCCCCTTGAGCTTTAGCTAAACCAATCCTCCTCGAAGATGTCAGATTCTGCATATAGCATTGATCATGATAAAACATTAGATAACATGATAAGGTATTGGTAAACTTACTGACAGAAATAAGATTGAACTTAAATTCAGGTAAGTAAAGAACATTTGTGAGAATAAAGAAAGGAGAAAAATGAACTGTACCAGCAAAATGTGAAGTAAGAATAGAACCATCTGGAAGTTTAACAGAATTGGTTTAATTCTCTTATAGGAAGTAAAAAAAAGAAACAGAAAAACTAATATGATCAGTAGCTTCTGTATCAAGAAGCCAAAGAAAGGACTCTGAGGAACAAGCTAGAATGAAAGAATTACCTGAAGTATACTGCAATGCAGAATTTGGTTTGAAATCTGGTTTGGAATCTAAGTGAATTACAGAATTAATACTTATTTGGTTGGTGGAATGTATTTCTTTTGTAAGATTGGATTGTTGAATTAAGGCTATGATCTGTTGATATTGTTCTGGAGTGAAAACATTACTTAAGTTCCCATGACCACCATTCGGTATGACAACTTTAGCGAGTTTCTCAATGAGATCAGAAGACACATTGTTAGCAGTGGCACTAGATTTGAACTTGAATCCAGGTAGGAAACCATGCTTTCTATAGCAAGTTGCTTCAGTATGTCTCGGCCTTCGACAGAAAGTACAAACTTTATTGCTATTCTGAACACCATATCTTTTATTGCCCTCATTATCTCCTCTTTCAAAAGCAAATCTTTGATAATTGCCTAGACTAAACCTATTCACAAACACCTTAGATTCAGTAATAATCCCTAACATTAACTGTCTTTCTTGCTGCACCACTAAGGAGAAAACTCTGTTAATTGATGGCAAGGGATCATTCAACATAATCTGAGATCTGACAGTATTAAATTGTTCATTCAAACCCTTTAAGAATCTAATGACATAGTCATTCTCCCTATACATTCTAACAGTAGTGAGTGCATTACATTCACATTGAACAGCACAGGTGCAATTAGGAATAGGCTTGAAATTCTCTAATTCATCCCACATTGTCTTCAGCTGAGTAAAATAATCCGTAACTGATAGATCTCTTTGCCTAAAATTATAAATTTCTTCTTGTAAATCAGAGATGCGAAAAATGTCACCTTGAGAAAATCTATCTTTAAGATCCTTCCAGACTTCTGCTGCTGTGTCGATCCTGAGAATACTTTGAGCTATCGATTGTGACAATGAATTGAGTGATCCAAGATAAAACCATATTGTTGCACCTTTCCCATGCAGTAAATAGAGGATCAGTGTTGACCGGAATTCTAAGGGTTCCATCAATGAATCTCACTTTGTTCTTTGATTGCAAAGCCATAGTCATGGCTCGCGCCCAAGAGTGATAGTTTGGTCCAGTAAGAACTAGAGAAACCAACACAAGTGCAGGATTTTCATTCGGATGAAGAAAATAGGGATTAGATGGATTTGACAAATGATCTCCTAACTGATTCACACCTGCCATGAGCAGCAAGCAAGGATTGAAAAGAAATAGATGGAAAACTGAAAATTCACAAGAACTAGAGAGAGCAGGGAGAGAATTTGCAAGAATTACAAGAAACAGAGAGTAGTGAGAGAGAATAGCTCTGATACCATAACAAGAAAAAAGATTTGCACAGAAAACTCATTTGTTTTTCTTCATTGAACAATCAAGATTGAAGGTTCTATGTAGAAGCTTTGTAGAAGTGGCGGGAAAGCTAACAAACTACAGAATACAGAATAACTAATTGTCTAACTAATCTACATGTGATCTTCTAGAATAAATAACTCCAACTCATCAATCTGACTTTAGTTTCCAGGTCATCAATCCGTAACTACTCTCTTGCAACTGATTTTGCTTCCTGATATAACCCTTAAAGCAACATTAGTTCTGAAGGCGTTGCCGATATAGTCCCTCAAAGCACTCTTTGAAAAAAAGAAGAACAAATATCTAGCAAAAGCACAAAACAAAGCTACGAAAAGCCAGGGCGCATTGTAATCTCTTCCTGCAAAAAATAATCTATGGGGTTTAATACCAACAAATGAAAACCATTATCAATGAAAAGAATAATAAAGCAATTAGGAGAAAACCCTTACCAGGTGATAACCCTTTCTTGATGGCGAATGCGCTATTACCATCACAATTCTTTATAAATCTGCCAATGTCTTCAGTCTCCTGTATCCAATCCTGCTTCATTTGCCTTAGAAAAGGCCCAAATCCTTCAACCGTTTCCATAAACCCCAGCTTTATTTCTTCCAAACATTTCTTAAATTCTTCTGAGGATTTCAACATTTTTTCTTATTTTAGTTTATAAGATATCTTGAGAAGCTTATATATATAATTCAGATTCCTACTTTCATATTTACTTGAAGATAGCAATCTTTGACTCGTGTCGCACATTTGACATTTTCAAAAAAGTTAGCAGTGTCAAATATTGTAAACAAACTAGTCATTTACCCGGGCAGATTATTTATTGTTTTACTTTATATATATATATATATATATATATATATATATATATATATATATATATTTTTTTTTTTTTTTTTTTTTTTTTTTTTTTTTATTTTACAGCTGAGCCTCTAAAATGATTTCACTGTAGTATGCCACCTATTGACGAGAACGCTTAAAAAATCGCTATATGGCAAAACATTCATCTTTTTATTTTGTATTTTTTAATATAAAAATTATCTTATCATATAAAAATCAACTTCTCATTTAAATGTTTTCAATTTTCAATTATTAAAATTTTATCTTATAAAAATAAACTATAATTATTCAAAATTCTTTTTCATTATATCTTTTAAGAATTTTAAAATTCTTTGGGTTACAATATTAAATATTATAAAATTATGTTTATTATATATCTCTAAAAAGTAATAATTTTTTATATAAGTTTTCAGTTAGGTTTAAAAAAATGTTGAATTGTTTTTTCAAAAAAGTTATATATATATATATATATATATATATATATATATATATATATATATATATATATATATATATATATATATATATATCATCATAGTATGACATTTTTTCCTACTTTGTTTCTCATTTTGTTGATTAAGATTATATATAAAAATTATATAACCATCTAATTTATCATTTATTTCTTTAGTAATTATCCGCGTGTATTTAGACTTTCTTTGGAAGAAAATAAGCTCCTATTGTGGTTTCAATTAATCAATGCAATGAAATCATTTTCAAATATATCTTCCACATTTATTTGTACTAAGGAAAAGCACTTCCAATACACATGAGCTATTAGGAGGAGTTTCAAGTCGAGCAAAGTTATCTAAAGTGGTGGATGATTATGAGAGAGCTTATGATTGCATTTTGTTTTTTTTAAATAGTTATTATTATTATTATTATTATTATTATTATTATTATTATTATTAAACTCTAGGACATATATATGTGCCTCTGTTGTATTGAAGAATTTTTATGCCCTAAAATTTAACTTATTAGGGTTAATTACGTTGAATTTTTTAAAATATGAACAATTTTTTTTTATTGATTTTTCTTTGTATGGTGAGATATGTATTGCAAAATATAATTAGACATGGTTAGTTTTACTTTGTTTTAGATTCATTCAAATAAAGTGATATATTAGTTCTTGTTAAAATCAGCCTAAATGATAATTATTCCAGTCATCAAGTTGTTATAATTTAAAAAATAATAATTCTATTTAAAAATACAAAATCATTATTAAATATTGTGTAATTAATTTTAAAATTTTATTTTAACTTGTATATATTCAAAATCAAAATTTGACAATTGTTTTCACCATTAATTAACACTTGACATAGTTTAAAAAATAAATTTTATTTTAAAAGTAAAATTAGTTTTATTAGATAAGATTTAATTGAGTTTAAAGTGTTTAAAGTATGTTTTAACTTATCCTTTCTAATTATAAATTTAATTATTAGTTTTTGATGATTTTTAACTTAATAATTTTATTTTAATAATTATTGTTATTAGATTAAAAAAATATATTTTCACAAAAAAATAAGGTAATAAAAGTATGATTGTTCATGGCCATTTTAATTCATGTCATTTTAATTCATTTCACTTATCATCCAGCAGACGGGCTAATGGTACTAATGTTCAAGTTTAATTTGAATTTAATATAATTAATTGAAAATTAATAATAAAATTTTAGAATGATTTCAAAAAATATAAAATATAAAATAAATATTAAATTATATTATTAAAATAAAATAAAAAAAATAATCGGCACAATGCGCAGATAAAATGAGTAGTTTAATATATATTTTTATATATTTTAAAATGATTTTTAAAAAATAATTCACACTTTTTTCTTACTTAAAAATATTATTCTCTTGGTAATTATTTTTTTTAAATATAAGTTAAGATTTTTACAGTTAAAATAAAAAAATATTTAATTTTTTAAATTATGAATTAACGTTAATTGTCCTTTTTGTCAGCATGATACAGGGCTCGTCGAGCTCGCCATATGAAAAGTCGAGGACATAAATGAACTCAAGTGAATTATATATATAGAGGTCCTTTGCCTATCAAATTTTCCATAGGTTTTAACTTATATAGAGGTTCTAGAGTTGAAGTCCACAAGAGTGTGAGGCACCAATCAACTATGTCGTAATATTCACTTAAAGGATCACTTCTACAAATTAATAATTTAAATATAAATAAAAGAGAGAGATAAGTCAATGTAAAAAGAGTAAATCTTGAAATTTTAAATTTTATAAAAACATATTTCCTGTAATTGGTTCCACCCATACAAGTAAATGTGCGGCCTTGGTCATCTTGAGGGTAACTTTAAGCATTAGGGCACCTACCCTTGAAGAACTTGGAAAATTAGTTGGGCCACAGCTCCCAGGACCACTAATGCAACCCATTAATGTCAGCGGTACACCGAATTCCACAGCAACCATCGTTGCTGGGGCTAATGTCCATTAGGATGTTAAACCCATCAATAAGAGAGATGTCAGCATAGTTAATCAG
Organism: Hevea brasiliensis; assembly: GCF_030052815.1. Taxonomy (NCBI): domain Eukaryota; kingdom Viridiplantae; phylum Streptophyta; class Magnoliopsida; order Malpighiales; family Euphorbiaceae; genus Hevea; species Hevea brasiliensis. Next base: position 100,402,019 of record NC_079500.1, read on the forward strand.
GATATTTGGTAGGGAACCCTAACCTTGGCATTCCAGGGCCCTGTTATACCAGTCTTAGATCGGCCATTTCCATTGCCATCAAAGTTGCAATTGGCTCGGCCCAATTCGAGCCATGGTGGTATGCTGTGTCAAATGTCCAAGTTAGGCCTAAGTCCAAACGACGCCGATCACCAGGTGTTGCTGCAGTCCAAACCGACAACATATAGCTAGTCTCTCGTCAGTGGATGGTTTGGGTCAAATCAAAATAGCCTTGCACACAGACTTGGTCATGGTCTGGTTTGGACCGGGACTAGTCTGAGTCAAATTGGGATCGTACTGTATCAATGATTCTGATTCTTTAACTGTACAAGAATAGGAGAGAGGTGAGCCGGTTACAGTTCCTCTATTGTCAATCAGAATTGGCTCCATTTTTCTTTTTTAAACATTGTTTCTATATTATATATGTGAACAATTCTTAATCAAGGTGCATAATAATTTTTTATAAATTTTTAAAATTAAATAGTGTATTTTAGATTTATAGGTTTAATTTGAAATTTTTAAAATTTTATTTTTAATGATTTTGTAGATTTTGTTGATAATTTTGAGCATGTTAATTCTTATTTCATTCTCAAATAAGACATACAATAATTTCTATGATTTTTTGACGTTAATTAGCAATATTTTAGATTTTTCATTTTGATTTTAAATTTTTAAATTTTTATTTTTTTAAAATTTTTTCTTACTTATCTAGATAATTGTGAGCATTTTTTATTTTTGGATTATTCTCAAATAAGCAATATAATAATTTCTATGAATTTTTTTAAGTTAATTAGCTTATGTTGATTTAAACTAAAATTGACATGGTTTTAAATCATATCGGACTAAAGCCTAATCGTAATAGTAACTATCAAAATCAGAAAGTTAATCATTTAAAAATCGAACTAAAATTAGCCTGAAACTGTAAGTGAATCGAAACTGTTTTGAACTGACTGTTAAGAGTTACTTTCGATTCAACCTAGCTAAGGGTCAGGAATCACCAATTCCAACCTAGAATCGGCCTTGCCTAGAGCTAGAAGTGAAAGCTTTGCAATGCTTTTCATTTCATCTACTTGATGAAATGGCCCGATCCAATCCCACAAATGGATAGAGATTTTTTTTTTAAGAGATTAAAGGAATGTGAATTTAAACCGTACACTTACTAAATAAATTATATAATTTCAATCACTAAATTAAAACAGTTAAAACTTTTTTTAACTTATTTAGTGTAATATTTTTCTTTCATAAGTAATTATTTGATTTATTCTAAATTTATAGCTAAGCTAAAATGTTATTCTTTTTCTCTTAATTTAGAAAAATTTTAAATTATAAATTTATAAAATTTATATTTTATTAAGGCTAATTACTAATTAATTTTGATTTAATTTTGACAGTTACAATCTACAGTAATGAGAGATAAGTTGTTTTTGTAAACAAATCTAATAATTGATAGGTAATTGATAAAATATTTATTACCTGCAGTTAGTATCAGTCTTAATTTTAGAATTATTTTTCATTTTAATAGCTGATTTTTTTTTATTTAGACTATATTATTCTTTTAAAAAATTTATTAATATATAAAATTTTTGTTTCTTTAAAATATTTTTTTATACCATTATTTATTATAATAAATATAAAATATTATAAATATAATAATTATAATGTTCTAAAATAATTATATTTTTAATATGTTGTATAATAAAGTAATAATTATATGCCTATTACAATAGTAAAATAAATAATATGAGATATATCTTTATTAATTATTTTATATATAATAGTAACATCTAAACATAAATTTACTAAACACTTAAGATATATTAATTATAATTAGGTATCAATTATTAAATATTTTAAATTTACTAAACACTTAAGATATATCAATTATATGCCTAGCTATTAGTTATTAACTGTATCTAACAGTTAAACTAAATAATTATTAAATATTTTAATTTTAAAATTATTTTTACAAAATAAATTCTAATGAATTGATTATTTTATAAAATTAAATGAAAAGTCTAAAATTAAATGCTAAAGATTGTTTGCTCCAGCTTTTGGAATTGGATGCAACTGGTAGATATCCAAATAGTTGAATTAGCATGTTTGATAAAAACTATCAAAATGATGGCTAATAGTGAATAGATTGTCTATCGGTTGTTAATTCTATTTACTCTAGTTCTAAAACTTATTCTCATTAGCCAATAGTTTATTTGAATTTTTTTTCATTTAGATAATTATCAATTTAAAATTTATTAATTAGATAATTTTTTTTATGTCTATAGATTAATTTTTGATATTAATAAATTATTTTTCATTATAAGAAACAATAGATAAATATTCTTTTATGATTTTTACTATTGAAATAGATATATTTTTATTTTAATTTATTAGACAACATGAATAAGAATTAAAACTATAATTCTTTAAAAATATAATTTTTTTAATATATATATATATATTAAAAAAATTATATTTTTAAAGAATTATAGTTTTAATTCTTATACATGTTGTCTAATAAATTAAAATAATTATATATCTATTTCAGTAGTAAAATAAATAATATGATAAATATACTCTTATTAGTCATTTTACATATTAATTATAACCGTTACATATAATTTTACCAAACTATACCAAGAAAGTCCTATAATTAGAGATTTCCCCAAGTTATTTAAGGAAAAGGTCCCTAATGCTTATATTTCTCTATCTCATTGCATTGATTCACTAGGTCCTGCAACTTAACAGCAATATTGAATTTTACTTAATTATTTAATTTTAATTGTTAATTAAATGCATAACCTTTTCTTATAAACTTGGATCTTGTTCTGCTAGGCTATGCCCTTTGTTTATGCCGTAGGCTACTGAAAATTTGATGCTAAATAGTTCACTTGGAAATAATCATGTTTGATTGAAGTTATGTAATTTTTACAATGAGAATGGCTCAGCTCAATCAATGGAAAGTAGGCAGGCCGAGATTAATCACTAATACTAGAAATTCTTTGGTTTGATTCACGGAACTGTAATGAAATGATATTACCCAACGCCAAAGGAACTAACACTTTGCAATAATAATGCCCAGTTTATTGAACTTGACAAAGGACAAAGGACAACTCAATCCTTATTTTCAAACTCCACATTTTGTGAAATAGTCATTAAATAAGATCCAAATCTAAGAATACAGCTAAAACAAAGTCAATATTCAAAGCTTGTCACAATCCCTTGTAGTCTAATTTATGGCCAGGAGTTGTGCAGTGGGTCACATGAGCTGATCACATAGAAATTTCTACTCCTTTGTGAGGAGGACAATGAATAGGATCTAAATTCCTTAGATATAAGCTTACAAATTAATAATACTGCAAATATAATGTTAGCATAATTACAGCAATCAGCATGATTATAGGAGATTTGTGTAACATAATTACAGCAATCAGCATGATTATAGGAGATTTGTGTAGCATAATTATAGCAATTATTATTCTTGTCCAAATTAGTTCATATTCTCATGTATAAATAGATGTAATATCTCTGTAAATGAGACACAGACAAATACACAATCCTTTTCTTCATTACTTGTATTCTTTCTTCTAACATGGTATCAGAGCCATAAAACTTTTATTTCTAGTTTTTTGGGGTCTCTCTGCTCTCTCTACAACCTGTTCTGGTTCATTCTTTCATACCTATTATTATACCATTTTTTTTTTTCTCCTCATCTTGTTATCAATGGAGAAATCTGATATTTCAAAGCCTATTGCAACAGTTCTGACTGGTTCCAACTATAATCTTTGGGTTCAAGGAATGAAAAGTTTTTTGAGAGGTCGCAAGCTTTGGCGTATTATTCTAGGAGATATCACTACGCCGACAAGAGAGAACGATGAACCGATGCAAAATTTCTTGACCGTCTTGAGGATTGGGATAGTAAAAATCATCGATCATCACCGGTTTCGCAATACCTCTGTCTCGTCCATCCACATCCGGTTTGCTAATTATGACTCGCAAAAGAAATGGGATTTTTGGCTAATCGATATCAGACCTTTGGACTTGCCCACTATTATCGATTGTGGACTACTCTTCATAATCTGAAACAAGAAGCGAGTCAATCATGAATGATTTTCTTGCCCGAGTCCAACCTATTTGGAATCAAATATCTCGTGCCAAAATCGGTGAAGATCATCTTCATCTCATTCAAGTTCTAATGGCTCTTCGATCGTAATATGAGGCCGCTCGAGCGCCCTGCTACATCGAAATCCACTCCCATCATTGGAAACCGCTATTCAAGAGATTATTTTTAAAGAGAATCGTCTCGGTTTGGATAAAACTCCTCAATTTGAAGCTGCTCTTGCAACTACTCGATCCTCACATCAGAAATCTGGCAATCAACTCTGTAAGAATTGTAATCAAATTGGTCATGCTTTTGCATATTGCCCTACCATAAAATGCAGATATTGTCATGGTTACGGTCATATTCTTGAACATTGTCCCACACGCACTCCAAGATCAAAATGATGTCATTCTAAATTCAAGAATGTCTCAAAGCATGTATCTTCCTCTCACATCATTGCTTGTGCATCTTGAGGGCTCTACTACCATCACCATGAGTGATCTTGAGGCACTATTCAAGCAGGTTATCTCTTCTAATTCTCCTGCTGCCATGTCTGCCACTCCGGGTAATTCTTATTGGCTTTTTGACTCTGCATGTTGTAATCATATGACCACTAATCTTAAATTCTTGTCTTCTGCAAAACCTGTATCTTCCTTACCACCAATCCATACTGCAAATGGTACTAAAATGAACATCACACATACTGTTCATGTGTCTAACTCAAATCTTCATCTCCCTGACACATATTATATCCCTAATTTGGCACTCAATCTTATTTACATTGGTCGGTTGTGTGAAAAAGGACTAAATGTTATTTTTCTCACCATGGTGTCCAGGTACAGGATCCACAAACGGGATAGATTCTTGGGGAAGGTCGCAGAGTGGGTCGATTATTTGCGCTTACATCTTTACATCTTCCTCAGAGATTTGTGTCTGCAGCTACAATCCCTAATTCCTCCATTCACCAATGGCATCTTCGTCTTGGTCATGCTTCTGCCGGTAAAATTCAACCTTTAATTTCTCGTGGATTATTAGGATCTACTGAGTTTGAGTCATTTAATTGTTTAAATTGTCAGCTTGCAAAACAACTGCATTATCTTTTCCCATAATAATACTACTTGAGACACTCCTTTTGGTTTAATTCATTCGACATTTGGGGTCCTTCTCCTATTTCTTCAATAAATGGTTTCGTTATTTTGTAATATTTATTGATGATTATTCTCGGTTTACTTGGATATATTTTTGAAACATCGATCCGAGTTATCACAAATTTACATCACATTTGCAAAAATGATTAAAACTCGATTTTCTTGTGACATTAAAATTCTCCGAATGACAATGCCATGGAATATCGATTCTTCTTTGCTTGATTTCTTAGTCAACAAGGCACCGTTGTTCAACGTTCTTGTCCTCACACCTCTCAACAGAATGGCGAGCGAACGCAAGCATCGCCATATTCTTGATTACATGCGTACTCTTCTTCTTTACGCCTCATGTCGAGAAAAATTTTGGGAGAAGCGACTTTTCATCTTGTTTATGTTATTAATCGTCTTCCTACCTTGGTTCTTCATAATTTATCTCCTTTTGAAAAGTTGTTTGGACAACCTCGACTATTCCATCCTTAAACCTTTTGGATGTGTTTCTTTTGTTCTTTTACAATCTCATGAACATACCAAATTAGAACCCTTGTGCTCGTCTATGTTGTTTTCTTGGTTATGGCATTGAACACAAAGGGTATCGTTGTTGGGATCCTGTTTCTAATAAGTTACGCATCTCTCGTCATGTTACCTTTTGGGAAAATACTATGTTCTCTTCTCTTTCCAAATTTCATCACTCTGTCATCGACTCTCTATTTTTCACCGACTCCTCCAAAGAGTTGTTTCCAAGTCTGATCCGGTGATTGTGATGTGCTAAATATTAGCTCAACTACACCTTTGTTGAATCGGCACCGATTGTTGATCCGATTACTGCGCTGCATCTCCTCCTAGCACTACTCTTCGTCGTTCTACCCGTGTAAGAGAAACTCCTCATTATCTTTCTGATTTTCATTGTTACTCTACTATTGCAACCCTTCATGAGCCTCTTTATTATCGTGAGGCAATCTTGACCCTCTTTGGCGACAAGCTATGGTGATGAACTTCAGGCTTTAGAGAAAACTCATACTTGGGATTTAGTTGATCTTCCACCAAACAAGACTCCTATTGGTTGCAAATGGATTTACAAAATCAAGACCCGTTCTGATGGAACTATTGAACGCTACAAAGCTCGCTTAGTAGCCAAAGGGTACACTCAAGAGTATGGTATCGACTATGAGGAAACTTTTGCTCCAGTGGCCCGATTAACATCTATTCGCAGTCTCTTAGCTATTGCTGCAGTTCGTAAATGGAAACTTTTTCAGATGATGTTAAAAATGCTTTTCTTCATGGTGATTTAACAGAAGAGGTTTATATGCATCCTCCTCCTGGTTATCATTCTCCTCATAAGGTTTGCAAACTTCGGCGAGCCTTATATGGATTAAAACAAGCTCCCAGGGCCTGGTTTGCCAAATTTAGTTCCACTCTTGCTCAACTTGGTTTTCTCTCTAGTCCACATGATTCTGCATTATTCACTCGTCGAACTGACTGTTTTTTTGTTCTTCTGCTGCTTTATGTTGATGATATGATAATAACAGGAGATGATTCATCTGGTATTTTAGAGTTACAACATTATCTCAATCAACATTTTGAAATGAAAGACCTGGGTTCTCTCAGCTATTTTTTGGGCCTTGAAGTTTCTCAAAATTCTGATGGCTATTATCTATCTCAAGCCAAGTATGCATCCGACTTACTTTCTCGGCGAGCATCATCGAT